>NC_041331.1:18231039-18566039 GCF_004354835.1 Perca flavescens
CTCTCTCTCTCTCTCTCTCTCCTCCCTCTCTTTCTCTCTCTATTTCTCTCTGCACGCTGAACTTCATCAGCTGACAGCTGAAGTGAAGGGTTATCATAATAGCCAAGCACTCCGCACCATGGAAAACAAAAGAGTTTACTCTTATACGGCTTACCTGTCTCAGTACATGCTCTCGAAACAAATGTGGTATATCAGTTCTCCTTTTTTCTGTCTGTCTCCCCCTTCACTCTCTCTCTCTCTCTCTCTCTCTCCCTCTCTCTCTCTGTTACTTTGTTCCCGTTTTTCCTTTTCTCTCCTTGAAAACCCTTTGTTTGCCTAATTCTCTAAGTGATTATACCATTGGATATTGAGTACGGAAACGGAGCCCATCAAACTAAATGTTTGAGAGATCACATGATCACAGCTGTACTGCTTGAATTAAGTACCTTATTTCCCAAGACAAATAATTAACCATGTATTATTTATTTTGGTATACTTGAGACAAATCACATTTCATTTACTTCCAATGTGGTTTGATAAAAGAGAGCGCACACTTGAGATGATTAAAGACCAAGACCTCTCTGGATGCGCATTAATTAGTCGTATCAATTTTGCCTCTGATTGTGATCACCTTCAGTGTTCAGTCTGCTCTTGCCATGTTAAGGTGCAATATAAATCCATTTGTATATTCAGAGGTAATACAGTTTGAAACAGCCTTGCCTTGAAGACAGCTTTTCTAAAAATGTCTTTGATGTGTTTGCACTAGATCTTATGATTAGCAAGACTTTTTGGAGGCTGGAGCGCTGAGATGATTGATACTTAGAAATTGACCCTTAAGATGAAAGTCACTGATACAGGATAAAAATCCTCTGAGCTATCCTCTACACCGCAAAAGGAATGACATCGTCCTCAGCTCCAGCTTTGGTTGGAGGTCAATATTGAATCTTTGATTGTTGGTTTTAATGTCTAAATTGTCAAGTCAGGCATTGCCTCTACATGAAGCAAAGTCACGTTAGATCTCTATTGATAAGGGGCAATTCTCCAAAATCTTTTCGACTTATCTTGGTAATTCATACATTTCTACAGGCCCACTGGGCCTGTACACATTGTACTGTACAGACAGAAACACAAACAAAAGGGAAATGGAAAATCACACTTATATGTAACCACAGTAGAGATATCATCCTATTGTCCATTTACAGTATTCCATTGTTTTGAAAATGTCAGCATATTTTTTCGCATAGACAAAAGGCAGTGGAGCCCATTTTTGCAATATATATACTGTGGTGGATAAGGTGGATTCCCTCTTTGTGAGTGCAATCATATTGCAGAAGAAGTGGGGTTTCACTGTGCTGTATGTGGCTGACATTTCACAATTATTATTTTTTTTTCATATACAGTGCTTGTGCCACTAAATACCCAAAATATAATGTATATCTGTAGGATGCCTGAGTCTGATCTTTGTAGTTTGTTAACTCTCCATACTGCTTTGAGTCAAAGCAGAGCTCTTAGTGTATTATTCCAGATCTACACAGCTTTTTACAGTGAAACAACCTTTGGGGAATATGACAATCCATCCATAGCCAGCAGTGTGTGAGTGACACTGATGATGGTCAGCTGACAAAGAGGAATTAATTGTCATGACAAGATAATTTTACTAGATTCAAAACTGATAGATATGCATGTGCATACTGTACAGACAGACAGGTGGATGGATGATTCAAAGGGAATTCTCAATAGAATAATTTCCCTTGTTATTACTGTTTCTTAACCATATTAAAATGACTTGCAGGTCATGAGTCTGACTGCCTTTTGATACAAATTTTGATTAAAACTCTTTCCACTTAAGACAAAGTAGAGATTTTATCATCTACTGTATTTTCTCAAGTGATATTAAAGGTAGGGGGCAGTCCTTTTGAACTATTGTCAACCAAGTCTTTTAATCAGAGTTTCTGGAACCAAAAAAGAAAAAATTCCATGGAGAGATAGAGATAGGCATGAGTCTCATGGATGTGTGTTCTCATATTAAGCCCGTCTGAGGATGTAGCTACTTGTCAGATCAGGTCACTTTAATTGATTTATCTTCTTGGCACAGCTGTGTGCGCACTACAATCTATCTTGCTTTAGAATGCAATTTGACTGGCTGTGTTACAACAGCTCCACGACAGAAAATCAATATACAGCATATATCTATGCATATATATGTATAGGTAGATAGGTTGGACAGCATATATATATATATATATATATATATATATATATATATATATATATATATATATATATATATATATATATATATATGCGTAATAGGTAGGTTTACGTAGGTGGATAGATGAATGAATGGATGGATAGATGGATGGCTTTGCCTTGACTTATACGATGATCATAAACTGTCAGTCTGGGATGGTGTAACCAGTATTTTGGGAGGACTCTTTTCCTTTCTCTGACATGCACATACTGAACCTTTTTGCTTCTGAAGGTCCAACAATCTTCTGCTACCATACACTTACTTTTTTTTCTCCTTTACCTCAGTCATTCCTATCTAGCACTGAACCTGCCTGGGTGAGAAGTATTATACACATCACTATCCTTCAAATGCAGACAGGAGCAGGAAACTGGTTTGCTGCTGGATAGAGACAGAGCTTCACACAATGTCTCAGGAGAAAGTCATCTGAATTCATCTGAACATGGATTTCTCTCTTTTTTGCATCTTTTCACACAGTAACTTGTATCAAAGTACCTGGTTTCCAGAGTGCCTGTTGGAATGCCTACTGTGCTGAAGAGATCTGCCGATCATTGTTAGCTTTTTATCAGCTATTTCTTAGGATAAATGATTCAGAAACTATGGTATGCTTGATGACTGTTCTTGAATCTCTTTTACTGACACCTCACTTACTGTATAGAACCTGGCCCATACTGGATTTATCATCACCATCTCAAAGTAATATCTGGAAGTTTTAAAAATATGATAATTATATCGGCCAATAGCAATTTTTATTTTAATATAAACACATTGCAAAAACTAACTATCTTGATACAGCTGCAACAAGCTAATGGGTCTAAATATACTTAGGCTACCTAAAGCAAAATTTGAGATTCATTCCTACTACTCCATCTACATGGCTATTATTCAAGGTTATGTTTCTTGATGTCTATATAATTTTTTTCACTACTCCTTCAAGACACAGTTTAGACATAATCTAAATCAAGATTCGTAAATGTCTTAAAAATTCAGTGTTGCTACAAAAATGTTTAGTCCATTGAAGCCTTCACCAAAAATGTATGGTAAGTGAAATTGTGGCCATTATACAAAGAGTGAACATACTATAACATGGTATTTACTGTGATTAAGTACAGTATAGGCAGTAGCTAGAGTAGCAGAGAGCAATAAAATGTGACTGTATATATACCTTAATACATACATTACCATAAATCTGCCAATATTAAAACCAGGGTTTTATTATTTTTTATGTATTTGATAATGCTGGATGAATGAGATATTTTCATGTAAAACATATTTCCATTTTAATTATTTCAAAAAAGAAAAGAATGAGAATAGCTTTACTGTAAGCAATAATTTACGAGGTGCTACATGGACTATTTGTACTGTTGTTATGTCATGGTTATTAGGTTGGTGTGATGCGATAAATCCGGCAGATTGTAAGTCAGAATGTATAGATTGATACATAGCATAATTTGTACAGGCTATTTTAAAGGTCCCATGGCATGAAAATCTCACTTTATGAATTTTTTTTAACATTAATATGCGTTCCCCCACCCTGCCTATGGTCCCCCAGTGGCTAGAAATGGCGATAGGTGTAAACCGAGCCCTGGGTATCCTGCTCTGCCTTTGAGAAAAGGCAGAGCCTTCTCTCCTCCTCAATAGCTACAGACACAGAAATGGCACATATTAAGGAAAGCTCATTGTGGGACTGGCTCTAGTGGCTGTAATTCTGCACCAAGGCTGAATTTTGGGAAAGAGACTTCAGATACAGTATTAGGGGACCACTAAGGCCTATATAAAAGCATCCAAAGAGCACCATGTCATGGGACCTTTAAGTACATTTTACTCCAGGCTGCATTCTACTATACAACCTTGGTAATCTAATTCAACTGCTGCACAGTTGGAGTCAGACTTTAATATTTGGATTTACTAAAATAGTTTCATAAAAAGGTAACAATGAAGGATAATTAGTGAACAGGGAAACCACCCTTATTCCCTACATAATATCAGAGTCACAGAAAAAAATGAATCCTGCAGTATCTTCCTCTCTGGCTGATGATGGGATCGATACGATAATGGAAATTACAATTTCACCATGTGGAACAGATGGATATGGAGAAGCAACGAACAGAAGATTCTTCTATATTTCAGTGCAATTTCTTAGCATGTATCTGTGTAATTTCCCTGGAGCTTGGTAGACCCGTCAGTGTCCAGCTTGCTCTCCCCCTTCATTGCACTCACAGGGTGTTCCCCCATACACAATAGATAAGCTTCTGGCTTTGTCCCTCTGGGGCTTTTTGATTCACTTGAAGGGAGCCAGAGCAGACACTGCAAGCAATGGCAGGGCATAGCATGTCCGTGCAGACTAAACACACTCTCTGCAGAAGTCGTCTTTGCTTTAACTGATCAAACAGCTCAGATGATGTAAGGCTGCTTATGAATAGTATATAAGTTCACTATATGGATTGAACATAGTGTTTAGATGAGGAATACAGTGTTTTAAAAGCAGTCCTTTTATTGATGTTACTTGTGTACTTGTTCAGTTATTTTTTTAAATTTCATTCTGATTTGATTATACAAAAAAAAAAAGAGCTACACTTGGGTTTAGTTAAGAGCTACAGTATGGTGGGCTCTACAGCAAGTATGAAGTCTGTGTTTTTCTGTGCATTTCCTTTGAAATAAAAAGGCAATGAAAGAATGGAAACAACAGCTACTAGAAACTAGAAAACAGCTTTAAGAAATCTGTCTCATTATAGCAATAAATTGCAGTGGCTCACAAAGCAAAAAAAGCAAAAACAGGCATAGGTTTGAAATTCCCCAGCTTGTTTGTCTGGCTGAGCGACCTTAATTTTGTTGTATCGCACTTATGCCTCGTGGTTGATACTGAGCGAGATGAATCATTGTAAAATATGAGCCAGATCAGCTGCTTGTTTCCTGGAGGTAAAAGCTTGTAAGACCGCTGGTAAATACACCCAGAAGAGAGCAAATCCTCTGAGTCAAAGAAGAGTAAAAGCAAAAGACAATTATACAGTAGAGAGTTTGGGGGAGGAGCATGTTGCACGTTCCTTTCAGATTTTTTGATTCCTGTTAGAATATTCTATGTTTATGTGTGTGATTTTATGATTATAAGGATTTGAAATTGCTTTTATTACTGGGTGAAAGGAAGGGAATATGAGTATAGATTAGTAAACCAAAGTAACATTTTAGGATATTTTCTTGTTACATTAAAAAGTATGTGATTAGCTATCTTATGGACCTCACATTTTGCCAGCCCTTAATCTCCTGCCTGTCATCGAGATCATCTAAAAGTGCTGCGAGGCTGACCCACCATCCACAGTGTCTATCAGAGCAAGATCTTTGCAGTTGTAGCACATTTCTGAGGCCAGCTAATACCCTCAGTACAATCTGCGGGTTTCTGATAATGGCTTGTAAAATCTTTTATCTTGACATAAGCTGGCATATGCTGAGTGGCTGCACATGTTTATCTTAAGGCAACAAAAGCAAGGCCAAAACATGTAAGGTAATCACTTCAAAGACCTTTATGCTTGACTCCAGCGTTAGATCCTGTTTTCTTTCTAATCAGCCGTTGACCGTTAGGGCATTATGTGCATCTAAAATTAGTTTACAAGATGTTGCTACAGTATGGTGGGAAAAGCAAATTGGGTCTTTGCTCCTGAGAAATGTGGTGGATGAAAATAAGCTTTGTAAAGCGAGCCCTAAATTAGTCCAACCTTTGATGACCTTCCCTTGAATAGCTATCTGAATACTGGCAGGAGTAATGACACAGAGACTCCTAGTTATTTTACACACCACACCCAAATGAAGGCAGGCAGCATGTTTGTGTAGACATAGTTTGTGGATTATGTCTTTGCCTTCATCTTTGGACACTCTAAAAAACAATTAACTTATCTTAAAATTGACTCACTAGCATATCTCATCTGGATGGTAAAAAAAGGATCAAGCTGCCAACCCACTTTTAAAAGAAAACTTTGTTAACCAAGCTTTGGTTTGATCGTCGCCAGGCAAATACTGCAAATGATACTATTCCAGGATATGGTAAAACAAGCAGTGCCTTTAGAAAACAACAAGCCTTTCTTTCCTGTAGCTCTTGGTAAGGTTCACTTGAACAGAGCGAGGGACGAAAGACAGACAAATGTGACAGGGCATGAACCTCCCCTGTTGAGTAATGAAATTAAATGACAGCTCTTGAGCGAGGAAGGGATGCTGGGAGAGAGAGCAAGGGAGAGGAGTGGGGGGATTTTGTCCAGCCAGGAAATTGAAGCCATCACAAGCAAATTGAGTTCAGGTCCTTTTGGTGGGCAAGAGCAGACCAATCAATTTGGCCTACTACTCAGTGCCTGTCAGCCTCACAGAAGGACACCTTGGCATCCAATAATAAGAGCACAGTAAACAACTGAAGCCCTAGCTCAGTTAGTCTCAGCTAACAGCTAGCTATCCATAGTCATTTCTCCTCAGGGGAGACAAATATATCACAGTAGTGTGCATTGTTCTCATATGAGCTGAAGAAATTGTTGCATTGCAGTGTGTTTTTGTGGACACTGTTAATGGATGCCAAGTTAAAGCCTGGACCCATTCCATGATTGAAGAGAACAATGCTTGTCATATGATGAAAAAATTAAATCTTTCATCTTTGTATCCCTCACTTCTCTTAGGACTCAAATAAGGTAAAGAAAACAAGACACAATCTCTGTCAGTAAATGAATCCTATCAAGTCTCTCTAGGTTGGAACCACATTTTAATGAGCCTTGTTTGGCCTTTCCCTTTTGCTAATCTTTGGACAGTGACACAACATTCTTGCTAATTATCTCGATTACACAGCAGGAACGCACTACATCACAGTTCTGAGGCAACAGTCGACGAGGGATGGAATCATACAACCCCAAAGGCCTAATTATCTCTGTTGGTTCCCAATTAATCCATTAAGTTGTTTTGGCTCAGCTGCAAAACCTGAGGCACCATTTTATATCCCAATACATTGCACCATCACACAGCCATGTTACGTGGGCTTTTGTTTTGTTGCAATTCACTGTTGATACTGGAATGCTCTGCCCTTTCTTTTACCTCCAAACTGTCTTACACAGACATTTCCAGGAGTCCACAATTAGTTGAATTCATACAGTACCCTTTTCACAGAATATTCTCAGTCAAATAATTAACATTTACAGTAATCCAAAGTAACCCACATTCAAATTTGAGGACTCCATGGTTCTGCAGAAAATGCCACTCCAGACTAGACTGGGTAAACCCAGCCCGATCTGCCGCCAATTTGATTTCGCCCTGCAGATCAGGCTGTAAACCTGTACGTTTATCTATCCAAATTTGCGGGAACCAATCACAAACTGGCTTATCCACCTGGCGTGCTATTGGCGGGTTTAATGCTATCACGATAGAGAAGCGACCAAGCAGCTTTTTGTTTACATTCAACAAGCCGGCCACCGAAGCGCAGCACTCCATGGCAGCAATCCGTTGATGCCGCTGTCGCTGCTACGTCACCGTTGGTCTGATTGGTTGAAGGACTATCCAATTGCGTACAGAGTCATTTGAACTATGTCCATTGAGCACGCCTTTTGTGCAATACAGAGCAGACTCCCCAGACTAATGTTCACTCTTAAAAGATTGAGCTTGGTCTGGTGATAGCCAGACTAACTCCAGACACTTTTATTCTGATTGTAGAACCTGGTGTAGCTTCCCAACCTCTCAGCTTCCTGCCTCTACTGGCTTACTATGATGAAGTTGCTGGGCTTACCACATGTAAAACTGCACTGATGCTATTGATGGCTTGCAAAGCAGTCAATAATCGTTTATGCGATAAGCCACTGGACTTGTGGGGGAGGCTGAGAAAAGGCTTCAGGGCTAAGGCGGGTTATGAGATTCATGGTGATACAGACTGCAGACATTAGGTTTGTTTACACGCTGCCAGTGAGCCATTTGAGTCAGCTCTTGTGAATGATTGTTTGAATATTGCAGCTGTCTCTTTAAACTAATATTGTGACTTCCATCTTACATTTTCTTCTTTCTCCCTTGGTCCTGTCTGTCATCCCCATTTTCCTCACACCAATATTGTCTTTCTCCCCTTGCTGCACTGTCATAAATTGGTAACAAGGGATGGTGAGAGGAAAAAACAATATACATCACTTTTTTATATGACGGCAGTGCTGTTTCCCAGTTGGAATATTATTTGGCAGGTTGTAGGAGAGTCCCAAGTGAGCACATGCAAATTCACAAACACTTATATACCAGTTGTTCTGAGTCTGTGCCATTTAGTTTTCTTTTACGTGGATGGGGAATGGAGGTACCTATCTTTACAAAAAACAGCTGAGCTTGTGTTACAGCTTATGTAACTGGCAGACATTCTTGTTTTTTTCTCTCTTGGGATTTTATTACTAGATGTGTAATACGTTAGTGCTCCAGGATATTCTTCAACACTAAACATTATTTTGAGTGTACATCCATGACTTGGAAAGCAAATCACTTTGTGCCAAACTGAAAATATTATATGTTATTATATGAGAAGGAATGACACCTTCGTATTATGGAGATGCGTGACAAGCCTGAAGCCTTTACCAGGAATGCCGCATCTGACTTAGTCTGATTGTGGGATTTTTTTTTTTTTTAGCATTATTTGCTGTTTTTTAAATGGGTACCTTTACTTTGTAATACAGAATATCTCAGGTCTGTTCAAACTGTTACACTAAAAATGCTGTTGAGTTGATAGGGAGCAAGGTTGCACACCGATGATCTGTCATCCTCATTCACAAAGCTTAACTGACACTGCATATTACTGCGTATTACTGCAATCCTGCAGTTGTCCCTGCTGGCTTGTCTTACCCTTACTGTACTACTTATCTATCAGATATGACTTCACCCATCAAAGTCACGATCAAGGGATCCTCCTTAACTTGCTTTAAAATATTTAAATTAAATCATTCAAATGTGATTTCTAACTGAAGGTAATTTATAGGCTATAGAGATTAGTATGCCAATGGGAATGATGATGAGAGAAGATCAGCAGTTGAGTACATCAATCTGTCTGTGCAACCTGACCACCGGCATAAAAGGCATGGCCGTCAAAAGTAAGCCTTTCTCCCGCTGTGGGAAATCAGGGCATCCTGCCTCGGGCTGTTGGTGTAAGTACTTAGACTACAGAAGCTGAGGCCGAGCGTGTCACAAAAGAAGTGCATAGAGAAAGAGAAAAGTAACCAAAGAAGAAAACAAAATGGAAAGATGGAACATGGGCAGTAAGATCACAGAGTTTGATGCTGATAGTTAGGATGCAGCTCCATGATTAGAGTTCTGAAACTTTATAGAGGTCTTGTTGACAAAGTGTAGAAGGTATGTGTTGTGTTCTGCATAGTGTGGCACGAAGTATGTTTTAGTTATTTATTTTCAAAAATTAGATTAGAATTTGTTTAGACGGGACCAAAATAACTATTTTGAACCATGTTTGAACTGCTGTAGTGTATGTTGTGTTTTACTCACATGCTAATCAAGCACATCTTCAGAAAATAGAATTTAGGTTTTGAATGAAGCCTCATACATGCATTTTGGCCTTGCAGTTCTTCTGTTATAAGCTTTTCCCTTTGGGAAAGGGAAATAGACAAAAATCAAGCAAAAAGGTGGATTTGAACAGGTTAAGTTACAGATCTGTTTTGTTGAGGCTTTTTTTAAGAGTTGTTCATACTATATTTTACTGGAACATAAGTCAGCATTGCTGCCACTGTACAATACTGTATTTAAGGGGACCCTACTGTGCAGCTAGGCCAGAAATGGTGGGGAGGCTTCAGTTGAACTAACAATAGACATGGTTGTTCTCTACAGGAGATCTTGAGGAAGCCTTACTTATTGTTCAGTGGAGAACGTAGCAGCATGGAAAAGGTTGTATATTTAAAGCCAACTGTCAAACCAAGAAGCAACATCAAAGTTTAGTGATTGAACCAGTGACGTCTAACCAAGAGGCCTGTCCATCTGAAAAATGGAGCACCAAGGATACAGTATGTATGGATGATAGGGTGTCAATGTTGGATGTATCTCTAGTTTGTAGGAGTTTTGGACATGACCAAGTGGGAGAGTACTGCAACCTCTGGTACTAGGATTACTTTGAAATCCAGCTGTAAAATGATAAAACAACACTACTGTACTGCCTTAGCTTTTCCTAGCTTTGTTTCTATATCAGACAGGGTAAAGCAGATTTCCCAGGAACAGCCCCTGTGTCTGTTTTCCATCCTCCTCTAAAACACAGAACGGTTGTGGTTTTATACATGTCGTTAACATTGTGAAACGGTCAGTTCGGTTAGGTTTAGGCTTGTCTCGCTTTGCCAGACCTACCTCTACAGCGGTGTGGAGGACGGTCTGGCGAGTCCACACAGCATTCCGGGATGGGAGAAAAACGTGCTCTGGTTTATTGGCATTTCTTTAAACCAATCACAATTGTCTTGGGCGGTGCTAAGCGCCGGACGGAGCAACGGTGCCTCTGTAAAACAGCCTCGGGAAGAAACTTGTTTCGGTGGAACATGCGTACGTTCAAAGGTTGTTTTAGTCTTGCAACAGAAAACTCAGATTGGACAGATAGCCTGGCTAACTGTCTTTGGCTTTACCTTGCAGAGATCTGAGGAGCAGTTAACCATAGTCCTCATAAATCGACCACAGTTTAGAATGCCAACACAAAGGAAGCCCAAGGCAATGGACATCTGGCCGAAATGAGGGACATCAAGCGTAATTTCCGCCGGCATCGGAGCAATCCCGGAAGTGGAACATCTTGTATATAGACTAGGTTTAGGCACCAAAACTAGGTAGTTAAGTTTAGAAAAAGATCATTGTTTGGATAAATGTCAAGCACTTATGTTACGTTACTTTACTTCCGGTTACGCACGTGGCAAAGAATGTGACAAAGTTCCATTCCAAAAAAACTCGCTGTTTACTTTCATTTCCAAACAGGACTTGAACCCTGGTCTCCTGGGTAAAAGTCCTGTGTTTGTTTGACCTATACCTCCATATGCAGAATTTGGCGCTATACTTTTTCACCTACTTCCTGCTTTGCTCCTGTCATAATAACTATGGCCACCAGAGGCCGCTGCCACTATAAATGTAAAAATGAGACGTAATTGCTGCTTTAAAGGGGTGATAGAATGATTATATAGGGTATTTTACACTGTTTCTTAAGGTCTCCTAATGGGGTATGTAACATTGGTTGGGCTGAAAATTGCCCGAATGCTATTTTATTAGGCCATTAACTACCCTGTGAATATGGCTCTATTTGGAACAAGAGCTTTTCTTCCAAATATGGTATGCTCATGAATATTCAGAATGAGCTACGCGCTGATTGGTTTGAGCAAACTACACAGAAACAAATGGGAGACTCGACAGCAGGTCTCATTGCAAAGTTATACATTGTTTGTTGGGCTATTACGTTATTAAATTCACTTCTGAGACTTTTTTAAGCGAGAAATCAACTATATAAAGCTCAAATATGGGACATTTTACGAAAATTGATGGCTTATTGCAAATTTGGTAAGACTGTGTGTCGGAGTTCAGCTGCCGGTGCTGCCTGTGTTGCTGCCTCACTGCCCGGCCTGCCTTCCTCCACAGACCCTGGCCTGCAGCTCCCCTCTTCCTGCTAGCTAAATGGCCCTTGTGTGAGAGTGATAGCGCGGCCAGCGAGCTTGTTACACCAGCAATCTCTTACAACAGTTCCAGTTAATCTTGGCTGGCTGTCAGCATAACTAGCTATGTTTACAGTTTGAATTTTGCTAGCTACAAATCACGGATAGTTAGCTTCATTTTTGGCGTAATTCCCGTATATATTTACAGTTTGAATTTCATCACGCCACTTATACAAGATCTCCCTAAATGACTTATAAAGCTAACAACGGTGTCCGATTTCAAATTAATTAATTTTTATGAACAGTGGGGGTTTCGTTAGCTATGACTGTCCCTTCAACCCTAGCTATGTGTAGCTAGCTACAAATCACGGATAGTTAGCTTCATTTTTGGCGTAATTTCCGTATATTTACATTTTGAATTTCATCACGCCACTTATACAAGATGTCCCTAAATGTCTTATAAAGCTAACAACGGTGTCCGATTTCAAATTGATGAATTTTTGTGAACAGTGGGGGTTTCGTTAGCTATGACTGTCCCTTCAATCCTAGCTATGTGTAGCTAGCTACAAATCACGGATAGTTAGCTTCATTTCTGGCGTAATTTCTGTATATTTACAGTTTGAATTTCATCACGTCACTTATACAAGATCTCCCTAAATGTCTTATAAAGCTAACACGGTGTCTGATTTCAAGTTAATGAATATTTGTGAATTTCAGAGGAATTCCAGGAGGAGCTAGCTCTCATTGATAGAGCTACATCCAGCCGCAGGCTCTATCAATGAGACTCGCGGACAAGCAGCGTTTATTTCCCCAATCGTTTGTTTAAATAACTCAACACATTATAATTACACACATTAAAAAATTAACTGGAACCTGTGGTAACAGATTGCTGACGTAACAAGCTCGCTGACCGTGCTCTCACTCACACACACGGGGCATTTAGCAGGAAGAGGGGAGCTGCAGGCCCTGGAGCTCTGTCAGAGCACCAGCGTTTAGTAGTCCATTATCCTAAAACCGGTGACTTTGAGCGGGTATGGAGTGCTGTGGGCTGCCAGTCATGACGGAGCTCCAAGTACCTCAGAGCAGGCCGGGGTGTGTAAAGGAAGGCAGGCCAGGCGGCGAGACAACAACACAGGCAGCACCGGCGCTGAACTCCGACACACAGTCGGACAAAATTTGCAATTAGCCATCCATTTTCGTAAAACGGCCCATATTTGAGCCTTACATAGTTGATTTCTCGCATAAAAAAGTTTCAGAAGTGAATTTTGTAATGGAATAGCAGAGATCTGCGCAACCTAGATTCAGAAGACTACCTGATCTCAGGTCAGTTGTGTAGCCTACGTAAATGTTGGAGCGTTACCGTTCTCTTAATACACCCATGGGCTGACAAAGGTTCCGGTTTTTGGGAGGTTGACATCAACTTCCAGCTTTGTTGGGATTCCCCCGTTTTCAGTGGCAGTTTCAAAATATGAAATTTTCATAGTAAAGGGGTGTCAGTGGGACTTTCAGCTTCTATGTATGTCCTATTTTCCCACCGAACTGTCGTTATTCAACTATGACGGTAAAATCGGTTTTGCATTCTATCACCCATTTAACAAACAATTTATCTTGCACCTGGTCTTCATCGGTTGGGATATTGGTTTAGTGTTTTGACCCTAAAGAAAGGATAACAAAAGATCTTATTGGGAGCCACCAGCTTAACCAAACAGATAATATATGGACCTCTACAGTGGAAAATGTCTTCTGGTCTATTACTATTCATTTCCTTTACATCTCTATAGTATGTCTCTCATGTTCTCATGTTTTTTTCCTCTCTCTCTTTTGATCATGTGCAAATCTAGTCTCCGTCCTGCTGCATGTTCACAATAAAGTTCAGAATAAAAGACATAATTTCCTTCCCAAACCCTAATCCAATGCTTAAAATTGCCCCTTTGCAACTGTACGTAAATATATAATGCTGCTTTGGTCTACATTTTGGATGAATGGTTTTCCATCAGTGAAAAAAAAAAAAAACACACAGAGAGAAGTGTTCCTTTTCTGTCACAGTCTCCCAAAATGCAAACAGGCAGGCGTTCACATACAAACAAAAACAAATTATGCTCTGCGACACACTATCCACCACGATGCATTACGCTAGCGCCTCGCTTTCACTAGAAACTGTTGGAGGGAAATTGCTGGCTGCTTGGCAACAAAACAAATGGAAAAAGGTCTGGGTGATTCTTATTTTCCAGATGATTAGTTGCATCAGAAATAATTGTTAGTAAGATCATTGACCATAAAATTAATTACTAAGGCTTGAGCTTTTCCTCATTGTGACTGTCCTCTTAGAACAAAAATTAAGTTTCTTATTTCCTGGTGGGTGAAATGGCAAACAGCAGGTGTGTATGGTTGATTTACAAATCCAAGGCAATGTGATGAGGATTACTATGAAGAGGCTTTGAGTGTCAACAATAATTGATGCATTATGAGAAAGGGGTTCTGTGCCATACAGTATGGATTGAAATGACAGTATGTTTTCACTGTATTGGTATATGTGCATGTTTTGTGAAAATCTTTTTCTCCCCTGTTTTAATAGTATCGTTGAAGCTTGCCAACTATCCCAGGCATGACATCCTTTTGCAGCCTTTTCTTATAGCCAAAATAAAAATCTCATAATATTTTATTTAATCCAGGGACAAGCACAGTAGGACAGTCATTTAATTAAAAATGCTAACCTACTCGCAAACTATGTCCAGTTTTCACACCCACTCAAACCACATCATTTGAAACATTATGTCCTTTTATACATTGAACACATACAAAATGCACTCATCTCTCACAAGCGTGCATGTACAGTACATCCACAAAACCACAAACATTTTGAACCAGAGTCATACTGGACCTACTATACTGTATACTATAATTTTCATGGCATTGAATAGAATAGAATTCCTACATTGACACTGCATGGAGAAAAAATAGAGAAAAATAAAACATTCATATATATATATATATATATATATATATATATATATATATATACGTTTCATTTAGTTATTAGTTACATATATATATATAATGTATTCTGTGACTAAAACAGTAGATAGATTAAATATTGCACTTGTGGATATTGCACATTGCTGAGTTTTGGCTCTCTATACAGGTAATACGGTTGGTAATACATATGTACGAGGAATATGCTAAGGTGCAGTTTGAATGAAATACATCTGTGCAGTGCTATATATACATAAATAAATACAAAGGTGCATTTGAAATATAGTGCAGCAACAGTCAGTGTCAGTGTTTGACAGTGTTCAGTTCTTGTATGGCTCAAGTTTTTTTTGGGGTGAATGCAATTATGTAAGGGCATGTACAAACATAAACATTAAACCATTGTGAAAAAAGATTATTTTGGGTGATTTTGCGAGGCTCTTTAGCAGACATTTCGCGTCTTAGTATATTAAGGCGCAAGTATGTCTGGTGCGCATGCCCATGTTATAACACCATGACGGCTGGCACATAATGTAAGTGCAGGGTGTCGGTAGTGATATTTGGTGGCACTGTCAACACCTTGCCATGGTGCTTCAGCTTCAAAGATCACTTCTGTTATCACTTTCTTTCCATTATCAAGTGGCATTAAACATCTGCTGCTTTTGGCAGAGGTTACAAGTGATTTAGCAAAAGGAAAAGATTGCAAAATGTCATTCTCATACTATTTAAGTGAGAATTAGATTTTGTTAGTGAAATGTGCTCATTAGTGTGGTCTACAATTCAACAAAGCCTTTTCAATTACTTTTAGGCCACAACTTAAAAATGCTGGTTAGAGTAGTGAGAGATATTGCTATGCATTGCCTTTTATTATTTCATTGTTTTTAAGCAGCTAATATGCATACAGATTATCTTTAAGCTGCAGTATCAGACTAATCAGTTGTTGCCCATGTCGTTAGGTTTTAGCACTTTATAGCACTTTGCTAATTTTCCAGTCAGTTGAATTGAGCTTTTAACAAGAGATTGTGATAATGTTGTGAATTTACCGTGTGGTTTAGTTGCATATTTCCAGCCTAAATGTATTAGAGTAACACCCTCATAATACCTTATTTCCATTAACAGATGGTAAAATATGTATTGTTAACAGGAATAAGCAAAGAGAAAGGGAAAGTGCTATGAGATATAAAAAAAAAAAAAAAAAAAAAAAAAAAAACTTTGTTTAATGTCTACTGCTATGAAAATTGATTGGTCAGATTTTGGCACAGCTGATTCAACGCTCCCATTGCTTTGTGCCTACAGATGTGGCAATACATCTGTAGGCACAGGAATGTATATATTATGGAATGTATATATTATGTAGGTATGTATTTATTTGAGAGTATTGAGAACCGAAATGCAAGTTATTTTTTACATATCATTGTTCTTCCAAGCCCCCAATTTTAGGGGAAGGAACATAACAACTATAGCCTACTGTTGCTCAGTTTTATAGACATTATATCCACTAAATCGAAAGGACATGCTGAATTGAGTCTGTTCAAAGGTTATAATATAGTGAGCTATCCTTCAACTGTCATTAATAAGATAAACAAAAATGTGTTTGTTTGCTGTTCTAGAAACAAACAAAAACAATCATTGTATTTTTGAGTGAATGCCATAAAAAATCAAGAGATTTAGATCACTAGTTGCCAAAGCCAACCACACCTCCCTGCTGCATCGATTTACATTTGATCTCTCAAAGCTGAATAATCATGGCTTTGTAAATAGCCATTATTTCCACAGGATAAACAGGGATCCAACTAAACAAATGTGTGCTTCTGTACCTGTTTGGTGTAATGGAATCACAAATAGGATTTAATGACAGCTAATAGGGTTGTAGGTTATTATGAATAATGGAGTTTGCTGTGATTAAATAAATGTGTAGCTTTTAATGCAACATGAATGTATTTTATTTTGATAATTTTGTGATTATCTGTTAATATTTCTCATTATTTTTAATACGTTGTGACACAATGGTATATCTCACCAGCATTTGTAGTGAGTAAATAAAAAAGCCTCCTTAGTGCCACAGAACAGTAACTTCAGTGTTGTATAATGTCTAAAGCTGCCAAAGTGCAACGCCAAGATCACATGGACTGTAACTCATAAACACATCAAGCTTCCCCATTCAGTGCTCAGGGCCTAGCCTGCTCTGCTCTGTAGTTAACTGTCTCTGAGTGTCAAATCCTTCATCCTGATGCAGGAGACACACATGGAGAAGAATTTCTGTGTCTCATTTTATGACTGTGGATGTCGGCAGAGGCTAGAACTGATGAGTGAGTCAGTAGTGGTTAACTTTGTAGCTAATGCTCTGTGGCAGTTGCACAGGTTTCTTCAGCTCTGCTTAAGGCACAGGAGGAAGCTGGTTGAAGTACTCCTGTCTCGCAGTTCTCACTCAGCCAAGTCAGGTTATTTAACAGCACGCCAGAGTTGGGATGAAGAGGAAAGGGAGCTGTAGAGAGAGGTTGGAGGAATCCGCTAGAGAAGGCAAGAGGTCACTGCAGGGTGGAGAGGAAAAAAGGAGTAGATGTGTCTAAGATCCAGCTGTAGCCCCAGGTGGTGTTAGATGACATCAATTATAAATGGACTCTAATCCCTCTGAAGAAGTCCGTTCAGGTAAATTCTGTTTAGTTTAGCGATTTTTGCTCCTGTTTTCAAAGACTAAAATGTCTATATGCCCGCCACTGGTATTAATAAAAATAGTAATAATAATACATTTTATTTCTATAGTGCTTTAAAAGGTACTCAAATACACTTTACAAGATGATAAAAACAAAAACAAAAACAGTAAAAGCAAAAGTATAAAAACAAAAAGTGGATTCAAAGAGCTATTTTGCTCCAGCTCTGTGTCATTGCAATGTGGGCAGTGTGTTTAAAGGAAAGTCTTTTTGAGTGTTTCGTGTTTTCTTGCGGATCTCGGCAGGGAGCTTTGTGCACTGGCGCCACAAACACCATTCATCTTAACACACTGCCCACACAAAGACAGAGCTGGTTTAAAATCTGCAAATTATCTATTTAAATACATTGGTTTTGAGTGCAGTTTTGAAAGAGGGGACTGAGGGAGAATGTGTGAGTTGTGGAGTAAACCAGCCATTGGGAGCTGGGCAGATTTGCCATTCTCTAGGTTAGCTAGATGTAACTACTGTATATAAAAGTTAGACATGCAATATATAAGGCAATGTATCCATTTCATGTTTCAAGGCAGCCTGTGGTGTCAAACTAGGTTAACTCAACCATGACTTTGCCTGTTAGCTGTAGTTTAAGCCTAACTTCAAATACTCAGAGAGCTCTTTTGAAGTTGACAGAGATAATCCTAGAATGTTTGTTTCTTAGGTTTTGTAGCCTTTAAGTTGACCATGCATTTTTTTTGCACTTGGCTATACTACAATAGTTCAAAGTCATTAGCTGTAGACTTTTTGATTACAGCATTTACCCTCATCCCAGCATCTATTTTTGTTGTAATCATAAGCTCTTATCATGTACTGTATCTTGGATTGCAGCAATCATGTGTCTAGTACACAGTGTGTTAACACTATTGTTGCATAACTTTAAACTGTAAGATTTTCTTCAACGCCATGTTTGAAACTATTGGTATTGGTGGTACTTTTCAGCAGTAGCCATAGGAAATTTCAACAACATTTAATCACAAGTTTAGCATGTTGGATGATGTTGACTGTCTTCTCTATTCTTCTTTGATAAAACAAGATGAGTCATCTGAGACACCCACTGTTTGGTTGGGTGAGCTGTTTGCAGATACACAAGTTCCTTTTTGTTTCTTTGACAGTGTAGATGCTAAAGGCAATTTGTTGCCCCCTAGATGTAACTCTGGTTGACCTTTACTTTTAAATTTGACGTGCTGTTACCACCAGTAACCACAGATGTCGACAAATTAACCAAGACAGAAACCTTAAAGCTGCTCTAATCAATATTGTTATGTTACTGTAACAATGGAAAGCAGTAAAATTCACTTGAAGTGACAAACCACAGATGATTATTACCCAACTCTGCAGTTCCCCTCATCTCTACAAATAATTTTGGCATCCTTGCTCATTGTTTTTGTTCAGTCACACTGCTCTCATTTGCTCTCTTCACCTTTTTAGCTGCTGCAGGCAGCTGTTTTTGATGATGGAAAACCCACAGCTGTCTTAACACTAAATATCAGGCTGACCGAGTCAGTGTCTAATTGGTTAACATAGTGGAGAATTCAGAGCATTAGATATTTATCTCAGGAATTGGTGGAGACCAAAACAGAGCTAAAAAGAGAGTGAAGAGTGTACTTACATTCACTGGGTGGTAAGAAAGACAACTACAACTACTACTTAATATTGCCATGTTTCTACCATTACGTTCACCATATTGATTTTTTCGCTGACAGGTGATTTGCAGCATGTTCTGCTGACTCCATGTGACCAACAAAATGTATTACTTAGATTTATATAGCGCATTTCATGAAACATGAGAAGGCTTTACACAAGTACAGGGGGACAAGGGAAAAGAAAATAGTAGGCCAACACATACACAGACTGAAAATAAATAAAAACCTGATGCTAAATGGAAGGGGGACTTAATTTACTGTAGGCTACTGGTGTACAACCACATCGCCCATTGTAAAGTAATTTTATGAATTAAATAAAAATATTATACACCTGAGGGTCAATTCGGGGTCGGTTTTATATCCTTTATTTATTTATTTATTTATTAGTTTATTTGACAGGGACAGTGTACATTAATTAACATTGCTGCAAATGCACCAGAATTAGCCAAAAGGCTATTTTTCATCCGTTGTCCCTGGACAGATCTTAAAATTGTCTACCTAAAAAAAAACAATAAGAAGAAGATTACAGTGAACAATACAAATATAAAATTATCGTCTCCATCTGTTGAAAGCCTGACGGAGATTGACTCGGGTGTTCGCCCGTCGTCTGTCACTTTCCCTTTTAACTTTTATTTGTTCCTCGCTTACTTTCCTTTATTTTGTGACACTGCTTCAGTATCAGCCATAATTACAACAGATAACTTCTGAAATAAAATAAGAACACAATTAGGCTTACATAAAGAAATCTCCTGCTACCTTTCACCTGGCTGGATACACTAACACAGGCTTTTCTGGTGTTAAACCAAAATCTGTGACCCATCGGAATATGTGCTCTGTAGAGCCCGTATACCTGCCGTAAATCATTTTGTGACTTTGCAGGAAAAATTGGACCCAGGCAAAGGCATTAAAAACTACATAAAAATAAAGTTCTTTTCACTGTTAGTTTTTTTTATTTTATTTTGTTTTTTGCAGTTACAGGTCATTTATGATCATTAGATGAAAAATTACACAGTTTCAGAAACATTTAAAAATGTACATATAGTTCCTTAAATTGTATTATCTCCACAAGGAGGTTATGTTTTCAGTTCAATTTGTCTGTCTGTCAGCAGGATTACGGAAAAACTACTAGTCCGATTTTCATGGACCAGGGAAGAACCGATTAAATCTTGGAGCGGATCCAAATCATGGAGCGGATACACATATATTTCAGTTTTCTTTAACAATGCGAGATAGGGTTGTTTGTCATTTAAATGCATGTAGCACAAATATCTATTTAACAAGCAAAAAGCAGTGGGTAGGTGTGCTCGTGCCCATGTATGAAAGTAGGATGAGATGGAGTTAATTTGGGAGGTGTAGACAGATGGAAAGAAAACAAATTGGACTTTGAGGACATTAGCGAGAGGGAACTTGTCACAGCATGTGTCACTCTCTGAGAGTAGTAAGTCTGGTGACGAACATACTGTATGACTCATGGTTTTATGCTTTTTTATGAAAATAAATGTCTAAGTGTCTCCTATGTGGGTTAGACAATAACGGGTTGAAGGATAAATAAATAAAAATGCATGCTGTACACTGCATCCATAAATCTGCTTAAAGATCATTTTGCCCAGAAATAGTCAAAATGATGGACTGTGTTGATAATCACATGCTAAGCAAGTGTTCTGTAAATGACTAACACAAAGCACATACACACACACACACACACACACACACACACACACACACACACACTACATGTCCTCTTCCAAGCTTGCAATTTGGGAAATGGGTCAGATGTGACTTAGATGTATGTATCTTTGTTTGTCTTTATGTGTGTGTGTGTGTGTGTGTGTGTGTGTGTGTGTGTGTGTGTGTGTGTGTATTTGTGTGTATTTGTGTTGAACCAAAGAGTGAGGCAGTGACTGATCGAGCCTCATTGTGGATGTGGCAGAATGCAGATGTTTCTCAGAACTGCCTCGCTATGATTTAATGATGAAAAGCAGAAGGCGGCAGACTTAGACTCTGGAGAGGCAGCAGGAGCCGACTACGTCAATATTAGAGTCAGAATCAAAGACGGGGGAGATTGTGATTTATTTGTCACGTTTCATTTGAATGTTGCTTACAGAAACAAGTTTGGGAACTCTTTTTATGTCTGCCTCTTTCATCTTTTTAAAGCAGTTTGAAAAGCTTGTTTTTGACTGTGTTTATGTCATCAAAATAGAGCCCTGCCTGACTGAGATTGTGATGCATTTTATCCCAAAGGAAATCTGAATGTTATGTTGACAGAAGGCAGTGTCTATCGTTTCCCTTGATTTGATGTTTTATGGATTGTCACAGCTTGTCAGGGTTGTGGATGAGCACTGCGGGGAAAAGAGTATGACATTGAAATGTACTTTTTAAAAAACGTGATTAATTATCAAGAAAAGGATGTAAATTATTGTATTTTAGGGTATTTTATTTTAAAATAGTCATTTTGTTGTTTCAACACGTGTTGAAGTACAGTGATAGACATGCAAAGGTGTAAAGACAGACGGGGGAATGACAGAGAAGGAAAAAAAAAAATCCTGAGCCAAACCATGGCCAGTGGAACCTTTTATTGATAAAAAAAAAAATATATTTTCCAAGGTGGCCAGCAGATGGCACAGCACCTTTGGTCTCTAAGGAAAAGAAAAAGAGTGAGAGAGAGAGGAGGGCAGAGAGAGAAAGGGAAAGAAAAAATATTTTTTTGTGAGTTTTGTTTTCCTGGTTGAATTGTGTTCTCTCACCGCAGGTGTCAGACTACTGTTAGATAAGATTATTTGTGGGGGTTGAGGGGTTGCATTATTTTGTGTGTGTGCATGCACGTCTGCTCAGTGTGTGCTTCCTCTCATTAAATGTCTGCCTGATAGAAATGTAGTGTTATATTGAGTTCATGTGGAAAACAATACAACACAGAAGTTGTTTTTGACTTGCACACTGTGCTCCATACGGTCACACTCAGAGGAGAAAGACAGGGAAAAAGAGAGAAAGCTTGTGCGCCGAGTCATAAGCCCTATCACTATTTGTTTTCTGTCACATAAAACCAAAGTTCTATCAGTTTTGTGTTCTATGGGATTGAGGCTTTACTGTGCAGTGATTCTGTATATTTCACCCACTGAGGCTTTATTGTGCAGTGATTCTGTATATTTCACCCACTGATTGCGGTGCTACTGTGGCACAGTATACTTCGCTGAAACATGATATCATGGGACTCCATGGTATCAGGCACAATGTATATCATTTTATTGGTGACTAACCACTTTATGAATCTGTTACTTTTGCCATCAGGTATTTATTTATTTATTTATTTATTTTTTTAAATGGAAATGCAAGCTTTGGATCAATATAACGAATAAAAGTTGAATTCATTTATAATACTGCATTTTTTGTACCTTTCCACCAACTTATAGTGATAATAATGATACTAGTACTCATACAGCGTGTTGACCCATTTGGAATTTTGGAGAATACTTTGTATGGAGCTAGGTTTATCTGTTGGAAGACAAAAAAAATCATATTAAAATCCTTTCCTGTTTTCATTTTGCTTCAAATTGTATCCTTTCTATGAAGACTCAAGGACGAACACTATTCTTGATCATTTGCAGGCTTGCTAGAATGTAAACCTTCCAGCAGCAACGTGCTGCTATTTGCTTTGTGTTTCAAAGTGAGTGTATTTGGTCAGGCAAATTATAAAAACAACCGGATAATAAGTTTTAGCAGGCGCGATAAGCCATAATATCTTGTAAACTGGCAGCGAGGAATAGTTTAAGCCGGTTTTATGCTAATGTTACTACAAGTGACTGTCAGCAACAGAGAAATACAAATATCTTCAAACATGCTTTCTGAAATTAAACACATGTGCAAACACATACTAAACACACACAGAGAACACACATTCACGGAGATAGCACATGCAATTTAAAACTGGACCTTTTAATTTAGTAATGTAGTTAAATTATAAATGATGAATTATAAATTATTTAGCTTGGAACAATCCAGGTTATAGTGAAATATTGATCAAATAAGTCTAAACCCTTTGCTCATTTTGACTTGCATATAGTTTATTCTTACATTAAACCTCAGAATAAAATCTGACAGGGCTCTGAGCAAGATTTTCCAGTCCAGCAGTGTTTGACAGCACATCACTGAAACCATTAACCCAATCAATAATAACCCCATTTATTTTCTACTAGAAGTAAAACTCAAAGGAAATTACATATACAAAGTTATTATTGCTTCAATTATTGCCTGTTCTTGTCAGGTATATGAGAAGACTGTTTTGTAATATCACATTTGTCATGTTGTATAATTGTGATTAATTTAGAATTAAGAATACTATTCTTTTCCATGGGCTTCAAACAACGGCAGTCATTTCTTCACCGTCACACCGTCGACTGCATTTCCTTTTGTATTCACTCGCTCCATGTATTAATCAGAGTGTTCTCATGAATGTCTTAATATTATACTGATGGGAATGTATTCTGCTGTCATGTGCTGGTCATAAACCCTTTTAGAAAACCTTTACAATAGCTCCAGTGAATTACACATGACTCCCAATCATTTACCTTACTCATTTGAATGGATTAGCATCATGTTTATAATACCTTTTTGATCATCTACATTTTAACACATTTCCTTAATTAATCAATACATTTATCCAGGTTTTGAAGATATACAATTGCATGTAAAAATATCTAGTTGCCTACTTAACTCTGGAAAGAAGTGGTAGAAAAGCTGCCAGTATCTGTATTGCTAGCTTGATACGTTCAGGGCAGCCAACAAATAGATGGCTACCTTGCCTAAGGCTAACTTCTTTGGCATCAGCAAGAAGAAAACATATGAAGTCACTGTTAATTAACTGCAGATACACCAAACATGTCAAATCTTTAAGGCTTGCCTCACCCTTCTGTTTCCCTGGGATTATTTTCTCTATAAAATGTTTTTAAACTACACACACGCCTCACTTTATGTGAAACTGATAGCGCTGCATTGCCTAATCAGTATATTTTAGCTGTCACACAAACATAAAAAGGAGGGAACCCCGGTAGAGAGGATTCTTCCCCTCATTATGTAATCTTCATTCAAAATGCCACATCTGATCATCTGCCTCTTTTTAATTACTACTGGTGACATTTATCAAGATTCCTACTGTTTTACAAGACCTTTGCATTTATTTGTACTTGGTACGCACTTTCGGTTGTCCCTGGAGACTGCAAATGTGAAGCATTGTTCAAATCCTGATTTTGATTTTGGGCAATATATACTGGATTCTGATAATCTACAACAACAAAAAATGTCTCAGATTGGGTCACTTTCACAGTTATATTCAGCTGTCAAAGAAGATAAATAAGTATTTATCTATAGTGTACATTTTATTTAAACTGTTGAATGCAACTAATTTCCATTTTTCTTTAATATAAAAAAGGGCATAAAACACTATGTGCATAATAAAATCCACCATCACTTTTCAAAAAATGACACCATACAGTACAATACACAGCTTTCAGCCTTGAATTTCAGAAAACATGCTTTCTTGGAAAATCAATTCATTCTCCCTCCCTTCTCTTCCTCCAAGGTTGTTGTAGCTTACAGGTTTTTGTAGATCTTGAGTTGCAGATTGAGACCTCTATCTATCTATCTATCTATCTATCTATCTATCTATCTATCTATCTATCTATCTATCTATCTATCTATCTATCGATCGATCGATCGATCTATCTATATCTACGTATCTGTCTGCCTCTGCCTCTACCTGCATCATCCATCCCTCATGAAAATTAAACACCATGCATCCCCCCTTTCCCCACAGTTTCGTAGGTCTGCCTCCAAGTCCCCAACCCCCCCCTCACTCACCACCCCATTTTTTTTTTTTTCCCTCTTTTTGGTTAATTGAATGTTGCATTTTTTTGGAGCAGTTCTAAAATATATAATGAGGTCATTTGCATTAGACTGCAGATTGGGTGACCTTTGCTTTTGCCAATAATTACTGTAAAACCCGTCTCTGTCTGTCATCACCAAGGATGTGGCAGGGACCTCTCTGTGCTCACGAAAGGTTAGCTGGAAGCTTGTGTCTGGACTTTTGAAAAAGCCTGAGGAAAATGTCATTAGAGCAAGGGGAAAAGACACTCGGAATTAACAATTCGAAATTCAATCAAGATGGCTTTAAGGATGGTGTGTGCGTGTATTTGCGTCTGTGTGTGTTTTCATGCATATCTCCAACAAAGGGGCTATACGACTTGTCCCAGGAACACTTGGTTAAGAAATTCCTCTCATCAGAGAGAGTGCAGAATGTGCGAAGAAGGACACCCTGGGGGCGAGTTCTGTTAACTCTGCAGGCCACTTTGACTTTGCCAATATGCAAACAAACTGACAACACAAACTAAATAATCAAGCTGTAAATGGCCCTGCAGCAGTCCTCACAAACATGACAATATGCTGCCACCAATAAATTTCATGGCCTTGATTAATTATGCCTGGCATTAATTACGCTGTGCATTTACGAAAGGCTCACAAATTTTGCTCTTTTCACCTTGCAGAATTTTTGTAACAGTGCATGGTGTTTTATTTGCATGCTTTTATTTGTTGTCATTGTGCAGTGAAACGTGACTGTATTTACCATGTGTTAACTCCCCTTACCATCAATAACGCGGCCCAAGTCAAAATAGACTTTTTATTTTATAATCATTCTCAGTCTTCTGGAACGGGAAATTGACCCTCCTAGTCATCAATGCTTCCCTTACATGTAAATGTTTAATACATTTTACCTCGTTCAGACAATCTCTTAAGGCTGCTTATTTCACACTGCAGTGCTGATCAGTGTGTCAAATGGCATGCATGAGCTTGCTCAGCTCAGTGTAAAATAAAAGTGTCAAAAGGATACAATTTTGAGGGGGCAGAGCAGAGCACTAACATCAGAGGCTCTGTTTTGTGCTCTTGGTTCTAGTCGCAGCGGCGCGTCACGTTTCACCTGCCGGATGGCTCCCAGGAGAGCTGCAGTGACAGCGGTCTGGGGGACCACGAGCCTGTAGGCAGTGGCTCCCTCCTCACACAACCTCTCCCTCTGGTGCAGGCGCAGGACGACTTCTACGAGCAGGCCTCCCCTGATAAGAGGACTGAAGCTGACGGCAACTCCGATCCCAACTCTGGTGAGTTGTAATATATATCTCATGGCATACTACCATTGCTTTTTAATACGCACGCGTGGTCAGTTTCTTTGGGTTTCTCTCTCTCTCTGTCTCTCTTCTTCTCTCTTTTACAAAC
Source organism: Perca flavescens (assembly GCF_004354835.1). NCBI lineage: Eukaryota > Metazoa > Chordata > Actinopteri > Perciformes > Percidae > Perca > Perca flavescens. The sequence continues at coordinate 18,257,441 of NC_041331.1, forward strand.
TTTAAGCACCATTGCAGACATAACAGCTGCAAAATGTTCACTTAGTGGACATGTGTGCGTCGTGATAGTGTCTTTTCTTTCAAATTCAATTTGATTTTTTTTTCCTTCTGCTTATTGAATGGAAAACAGCGAAATCTGAACATGCTTTGCCTTAAAGTAATGGTTAAAGCAAATTAATGTTTCAGATTTTGCTTTGGGGAATGACTAAAACTCCTTGAGCAGCGATGATAAATAGTCATAAAAAACAACATCAGTCTCTATAAAGGACTCAACGTACCAAATATCATTTAATTTGGAATCATTTGATTGCTCTAGTAGGTTTCTAGTGGATACACGAGCAGGTCATTCATTTCTCAGTTAATCATCCACACTTGTTCGTTCCTCCCAGGAGCAAACCTGGGCCTCCCATAGGCTCCTCACCTATTTGTGAAACTCATTTGATTTATTTAGAGATGATTTCCCAGTTGGAAGTCTTGGTGCTCAGCTGAAGATGTTAACTTCCCACTATTTCTGGTGGGAATGTACATCTCCGACCCAGTTTTCTCATTTTATCATTAAGAGGTGAAGCGTGCGCGAAGATCAAGCGCATCGCCCCAAGGTCGATGCCAGCTTGCCTGCTGAGGGTGGAGCAGCCAGCACCACATAAATACAAGTGCTGTGAATAAACTGTGTGTGCGTATGATTTCATACAGACTCTAACTTAGCAGATGTACTCACAGTTGGCAGATGTACTCTGTGTAGACCTACTGACTCACTCTCTTCACAAATGAATGGAGCTGCACATGGCCTGACCACGTGCAGTTGTAGTACAGTTAACTGACGAGCATTGTTACGAGTAAAAAAAAAAATGTAAATGTGTAGACTGCTTCATCTGCATGGTCTTCTATCCCACCTGTATGCGAGCAGTTATCATATGTACTACTTGTGATATATTTAATAATGTGTTTTTAGTAAGTAGAAATGTAATGTTTCCTGGAATACAGGCAATCGCAATTTTGTATTTCCTAATGCAGGACGTAGTAAAACATACTGTACATATACCCGAGTAAAAAGTCAACAAGTTCATGGTGATTTGCTCTAAGTGCAAAGCACGTGTCTTTGACACTGGAGACAGATACGAATCAACAGCACCTTTTTCAATATTTGACCAGACCGTGATCTTTCCCTAACCTTAACCAAGTAGTTTGTTTGCCTGACATTAAAGGGGAACTCAGGTCTTGAGGAATACTACTGCATACAATTTTGAAAATGAAAACAAAGCCAGGGGTGTAGAGTTTGAAAGAAGTGAGCTTACCAGACCTCTGTAGCCTGCTCCTCATCTCTGTCAGAGGCAAGCAGCATGAAGCTACATTAGATGCTACTAGCATATTACACCCAAATCTCTGACCGAATTGTCGACAGAAGAGTTTCATTGCGAGTAATGTAGGGCCCAGGTTTTGACAAGGATGTAGAATGCTTGTAGTAAAAAAGACTTTTAAGAAATTAATCCTTTTTTTGCTATCATGTGTCTGACAATGTTGTAGGAGTGCAATGCTAAATCGACGGAATACTTTTTTTTAACAAACCACAAATTAACTATAAAACCCATTTAATTTAGTAAATTGGCTGAGGAGTAAAACTTCACGAATAAAAAAGTATTAAAAAAACAGGTGCTCTTTGTATCCAAGTATCCAAGATCCAAAGAGAGGTGAGACTTGTACTTGTAGCATTGTGATCAATAAGTCATAACAACAAAATATCAAGGCACACTGCTTTGCAAAAAATTAAAAAGCCTTTAATTAATGAGCCTACGCGTTTCAACTCAGTCTTCTACATGGCATCATGCATATTTAACAGTAGTAGTAGAAATAGTTGAGAAAACGAATGAAAGAATTGCCAATGAATGTTTTGCAGATACCTTTAATATTAACATTTTAAATTAACAGTGGATATATTAAGATTAAGATATATTCAATATAATCCTTAATCATCAAGACATTATGTAGATTTAAAACATAATCTGGGTGTTACACTTACTATGGACATTAATTGCATATGAATTTAATTTTCAGGAGACACAGTTAATTGCAAATTTAAACTTTAATTTAATTTATTTTAAGTGTACAGACAAGCGATTAAAGCAAACAAGAGTTAATAATGTTAGATAATATGAAAGTGGTAATTGAACTATCAGCAATTATTGGCCAGTACTCTTATGTGCATGCTGTACTTCATGGCATGTCAGACATGTATGCAATATGTTTAAGTCACATGTGCAAAGTAGCTACACATGTCAGAAAAGAGCTATGCTGTAAATGTGATGGGTAATACAATTCATGAGCAAATGTATAAGAGCCAGTAATGCCAGATTAGAGTATTAAAAGGCTTGAATTACTTACAGTAAATCTATATATATTGAATGTGTGGAATCAGTCCAATGACATATCTAAGTGAATTGCATGAAAATCAAACAAACAACAACACAGTATATAGATATAAAATAGTTCAAACAATTGTCAAACAATTGTCCATTTACCTCTTTACATGATTTAACAAGGTGGTATCTGACCCTGTAAACCAATGTTAACCTACTTAAGATATTACTTAAATATAAGATGTACACATGTTCTAAAATGGCCTCTCTGACTATTCTCTATGAATGCATTTATGGCTATGTATATTTGTTGCAGACCATTTAAACTGTAAAACGCTTAATATAAAGTAAAACTAAGGAGAACTTCATACTACACAAGCCCTCATGCATGTAACAGGACTGCTTACATTAACTGTTTACAACATAAGGCATCATTTCTGTTTTGTTAGTGTTTGTCAGCAAACCGCTAACAGTGACAACAGTGATATTTGATCATTGACCTGCTGCTTGGCATGATAATGATTTTATGACTTGTGTATGAGGGATGTGTTACCTGCAGGTGGTGGGGCTCTCAAATATGTGAACTCAGTGGTCCCAGGTTAACTAGTTCTGAGTATGTTTCTGCCAGACTTGAAAAGCCCCCCAAACTGTACGATATGACTCAGTCTGTTGACAAAGGCAAACAGTATCTGGAAGATATTTGACACTATTGTGTTCAAAAATGAGGTGTAAATTATCTTTTAACATTATTGAAAATAACACTTTAGAAAAAGACCTTGACAGTGGGTGGTCTTACCACCATGCTTTGTTCAAGGTTTGACAGAAAAAAAATACTATTGCTTTTTTTCTGACATTAAAACTATTCAAAAGACCTTCTTACAGAAATCAAAATTTTAATTATTCATTAAATGATTATACATCTGCAGTCCTCATTTTTGTGCAGGATATTGAAAAAACTATTTAGTTTAAGAGTGTTTATGTTTCTGCTTTGGTTGCAAGCAGCAGTGGGATTTACATGGGAAACAAATTAAAGTTGCCTGCAGATGAGAGTGGTCAGTATGTAGTCCTTCTGATAATTAAAGTAATTGAGGTAATTAATGTCTTTGTTATGATACATACACAGTGGGCATTTAGTGACATCTAAACAGGATTTCCAATCCATAATAAATAATACACTTTTTTAAAATAGAACTACATTTACAACTACAAATTGAGTCAAACTTAATAACTCATCAGTGGTTTTCTGGGCAGCATCTGTGCACCATACCTGATTAAATCATAAACTAAAACACTGACTAGCCAAACAATCCCCTGTGATTTTCATAAGGGACTCCATGTGTCACATCTTAAATTGATAAAGTGATTGGGAGTAAAACTGACCAAATAACCTTTAGATCTTGGCCTCCCTATCTGTTTTACGTTGAAAAAAAAGTGAACTTTCTAATTATCCTTTATGTAATAAAGGAAAGTGGTTAGATATATGCGTAGGTTGTGGCTTTCATCTGAACCAAGGAAACACACACAGTGTGGGAGTTGTGAAAGTTTGACATCTAACAGTATTTTTTGAAATAATGGAGTAGAGCACAAATGTTTCTTTGTGACATGAAGCTATCCCTGAAGCTTGAAGACAAAGAAAAATTCTAAGTTTGTAAACAAAACAAGAAAAATATCAGTTGAACATAAGAGTGGAAAAAAAAACAACAACAGATGGATGGCATTGAGGGACACAGCAGTTTCAGTCATATGATAGTTTTTGTGAAGAGAGAAATTAACTTGACAGTAATATAGGCAAGTAGTATGTGAGCAAATGTGGTTGCTAAGAAGTTTCCCAATAAGGATTTAGTTAAGTTGAATGGTTAAGAGTGTTTTGTAAGGGCATTTTTACAAAAACGCTTACATTTTTATACACAATTCCCAAAACAGCACTTACAAGCAAGAACACGTGCAGGACTGTTTCTTAACGTTCGCTGTCCATGGTGCTGAAGAGAAGGATGAATTGATTAAAAGTAACTTGCTGTATTAAAACCATGTTAGATATTAGAAATGCATAAAATACAAAGCAAGCATGGAATAAATGACACAGTGGATACCATGAATGTGCATCAGCATGAGTACATTATGAAAAAGCAGTGCAATTTACAGTCAGCAGTGACAGCCTACAGCCTGGCAAGTTTAAGAAAGTAACACAATTACCTTTTTTATTTATAACATCAAACACTGAAATATGTTTCCAGCTGAGCTTAAAACTTAAAATTGAGCAACCAGTCATGTTGACATTAATTTGTCTGTGATTCAGGTTTTTAATTGTAATTAATTGTAATTTTATAATTGTACTGGATGAATGTGCTGGTATTTATAGGTTGTGCTTGTAGAATCGTCTGTATAATTGTTAGTGTGAAAGAGACGATGTAATAATGTTGCATGTTAATGAATGTTTTTAGTGTCTGGTGATTGTTCTGTGTGTACCTGCCCAGGGACTGCATATGAAAATGATCCAATTGCTATATCTGGCATACATTGTATTTTCTCATTTTGAGATTAATGTTTTTTTTGTGTATGGTCATTGTTTAATAACAAATAGTAATACTAATAATGATAAACTTGGTTGAATTCTACTTCGATAGATTTAGCTGCTGCTCAACATTGCCCTTAAGCACAAATCATGAGACCATTCTGTCAAGTCAACATTTGTGTATTAGACTTCAATTGGCAACTGGAAATTCTTTATCAAAAAAAAATAAAATTAACCAACCAACAGTCTGGTGCTTGTTGCACAAAATTTAGCCAGCGGATCTGTTGTGCGTAATTGTGGCTTGACAGGAAATCATCACTCCAGTTAGAGAAACAGATACCTGCTGCCGTCAGATTGCTGTTAAGAGAGTCTGCTGTCCGTATAGACTGCTGTCGTGGATTACAGAATGAAAGTGGAAAATGAGCAAAACATAAATAAAAGGGTTTGTGAGATTTCAGGTTTATATGGGTGTACCTTCATCAAATTAAGTGACCGAAATATTATGGAACACAAGTGCACTAAGCTGCACTGGGCTGAGCTCTGCCTGCTCCGAGCAGGCCGGAGGTGGACCACATGAGATGCACTCATTCTTGGCACTAAGATTGCAGTGTGCCACAGACAAAAGACAAATTAAATAAATGGTGAGGAGGAAAGTAATAGTCATAGGCTGAATATCTTTTAGGACTGCCACATGTCCCTCTGCAATTATAGAGGGAAGTTTTTCCCAATGGTGTCTTCAGAAAGAACTCATAATGAATAAAAAAACACAACCAACTCACTTCACCAAATGAATGCATATTTTGGATGAAACATAATTCTGTCATCAGTTATATTTCTGAAGAAAAATAATTGCAGTTGATTACTGGGCTGTTGAGGTCTGTCAGAGGTTGTGCATGGATGACAGTCCCTGGACTACAAAGAAGCTGAAATAATACATGACAGGAGAGTGCCCAGAATAAACAGAGAGGAGAGTGAGATGAGAGGGAAGTCATGTTTATTTATAAAACATTTAAAATAACCATTATTGACTAAAGTGATAAATAAATTATGTAAAAACATTGCAGACAAGAAGCACAGGGCAGTAAGACAAAAAGATCACCTGCACAAACACGCATATGCAAATATACACACACACACACACACACACACGGAAAGGCAAAGGCAAATAGAAATGGACTGTGAGATGATATTTGTATGAGTGTGCACAACTAATATAATGAGAAAGGTTGTTGTTCTTGTATAGTTACAACACAAAAAAGATGAGAACTGCGTCACTTTGACTGATATATTACACCAATGGTTGGGGGCAGCAGTTTTATCCATCTCCACAATGACTAATACTAAATAAATACTATATAATATCTATTAAAAAAAAAAAGCAGTCAAGAGGTGCTCAAGACACTGGACAGTGAATTTCACTACTGATTGTAAAAGTAATAAACCCAAAGCCATGAGGGTGCTGGATATTTTGAATCTCAACATATTCCAGCCTGATTGTTTGCTTTCTGCAGAACAATTGAGATTTTGAATTATTTTAGGAAAGTGGCATGTGACCATTTTAACATCTCTTTTACAAATCGTTTAATTTACAGATGATAGACAGATTTCTTGGAAATATGCACTCCTTCCTAACAAAAACTCTCATACTTTTTAATGGCAACTAGGCGGCTTAGCTTTTGGATACTACATGTAAATATGAAAGTATGAATATGGTATTACATATTATGAACAGGTCTTTAAGTCCATATAATGTTGTGTGTTAAGTTCTTAAAACTTTGATTAATTTAAGTTTATTGATTAACAAATCTGTTTAAGAAGGTTGTTTATTTATCCAATGCTTTTAAACGCAAAGTTCGCCAAATGTCCTATAATTAAATTGTCTTTTGAGCAGTGTGGTGTCATTGTAATAACAACCTTTTTTATCATTTATATAGTCCAAACATAGCCTCCGTCTACCATCTAAACAGCCAGTGTTTTTACATGTCATGAGCTGTGATAGGGCGATTATCACCATCACTGACAAAATAAATGAAGGGGAGGAGAACTCTCTTTTGAAACAGTTTTTACACAATCAAAAATGATTTTCAAAAGTTTTATTTGTGTTTTAAAAGCTATACAAATGTTGACACTGGTATGAATTATAAAATGATCTAGAACAAAAAAATACTGATAATTTGAGCAATAAAGCTGTAACATATTGAAATTGAAATTGAAAACATTCATCAAGTTAAGAGCCGACAAAATGTTTACAAAAACAACTTTCCGAATTGTGTGAAGTTTGTGGCAGTAATCCCAGGAATGTTCTCTGTGCATGTGGGAAAAGAGGACAGGATGGAACTGGAAGAAATAAGTTGTGATTGAAGTGGCTGGCAATATCTTGACTGGCAGCTCTGGTTGTCCTGTAGCTGAACCGGCTTACTCTGTAGCACTGTTATGTAGAACTTTTTTATAGATTCAAGGTATCCAATGAAATAAGCCCAAAATCAACCTAATTTAGCTGTTTTAGTCAGTTCTAACATTTATTGTCCAAAACAGCCTACTTGGACTGTAGTAGGCTTAGTCACTGGGCTGAGCTGGAGACAACTCTGCTGGTAGGGAAAAGGACCACTGAATTTTAATATGCATGTAAATGTGGGAGAGAATAGTACCTTAAAAAACTATAATGGACCCCACAAGCAGTGCAAGACCGGGAAAATAATTTTTTTTTTAATTCTAAATGACATTTGAAAATAGAAAACGCGTGCAAGGAATGGTTGACAGAGAAAAAGTGAGTTACTGCATATAACAAAGGATGCCAACGATACAGGGGTTAATTAAGGGGTCATTAATCTAATCCATTCAACGATCTTCTCAAGAGACAAAATCAAGCCCTTCTAAAAAGCACTAGAAGTTCACTGTCACAGCATATTCAAGTATTATCAATTTCTGGATTCACTGCTTTGGTTTGTTAAGTTCTTGACTATCATATTGATCCACACTACAATTTACAAAGCATTTTACAAGGTTTCTGTCTTACCTTTTTCCCCTCTGGTTAGTCCGACTGCCTTTAATCATTAACAAGTAAGTTAATTAATTACTTTATAATATTATATATTTATAATATTCTGACTTCTATGCTAATAATCAAGGTCTCATAACTACATGTTTGATTAAGAACATTTCTATTTCTGCCGATTATCGACACATTCCTCACTAAACTGAACAGTTTATAAACACTTTTTAAAATGATATTTAACTAAAATATGTATGTCAAATGTAAGTGCAGAACACGTTTAATAGTCAGATTAAAGGTCAAAGTCCCCTTGGTTCATGATTAGATTGCAATTTAATATAATTTGGTGATGAATCTAGTGAAGTGGTGTGGTTGTCAGCAATACTTATTGTATATTTTACTATGCTGGGGATTACAGCAAGCAAATAATATGAGGTGTTTTTATCTACTGGGGCTAATAATCCTCCTACTCATTCATTATCAAATCACATTTAAGGTGAATCAGAGGTGAGTCAGCACACTGCACCTCTAAACTTCATTTTGTTTAGACACACAGGGGGAATTATAATTGATCTTTTTTATTTGTTTCTGTTTGTCTGTTATCTATTTGTTTCTCTTAAAGCAGAAAATTGTTGTGGGCTATACAGATATGTGTTGCAGATCTGCACCGTATCATGTTCTGTAAATGCAGATGCAGCCCCTCTTTGCTATGTGCCCCTAGGAAACACATTTGTTAAAAAAATAAAATTGAATATCACAATTTAATGTAACCTGTGTTTGGTTGGATATTATTTTTTTGAGAATAGCAAACATTGCTTTTGTTCCTCTGCATTTATTCCATAAATTGGCAAATTAAATGTAGCCTTCTTCATCTTTCTGTATGTCCTGCTGGTTTTCTTGGTACGTTGTTCATCATCTTGGCATGTCAGAAGGACTGTCCTCTCCAGAGAAAAAAACAGCTTTGGTCATTTTTTTAAATGTCTTAAAAATACCGGTATTTCAGGCAACCCTGTCTGGTCACCCATATGATGACCCTGCTCTCCAGAAAACTGACAACATTGGCCGCATGCTAAAATGGCATATGTTCACATTAGCTATTAGCTAAAGTAAGAATTGTGTGACATTAAAATACAGCTGATAAACCTTTCAGCGCAGAGGTCAAGATGGGTCTGAGACTTGAGCATTGTGACATTTTTGGACAAAATTGCAGAAGCTTGAACATTCGTTTTTAGAATGCAATTTCAAGGTTCTTCTTGAGTATTTCCATCCCTTTCTCTGTTGCAGTGGCTGGCCAGGTAGTCAAGCACTAGTTGAACTTTATCTGTTTGAAGATGAGTGATGTTAACAGAAACACGGTTCACCAAAATGGTTGGTTGCACTATTTATGCTTAGGAACATGACCAACTGACAGGAACAGAGGAGGAAGCACGTGGGGAGAAGGGGTGAGTGGATGAGGTGCTTGTTGAAAAAGTGTGACTGGGAGAGGGTAGCTGTTAAGGGGCTTGGAGAAGAAGGACACAATGCTCAGATGCAAGATTGTTATGTTCTCTACCATGAAAATGCAACCACTTTAGGCATTAATCATTGATGGACAGGAGATGATGGATAACTCCCTTGTTGAGGTATTCTGCTCCGTTCCATTCTGCACTGCTTTTTCTGAAACATCGAAGCATCTTTTCAAGTCCCAACTCTGCCAAGTATATATATTTAAAAAAGTACTCCTAAATTTGACTCATAAAGCCAATATATGTTTCACTAAATGTGGAAATACTGTGAAGTATCACAATTGCACTGGTGTTAATCACTAACACGTCTGGCCATTGGGACTACGTAATATAATGCTTACATGATGTTGTCTCCATATTTTATCAGACTATTGGCTATTTATTATATCACAATATTGTGAAAATATGCTTGCAGGCAAGCAAGATAGTCACTTTGGCATGTTTTTATGATTGTTAATGCCAAATTTCTGGTGCTATATTTCCCAGGCGTCCCGATTGTCTCTCTGTGGCAGAGAAGATTGGCAGTTTCATCACTACATTTTACCTTTGGGCCACCAGGCTTGTTGTCATGGGAAATGCTGATTACTGTGCCTCACAAAACAGAAACTGATTTACATTCCAACTTGCTTTATACTATGCAACTTTACTTAGCAGTTGCACTATTCAGTGAAGACAATGTATGTACTGAATAATTTTCTGCAGACTGTGACAAGACAAGCGGTGATCCCCAATTTAGGAAGTGTGTTTAGTATTCATTACCATATTCATTACCATACTGACTCAAGTTGTCACTGAACAGGTTGTGGCAGATGTACACAGCTTGTTCTTAGCAAAGTACATGGTTTTATAACTTTAGCTGAATAGATTTATACAATATACAGTAAGTTGCAAAGCTTGCATTGCATTCATGGCAGTGGGAAAATTGCTTAGTAATGTACAGTACACAAACCATGAATGGGCACAGGAAGGCACCGAAATGACCAGAGTGCTTGTAGCACTCACAGCCAGATAATTGATTCACTGGAAGCAAAACTTACTTCTGCAGACTCTGTAGCATATCAAACTAAAGAATGAATGGGCTAAAAATATTTAGCTGTTCCTCCACACTACAGTACATTTTATTCTATTTAGTCATTGAGAGCACAATGAATGGCGGGGGAGCAGAAGAGATGTGTTTTCCTCACGCCGTCAGATTTACATAATGTTCCATGAAAGCAAATGAATAACAGAAAATCTCCGACAGTGTTGGAAAAATGGAAACATTTAGTTTTGAGATATATTGTAGGTTATAGTTTAATTATTTGTGTATTATTTTGATTGTGTTGTAGTCTTACAATTCATATATTCTCTATATTCACATGTCTTTGTATCTGAAGTCCACATTGCATGCAACATTTCCTAATCCTGCATTTCTTATTTGGCTTAGCACAGAAACTTGGTATGACCGAGCTGACCATATATGTTTGGCTTTTTCTGTACCAATATGACCCCATTTTTTGATGGAAGATGTTTTCAGATTCGATACTTGAAGGTTTCCTGTTGGAGTTTTTGGTCTCTAGTACGCTGTGGAGCTACATTTCTATGTGTGGGTGGATTTCACACTTTTCCACTGATCTACAGGTGGCAATAACATGCCAAGATATACTGCAATGCGCTAACAAAGGCATGGAAGAAGAAGACTGCAAGCCAGCAACAGGGCTCTCAAGTTTTGAACAGAGTTCAGAGTGAGATTTTGGCGGCAGGAGTTTGGGTGGGGACGGAGTCTGATCTGATAAATGACATAAATGTAGGCCTGTGTTCGATTGAAGAAATTCTTAGTTGACTAACACTCATTCAATTGTATCAACTAATCGATTAGTTGATTTAATCAACAGATCTGTAAATCTGAGTTTTTCTGCAGAGTCATGCAAAATGATGCATATATTGAATAAGATAACGCCTCCTTTGCATATTTAAACACAACATTTCAGAAAACGTGTAATACAACAAAGAATTGCCTTAATGAAAGTAATCAAAGTAGGTTTCACGGTGATATCTCTTAGGTAAAATGTCAACCCTTAATTCTTGTGTTTACTAGAGATGTGCTCGTATGTTTCTTGGAAATAAGTCATTCAGCATGAATAAAGCATCAAACATGACTAATGGACTTAAGAGATCTAAGTTGACTAAGACCAAAACCACTGATTAGTCGACTAAGAGGGAGCAGCCCTACATAAATTCGTACAAATAATTTTTATTTTTATCAATTCAGTATGTCTTTTTGTGTGTGTGTGTGTGTGTGTGTGTGTGCACGCGCAATAATTAATACTATCAATTGTCTGGATACAATATAATGAAATAGCCAAAGGTTTTCACAATGGAGCCTGGGAGGTTGTGCAGTAAAAATAAAAGGAAAGAAAAAACTAAAAATATTCCAAATTATTATGGGTACTGTTATAAAAGTATTATTGGTAGGCCTAAAATGGGTATCTTTATAAAAATATAAAACTGTCAGAGTAGCCCTGCAGCCGATTCAACATGTAGCTATAATAATAATAATAATAATAATAAAAGCTACCCAGTGTTTCCTCTATGTTGATTTCTGCCGCCACAGTATCAGAAATAGGGCAGACACACAACAGGGTTTCCTGTTGCTATGTACATGTAGTATATAAAGTCATAATTCCACGACTCTACAGAGCCGTGTGCTCTACTGAACTCAAGCCAACTGTCATCCGCTCTCTCTGAACTCAACTGGAACAGTGACAGGACGTCATCACTCGCCAAGTCATGGCAACCAGATAAACAACAGGGCGAGTACACCGAGTACACTTGTCACTCAATCTCAGGCAAAGTCACAAACAACGACGAAAGCCGCAACTTGAAATCCGCACTCACTCAGCTTGTGCGTGGCAGGCACTAGCGGCGCCAGGATTTTGATTGTAGGTGGGCCTCCAGAAAACTGGACGGGCCAATTAAAATAAGCCAAATGTATTCAGGTTCCCCCTGCATTCAGACAGCCAGACACTAATAACGTTAAGACACTACTTGCCTTGTTGGTGTGACGGTGTGGCTACGGGAGGACTTGATGGGGCGAGGGCGGCCGAGCAGGATGGTAAATCGTCACTTGTAACCGCGTTACTTAAAATGTCCTCCTCCTGCTCCTTGGAGTGTTTCTTGCTGAATTTAGATGAAAACAAGCTGCTTTGCTTCGCTTTGCGTTTCATATTAGCTAGTGGGCAGGCAGGTAGAAGCCGCTTATTGGCTGAGAAGCTTTCACTCAAAGCTTTCCTCAGGCTGCTTATTGGATGAACTGCTAGATGGGTCAAAATGGGCGGGCCCGAACCTAAAATGACCAATGGTAGCACCGTGGATGGTGGCAGGGTGTTCTGAACTCTATGGGGAACTCACTTGATTCCTCTACCTGTTCCACTGTTAAAAATAGCGGCGCAACGTGGTGGGCATTATCCTGGTAATTTCTCTGCGTGAGAAATACAAGGTGTGGCGTGTGAGCGTGTGAACGGGTTGAAATGCGTGTCTCTCACGCCCAATGCGTGAGACTTCAGAGCCCTGCATTAAACATGGATGTTGAATGAATTAGTTTAAACTACTTGTTTTGTTAGGAGGGAAATGCACTCAGTGTTTGTTAAACTTCAAAGATACACAGTGCCTTTTGGTGAGTAACACTGAATGAAAACATAACTTTTGTATCTTTACAAGAAACCTCCACAGGCAATTTAAAGGTTTTACTTCACCCAAAATTATCTGCTCGTTATGCTCCCGTTATACTAGCAAAATATGGCTAAATACACCACGCCATTAGCACAGTGAGCTGCTTCAGTGTATTTGGCAAAAAAAAAAAAGGGGCGAAATATGGAGAGGTTTTCTTTAACCTACAGAGAATGGGCATTCTGTTTTCACCGCAGTCGGACATATGTTCTAATATTAGACAACAAGGAGAGAGAGTTGAAAATGGTTGGAGATATGATCACCTTGCCATAGAGAAGAGGGAATATAGAGTGCAAAGCACAGGCTGGGTAGTGAGCTTGGATTTTGTGCTAAAGGTGTGTACATGTACGCTCGGGTTCTAAATTCAGTATAAGCTTTTATACATACTGTATGGCCAGTTGTTTGAATGTAGGCAGTGACTTAGGAGACTTTTACTTTGGTTGGACAAGAAGCTGACTGCAGCACACTAGATGAGCTGCAGGGGTAGAAGAAAGCACTTAGTGTCACAGTAATCCAGTAATCCAGACATGAGGTTGTTGTCATGATGTGATCCTTCTGCAACAAAGTTGAGAGTAGGAATCTCGATGCCTATAGCAAATAAGGGCTAGTTTAAATTACCATACTTTAGTTGCTCGTGTTTAAACATCAACAGATTAGCAATACTAAATGCACGCTGCCTTATACTGACATCTGTATATGTAATGTAGTACAAATAGTTTTAACAGACAAAGAGAAACAAAAGGCATATGATTGAGATTCTAATCCAGCCCATCAGCTACCACATTGCTAATACATTTTCTACAATAATCAAGTATTCTCTAAATGTGTGGGACAGTGTAACCCTCTTTAATCAGGAATATCTGCAAACTGTCCTGCAAACACTGCAAATTCTGTGCTTCTCAAACTAAGTGAAAAGATGTCTTGTTTTAATTGCACTAATAGCAAATGATAAGAGAAGAATGTGGGAGAATACACCCACAAAACCAGTAGAACCTGCCACTGTTAATCTACTGATTAGTGGACTGGCAGTCAATTAAGCCTGCATATTTCAGATGCACTTCTATTTAAGTATAGCTGTCCAGGAAACACAATTGGCAATGGTAAGACAATAGTAGTCTCATTTACAGAAGATGTTTAATCCATTGTTATAAAATGATTAAAAAAGTAATGTAATACAAAAAAAACAGGACACAAGAAAAACAGACGATGAGCATCTTCACCATGTGTTCCAATCCGGTCTCATGCCAGGTCGTGTAATAGTCACGTTATTTTGATTGATACATTTGTGTACAGGTTACGATTTTTTTCGTGTATTTGCAACGACTTTTGAACGTGTACAGGTGACGCTTTTCGAACCTGCTCTGGGGGACGCAACAACGGGGAAATGAGGCGCCACACGCCGGCCAAAACAACAGGACGGGCCGCCACTCGCGGGTCACGATCCACGGCGCAGGGGCACACAACAACGGGAAAATGAAACACCACAACGGGGAAATGAAACGCCACAATAACTGGACGATTGTGGTTAGGAAAAAAAAAGAATGGGGAAAGGAACCGTCACACGCGGGACACGCCGACAAAGGAACTGCAACACGCGGGACGCGATCCCCGGTCTCCGGGTGAAAGTCCTGTGTTTTCTGACCCATCCACCACCCCGACCAACGTCCCTACGCGGACTTTAGCCTTATCAATATTACTCGCTACCGTCAACTTTCTGGGATCACGAAATATGCTTACCATTACCAAATGCACTGCTTTCAGTTTCGTAATGGGCACACGAAATAAAAAGGCATTTACGTAACCTGTCCACAACTTGATAGATTAAAATAACGTAACTATATAACGACCTGCCGTGAGACCTGGCTGTGTGTTCAGTGCGGTGCCACAGGTTGTGCTGCTGCCGAGACCCTTCACACAGACACATATTTAAATATCCTTAGGCTACCATCCATGTGTTTGGATTGCAACCATCAAACATATGTTGCAAACATGTTGCCAGCACTGTAACTGTCTGACTTTATTTGTGTATTTATCCACAGAAATGCATAATATGATGCCTTTTATAAATGCTTTATTGACGAATTTAGGACAATTTAAAAGCTTTCTCTCAATTGAATAAGAGTAACAGACACGTCCACTGAAACACTGAATTACACCCAGCAGCTTTGTTGTTTCTGTAGTACAGATGCCCAGCAATTGACTATTCAGGATAAACAAATAACAGCCTGTCACTCAGTCTGGCAGCCATCCGACCACCTTAGTCACAGACAGCTAGTGATGCCAGTGAGATGGTGGGATGCCAAAACACTAGATGGATGTCACAGATCTTTTGACTGGAGCTCCATTCTGCAGTAGCAGACCTAGTGTACCTGTTTGCATGTGCTTTTACTTTATATCAAAGTGATAAATCAGTATGGGTTTCTCAAACTATACATTGTCAAGTTTGTTTCTATCCAAGAGATATCGTCTATTATAATGTTCAGTTTTGAGTTATTTTGCCTTGCCAACTGTAGTATGAGACAGTCAATTCTGTGTACTCTTTTCTTAAGGGATATTCCGAGGGATGATCTATGCATATTTATTTGCAGTTTAAACTCCCCTACTGATACCTAAATCCCATTGTGTGAAGAGGAAGTAGCCGGGTAGAGCAGCTAGGGCCCCTGACCAAGCCTGTGGGTGGGTGGCATGGATTCATAAATCAGGGAGCAGTGTTAATCTCTCTCAGGTATTGGAAAGCCAGCCCTCAGTAAATATGTTGCCCCAGGATAGAATGGGGTTTAAAGGATTTCTGTCTCCAAAGAGAAATTAGGCAGGAGCTTCAGAAGTGAGCTAAATGGAAATGCTTGCTGGAGCATACAGAGAGAGCAGGGTGCTGCTGTCAGCTAGTAAACATCGTCGCAGAGTAGCCTCAGTCATTATCATGGCTGTCGCTGCCAACAGCCAGGTTGAGCAGACGGGTGGGCTGATGAAGAGCATCTTCTATGCTGATGATTAGTCACAATAGGGAGGAGAAAAATCTGAGGACTGTTGGATTACACTGTTGGGAATGAGAATTATTTGTGCTAATTACAGTAAATTACAATTACATCCCACCCACTTTGTGCTATGGGATTTTTGGAGAAGAAATATTATTATTATTATTATTATTATTATTATTAAATATATATTTAATCTTATTTGATTTATTTTTTTGCTTAGGGCTCACATGTTTTCTACTTGTAGAGTTTATCCTTTCAATAAAAAGTTCTTTGATTTAATGGGCATGTGAGGAGTGTATCAACTGGAAAGGTACAACTAATTTAATATTGAAGCATACTGTAGATATTTTGAGTGATTTGTAGAGACCCCATGTACATCATCCATGAGTCAACGTCAAATATAGAAATATGTTTAAATGGCGGCATATTGTGTAAATAATAGTCTATTATAAAAACTTGAGTAAGACAATCCAACAATCTAATAGCCCAACAAGGGCACATAGAAAACAATCACACTACAATTATCTGCAGAACATTGACTCCAGCGGTATTTCATTTTCCCCTACAATATTCGCTCCTGTCAACTGACCATTGTCAGTGTTTTTACTGTTATTTTATTTTATTGTTTTTGGCGTGAAAAGTGAAAGCGCTTGGTCAAGGCTAAATATTGAAAAAGTCAACGCTGACAAGAAGCAGGAGGCAGGAGTGCTTTCACTTTTTCTGTTTTTCACCAAAACCAACTGTACTACTATGTTCGTTGGGGTGGAGAGTAGGTGATTATTGGTAAATTAGAAAATGTAACCATTTTATCTACTTTCTATACCCGCTTATCCCTATTAAGAATCATGTGGAGGGCTGGATTTCATCTCATAATCTCAGCATGCATTGGGCAAGGGGCAGGATGACTATCATATTATGATAATATACAGTAACAACCAGTTCACAGCAATGACACAATTTTAATCTTATGAATTACTTCTTCTGCATGTGTGTTGGCTATGGGAGGAAACATGAAATTAAAGTCCATCTCGGGTCATATTGAGGCTTTTTGGCCATACTGTTTGTAGTGTTATAACTGTACCTTCTGAGCTTTTTCTGGTAAATTACGTCGTAGAAAATGCTTGCAAATCTGCAAAGGGCATGTCATCATCAATTAGAAAAATTGCAGCTTTTAAGTATTTTTTTTTTCTTTGAATCATTCAGCTCACATTATCTATTTATAAGTACTGTAATGGATATAACTTAATATCTAATCTAAGGACTGAAATACTGTGTCATATAATCATACATTTGTTTACATTTGCAAGTTCAAAGATTAAAAAAGATTGTTTAGTTTTCACATGAAAAGTCTGAACCCTCAATATGAGTTTCTTTACGTTTTTATAAATGTTCCATGTACTGTTTTTCTCTGTTTTTAATTGTTCACTTACAGTTTATATAAATAGTATAAAACAATGAAACAAGGGTCATAATAGAAAATGAGAATGCAAATACAGTATATAGAGTATATAGAGCTTTCCATTGGAGGAACCTTGATTACCCTTGAAAAAAAAAAAACTGTTTAAAATTCATAATAACCCCAGCAAGGAAGTGATGGGGTTAAGGGCCTTGCTGGCACCTCAGTGGTGGTAAAGAGGGAGGGACAAGCGCTGTTCTTTCACTTTCCACTTTCCCATCCAGATTTTATCTGGTCGGTCTGGGGATTGAACCAGTAACCTCCCGGTCACAAGGTTGATTCTTTGACCTTTAGGCCACCACTGACAACTTAGTTCTTGTCTGAAATGTTGATAATGTTAACTTTAATTTTAATATAGTCAGGATATGATAAAAATGTTGATGAAAATGTTGAAAACATTTTGATGATACTTTCAATTTTCAGAAATTTCATTTGTTGTCTTACAGAGGGATAGATGAATATATATTTTATATCACTTTCATGTCTGTCCATTGAACACAGAGATATTAAATGTATAGCATATTGTTGTGAACTTTATTCTTTTACACCATATGGACCCAATAAAAATTATTCATGACTCATTTCTGCTGGGCGACAGCACAACTACTGGGAACTGATTTCTAATTGTATGATTGCCAGATGTCCGTTAACCTGCGCTTTCTTTGTGATCACTATGGTTAACTGCTCCTCAGATCTCTGCAGGGTAAATCGAGACGGCTAGCTAGACTGTTTTCTGTTGCATGACTAAAGCAACCTTTGAACGTACACATGTTCCACCAAAACAAGTTCCTTCTCACATGTGGATTACAGTATCTTTGTTCATCTCTAATTTATCTCTGTTTCTTCACCTCTCACATTAGCTATTAACAATAATTTAATACTCATACTACATCTCCCATGTGTTTTAGCAAATAACAACCTTTGTCATTCTTTGTTGCAATGTCAAGCAGCAATACAGACCTGCAGGCTCTAACACTCAAAGGGACTGAAAGAGACAGAGACAAAGAGTGTGCAGGAGGGGGAGTATTTATACTACGACAGCAATTTAAATAGGTTATCATAGCATTAAAGTCCCACTCTGACTGGGCTCCTTTAACATGTCACTGTGAGAGTTCTCACAAAGAAAACGGTATCTTTAGTGAAAGCTGCACCTTAACCCTGGTGAACTGATCTGGGGGTAGTGAGCGCTGTGATAGGGACTAATCCCCTGCTGTGTGCTTTGAGCGGGACTCAGAGCAATACACCAGAGGAAACCAAGGAGAAGGGAGGAACAAGCGCTAAGAAAGAGACTTCTGACAATCTGAAAAATATGTTGAAGTGGTGCTGTCACCGTGATGAATGCTTTCAGGCATCGTGTCAAAATGGGATGGAATCGTAATGCCCATGTGTGCATGAGTGTAAGGGGAGATTGTGTGTGTGTGTGTGTGTGTGTGTGTGTGTGTGTGTGTGTGTGTGTGTGTGTGTGTGTGTGTGTGTGTGTGTACACAGTGAATTTCTGAGTGAAGCATATGGCGTTTAGCTCATGGAAAAATCCACCAGGAACCAAGCTGGTGCCTTCTGGGTAATTGCAGAAATTTACCAATTTAGAACTCAGAGTGTGACACTGAGAACTCCAGCAGATGTTTGAAAGGTCTCAGTTAAATACAAAATTAGTGCTTCCTGGTTATACATGAGACAATGGAGTGTTGACATGTGAATCAAACAGAGATCTGATGGACCTTTTTCACAGCAGACATATTGACTTGTCATAGTAGGAAAAGCGCAGCTGAAATTGATAACCTTAACCTTAGCTCAATTCCATCAAGTGTCCCAGTAAGCTGTTTCAGTGAGTCCTCTCCTAAGTGGAATGCAGCCATCATTAATGGTTTTGAATACACCTGTGCTTTTCCTACTATGACATGTCAACGTGTCTGCCGTGAAAAAGGTCTATAGCCAACATTTAGCTAGACAGACATGCTGATTAGTTATATTATATATATATATAAAAATTATATATTTGGATGTTTTTATGTAAAATTTCTTTAATTGGCCCTCATCGTACTTCGTAGACATCTGTGCAGTTCAGTTTCCTGGTGGTTTAAGAAATATATTATTACAGGTTTGTTATTATTATGATATATGAAGACTGTAGATACATTTGAAACCTATTTTGATCAAACATATACTAAATATGAAGCACAATCAGGAACATAATGGGTCCATATAATTGATATGGAATTGTCATTTGGCACTTAAAGTCAGTTACAAATAGCTACTGTAAACATGTTCATGACCCTAAAAACCACAGTGACATGATAACTCAACAAATACAATCTTGCCTCCCTGCTGAGCCAATGCAGTTCCACACTAAGAGCTAAAGACTTGCTAACACAAGAAAAAACAAAAGAGGCACTATGTTATTTGTTTGTTCATCCATGTGTCATGCACATTATCCCAGAGACTGAGGATCTGATTTTGACACAGCTTGGTGCTGCATTCAAGTATTTAAAATGACACTGAATAGCTGAAGGGGGATCAACAATTAAGGGTCAACAAAGGTTACGTATTTCTTAGTGACAGGCTGACAGGGACTATAACAATCGTAGAGGATAACATGTTCACTGTTGTTGTTTTGTGGATGGTACTGCCTTAAAATTGTATGTTTAATACCCCGAAAATGGGTGTGATATTTTTCTTTTTTTTCTTTGTCAAAGCCAAAAAAGCAACATAAAAGAAAAGAAAAAGAAATAAAGTTGCTCTTCTTG
Organism: Perca flavescens; assembly: GCF_004354835.1. NCBI lineage: Eukaryota > Metazoa > Chordata > Actinopteri > Perciformes > Percidae > Perca > Perca flavescens. Next base: position 18,277,689 of record NC_041331.1, read on the forward strand.
TTCCACTGCTTATTTGCAAAGATTAAAATTGATCCACGGATGAAAAACTAGCTCGTATTGGAGACGCATTTTTGATAACACACTTTTTGACAGCACTAACCTCAGTGACAAATACATTGCGTTGTCTTTGGCTGCTTTACTATAAAAGCCACTCCGTCTTTCGCCAGTTGAATGCTTTAAATATTAAGCAGGAAGGTAGGAAATTCTATTTTCATTTTTATTAGCAATAATTTTTGCTGGCTCTGAAATGTTGTACAGCGATTAAACAGTAACAATGAAACTGCATTGGCTACATGAATGCAATGTTTTGCTGTCAATCACTCATGCTCAGGTAGGCAATCTGAAATCAGCACAGGAATGGCAGACTCTGCCACTACCAATAAAAAAAAAAAACTACTATAGACAGAAAATAACTGAATGCAAATACATTGAGTTTTGCAGAAACAGACGATTGCAGAAACAATGCTCACCATGAATAGCATCAAACGTGGTTAGATTTCATGACATTACTAAGGATTATAACACTAAAGTAATAATAAGGATGTGTGACCATCCACAGGGTGTGCTTGTGTGTATGTGACAGTGAGGGATACAGAAAGACGAGACTCAACAGAGACTTCAGATGGGCACAACTAATAAGAGGTGAGGAAGAAAATATCACATTGAAAATAGATGGAGGGATGACAGGTGAAGTCAAAGTGAACTGACAAGGTGAGAAGTAATCACTCCAAGAGTAGAATGCAAACTGATCCTGCAAGTGATAGAAGGGAAAAGGTCATAGATAAAATAAAGTTTGAGAAGAGAAAAGGTGGCAAACATGATTCTCTGCGAGGACAGTAGTACAGTGAAAATAGAAGGACAGTTCCCCACAGTCTGATGGTGGTTGTTAGTGGCATGAGGTCACAAGGTCTGACAATTTCAAAATCTCACAGCTCCTCTGTTGAGGATTATGGATTAATTGCTTGTCTTCATCTTATACTAAAGGCACATCCAGTGGTGAATAGAGAGCTTTGACATGCAGTAAGGTTATAGAAAAACGTGCAGGTTCCTGATTTGATGAGTGTGTTCGGCTTCACTGCACCAACACATGATCACATTTTATTGTGTAAAAATTCGATCTGAAAAAAAAAAAATTCTGTGAAAGGATATCATGTTATAAAAAATGCAACAACATATAATTTAGACATACAGCTATGTTGATATTTGGAGGAACAATACACTCAAGGTAATACAAAAAAGGGATTTTTCATATCATGAAACCTTTAAAAAAAAAGGCTCCGCTCAACTGTGCTTTAGGTAGCTTTATTGGTGTTTTAATAACACTTTAAATGCATAGCATTTGCATTTGCAAAATGCTGTTTGGCAGCTTGATGCTGGTGCGCACACATGCAAATACTCTCAGGTGTTAAATTTGAGTGAAGAAGAATAACAGCTCTTTGGTTATAACCGCCGCAGAGCTACACATCTATGAGGACCAAGGTTTTCTTGCCATAGATCTATATATACCAACCTTTAATTGTAGAGACACAGACAGATAAGTGGAACTCTTACAAATTGGAGGTGTAGAAAAGGAATTTGCAGTTCACAAGTCACACAGTTCCAGCAGAACGACAGTTGATTGACAGTATTCTGACTCAGCTTGTGTCACGGCTGTTACGCCAACGCTCCAAGCCAAAGCATTCTGTAGAAGAGCTGCAACATCCTGCCTATAGGTTTCCCTCTCTGTTTCCATCCACACATTCACTGCTTCCTTTCATTTTCTCCTGCCACCTCTCTCCATTCCTGTCTACCTCTCTGCTTCATATAACCTCCCAGTGCTCTCTGTGCATCACCCCTCAGACCACATCTGCATCAGCAGCTGTTGGCTTTTTTTTTTCCCCACCAGATTTTATGCTGTATCCAAACTCGTGGCTTTGCATCATTTTCATTTTTCTTCCTCTCTTCCTTCACTTTGCTGAACTTGAGGCAATATATCAAAATCAGAAAGAAGATGGAAGTCAGATCTTGACTGAAGGAGGAAGAAATGAAAATAGAAAGCTAAAACAAAGAAATACAAAGTCATATCTGCATTTAATGCCTCTGAAAAAAGAAGAGAGCAAAAAAAAGGCAGGTCTGGGATTTATAGGCACACACAGACAACCTCTCTAAATAATTTTAGGTTGCATGCTCATCTGAAAAAGCAAGGTTTTGACATTCCCATCTGTTAATTTTCTGCATCAGATAGGGGCTTTACAGCCAAGCTGACTCTATACCAGGTTCAATAGATATGTGTGCATGTGGTTGCTCTCTCTAAAAAACCTGCTTTTTACAAAAATGCAGTGCTTTTTTTCTAATTTGCATATGGAATTAATGGATTAAAGGTATGTTGTTTTGAGCTTTTGTTAGTATTCTCTGTTTAGTTTGCTTAGTTTGAAGCAAGTCGTACTGTATATGGCTGCTATATAAATAAATAAATAAAATACATTATATGTGTGTATGTGTGTGTGTGCGTCTGGTAGGGCGGAGGGTGTTTTGATGCTCAGCAGCTGTCCCTCCTACTGGGTCCTGCCTCAACCCTTAACATCATGAGCTAATCCCTAGAAATGTCACCGAGAGCTTGGCAAGCCATTTGTTGCTTACTGGTGTGGAATTTGCCACTAGGTGAGAGTGATTCCATTTAATCTATCCCCCATTACAAGCTGCAATTTTGCATGGTAGACACTATTACCCAGATAAAGTGTTTAATAGAGTTACACGAACTTTTTACTTTGAAAAAGTCAGCAACTCACTTGGAAATGCTAAAAAACTGTGGTAACGATATTGTCCAGTGTATACATATTTGGTATTTTTTTTAAGCACAGTCAGGTTTAGTACAACATCCTAAGGAAAAAATATGTTTATTAAACAGTTCTTGTTTTTAGCTGAGTTTTGTAAATTTTGTATTTTGTAGTCATTTTTTTGGCTCTGTAATGTGCCACAGATATGGACTGCTCAATTGTAAATTATAATGTAATATAATTCCTTTATAAAACTCATTAATGGACAAAATCTATTTCCTTTCAAACAACAGGTAGGCTACTAGATTAGTAAACATTCCAAAACCAACCCTAAATAAATGATGTCAGCTTGAACTAAGATGGCAGAAATAAAACATCTATCTATTTATTTCATACATTATTTAACGGACGCAACACAGAAAAACCATTTACCAATGGAGAATCATTGCAACAGTAATGTATGGTGTCTAGCTAGCTAATAAAGTGAAAGTATCCTTGTCATAGCTGTCCTGGATAATGGACATCAACCATGTATCTTCTCTTAGTATTGTTGATTTATTTGGAAAAAAATCTATATTTAATTTTATAATATTGAAGGATCAAAAGACTATATTCCATGCTTTACTGTTGTGTGCAGGTCAGGCATGTTGACTCTCAGTGACTACTTGCTCATACAACTGTGGCCTTCCCTACCTAAATGTATCCCCTTGCATAATACTTTGACTACGATGAAAACAATTTGTAATCATAGACCCATCATTCAGTCACTATACGATAGAGTCGCTAGGGTTGAGGTGCTGACCGGACAATTTATACCACGAGTGCTCTGTGCCAACCTGTAGCCATAACTTTCATTGAATGAGACATTGCTTGAAAAGACATGAACTTTCTTCTCCCTCTGTGCCAAACTGTAATGGTACAGAGCAAGTCAGTCAGTATAGACAGCTGGCAGGAAAACTCATACCCATCTGTCTTCCCTCTACCTGGCACTTCAACCCTCTCCTTACTGGAGATCAGAGAGCTTCTTGCGTGTCTAACTTTCTAATTCTCATGTGGAAGAGCTAAGCTGACTGTACGCTGGTACACCTGTTCTGTGCTTCCTCAATCACTGAAGGATGTAATGTATGTCTAAGCCTTTCCGCTGACAACGCTATATTGTGTTGTAATATGGGATCGAAACCTTGATCCGCCTAAGTAGTTAAGTTGGGGCTTACAGTATGTTGTTGCTGCATACTGTGTGTGTGTGTGTGTGGTGTGTGTGTGTGTGTGTCTAGGTGTGAAACACTAATGTCTGTGCATTAGTATGTCCATGTGTGAGGAAGAGAAATTCACACTGTCTCGATCTACATATCACTAAATGGCAATATGTTTCAATATTTACAGAACCTACTAAATATAATACTACATACTAAACAGCATGCAGTAAGACTAACTCTGACACCTTTGTAAGCAATAACATTGAGGGAGTGACAGTTGTTCAGTTGGCCAGTATAGGCTGTTGTTGAGGTAGAAGGAAATGGGCAATGTCAAGACTCAGCCCACCTCTTTCACCCCTACCTGTCACACACTGCCCACTCTCTCAGTTTTACTTTGTAGTTATATTGTGTAGGAGTGCTGAGCACCAAAGGGTCCTCAAACCTGTCACACAGGCACATTATTGATGCTCAGTATCCCATTACTGAGAGTCTTTTTAAGTCAAAAGAACTGTGTATTGTGTGACTGAGGTAGATCCGGTCATTAGTAACTATAATATCTTACAATTGAGACTCTCCGAATAACCACATGATTCGGTTTGCATCGATCTAATGCTTTAATTAGAGATCTTAGACTTTAACAAGTGACCCTATTCAGCTATAATAGATTTAAATTATTCTGGGAAGTACTTTTTTTTTTGGTTTTGCAATGACTCATACCGTATGTGGTATGTCAGAAAACGTATAGCTTTCTCAAAGAGAACCATCAGATTTTAAGTTTGGTGCACTCGCAGCAAGTTGCATTAATTTCCAACTTAAAGCCTCAATATCAGCAAGAAGATCTTAACTTTAAAAGTTAATGTTTGAAGTTCTAATACATATTCTCAACCACATTAAAAAGCTGACCAGAGTTTCCTTTAATATGGCAGCAGCCAATAGGCAGAGAAGTTTTCACACATTACTTGGGTCCCTAGTGTGTTAATTAATATTTATATTTGTCCACTGCCTCAAACTCTGCCTTCAGGCATTTATTAAATTATCATGAGTTTGGGCAGGGGCATTACTGTGCGTGTTAGTGAGAGCGCTACAATGTTGTGATAGTGGAAACGCGATCTGTGACACTTCCTGATTCACAAATAAAAAAATTCCACACAAATTAAAAAGAGGAGCAATATTGACAACCCGTACAAACAATATCAACAGCAGCAGTAAATTGGGGGGATGGGCATTAAAGACTTGTTTGTTTACCAATTTATTTACATAAGTCAGTGATGGAGAGAGTTGCCTTTGGCAGCTTGAACCTAAACACCCATAGCTTTACAATCTCCACAATTAGAGCCAGTCCTGTGAGGTATCTGACAGCATGACCAGGAGGTGCACGCTTCATAGTCCTGAACACAGTACTACTAAATGCAAGGCAGCCATGATAATTAGTGTTTCTAGCCAGGAGCTCCTCACTGGCGTCTCACCCCCGCACTGACCCAGGGAGATTGGAAAGAGGCCCAGTGGCTCCCAAGAGACTGAGCCTGTCAGGTCCGTCACTTCTCCCACGACATAGGAGTGAGCGGAGGTGTTTTAAATGCCAAACAGGACACACTTGCCAGGCCTATCGGCTCTGCCTGAATACAAGGCCTGTCTGTCTGTCTGATGTCCCTACTCTGTAGACCCTGAAGCAGAGCTGAGGCTCATTGTCTGGGGACAGTTAACCTGCTGGGAGGGATGGAACAAATCCAAAAAAAGATGAAGTGACGGTGGTGGTGGTGGTGGTGGTTGATATGTTGCATAGACCTCACACACTCAAGTGTACTGCTGAGTCACCTAGAAATATTCCTCACTTCATAGCTACATTTTTAGCTGTGGATGTGAGCATTGCTGTTGCTGCGCATTTGTCTTTGTTTGCATTTATTTGTATGGATTTTTACAATCGAAGTATGTCAAGAAAAGTAACAGTAAGGGGATAACATTGCACAGGCATGGAGCCTGACTTGAGATCACAATAGTGGCTGCACTGAATGTCTGCTTAGCTGAATAATGACATTTGTTTGCACTGTGTTTGTTCTCACGCTGACACAAAGCTCTAAGTGATTAGATGCCAATTTCATGGTTCTACGAATGAGGGGGCCCGCACTTCAGTTTGTTCTCAAGTGAATAAACAGTAAAAGAGTACATGCTAAATAAAGAAAATATTTTAAGCACATATAGCCTACCTGTTTTACACACCTAACACGCTTTTTGGTGATCCGTCCGATCCGTGAGTCCGTCAAAATATGTGTATATTATGATATATAGAGAATGGTTTTCTGCAAACTAAAAAGCCAGACTTCACTGAAACCACTAACCCATAAAAACTTTGCTATGACTCTGTGCAACATCAGTGGTCTCTCTGATGCATGAGTAAGTTGGAGAATGTGCTTTGGGAATCTTAAAAGAAACCTTATGTAACCAAAAGCAAATAAACACTGCAAGCCAATGTAGAAAGGGAGAATGAGTGACTGCAACTGGTTAAATGGCAAGCATAATTGGCCTAGCAAGAGTCAATCCTATACCTCTCTTAAATTACCTGGACATTGGAGAGCCTCTCGCAGGTTAAAGTTCAATCAAATTGAATTTGGTTTCAGTCAGTATGTGACCAGGAGGCGAATACAGAAAGTCTACTTCCTCACTGGTTTGACACACCTTTAGGAGTGAATCAAAACATATTTTCTAATTACTCAACGCCATCCTTTAGCCTCAAAGAGAGATTATGGGGGGAAGCCTGCCTATCTGTGTTGTCACAATAGATTGTGTAATTATAAAGGTTATATTATAAAGCAAGCAAGACGTGCTACAGCTGTTATTATAAAGACATTGTTTTTCAGATGAAAAACAAAAGCATAAAACCCTTTAAATGTATTGAGACTACCACTTCTGTTAAAATACCTACTTTAAACCCTAACCTACACAATGCACAAATAAATCACTGGATGCAGAGACTATACAACAGTAAAGCCACTGAAGAACAGCCAAGCACTAAGTGTTTGTCAGAACAACTTCCTATGTCACTGACTTGCTGGTGTACACCCACACACCCATACAATGGATAGTCCTTAATCACAGCTGAGGGCTACACAAACATGCTGGGCTCAAAGGGCTTCGCATGCTTTCATTATAAAAAACAATTAATGCAACACAACATTAAAAATTAAATATTAATAACAAAATTGAAAAAGAACAGAATGGGAGCACTTGGGGGAAAAACTGAGACCAGACACAGGGCATCAAGGCCAACTTGGTCATTATCATCACAGTCACTCTAAAAATACATGCACAAGCATGTCCACATCTGTCATTTTTATTAAAGGCTGAATTTTAGTGGTGTTAATGAGTGGCACAGCGGTTAAAACGACATGTAGGATATTGTACAACCCTATCCAAATAAAGGGTCATGCAGCCCAAAACTGAGCCTATCATACATTGTATGGCTTATTTTAGCATTACTTATCAAAGTTGACCATATAGAGATATGGAGAAGCAACTGGTACACATATTTAGTTTAGTTGTTTTCCTCACACTGCTTGCAAAATGAAGGTGTCAGCTAAAAATGTGTAAGCGAATTAGATAGAAATATTTTCCTTCAATTTGGTGTTTGATTTATTTTCATGGATCACATTGGCTATATGAATCCTGATCCATTTCCAATCCTTTGTTTGTTTGCTCTGGGGTCCTGCAGCTGTCAAAAACCTTCAATTGAGCTCTGTTAAAACACTGCAGCGTCTCCTAACACACAGCATTGAGCATGAGTGAACCGCATAGCACACAGCATCCAGCAGTTTCAGTTAATGATATGTCTGTGAGTGGTGCAAGAGAAAAACAAAAACTGGTTAGTTTGCCTCTATTTCATGCCTCTAAAGTGCTGCTGTTGGTTGACAATTGCATTTGAACTTTTGTATTTTGTTCATGCTGATGGTGAAGAAAGGCGGTCTAAATCTTGCCACAACAGATCCGCACTGACAATACTCTTTTCTCTCTATATTATACTATATGCACAATGCAATATAGGACATGTGTGGGGTAATTTTATTTTTTAGCTAATCATCATGTCACACACTTTTAAATTGCTTTACATTTTATTGTGGAGCCAACAAAGATATGCAGTTTAAGCTGTATTTTAACTTTACTTTAAAATAAGCAGTATTAAATGAAAGTGAAACACATAACAGAAGCCACCAAGCTGAAAGCCGCTAGCACTAATGACCATAGTTGTGATGGTGTCAGACATGATATGGTTACTAATTTGCATATTTTAATTTTGAAACTAATTTGGAAGTAATGTAGTGTCACAGAGTATGCAAATATCATATAATGAATGGTAGCACATGATCTCTCCCATTTGATTCCCGCATTTATTTGCTGCAGTGGATGATGTATGTATGCTAAATGATAGGTGGGTCAGATTTAGATTTAAACTTAACTTCAAATATAGCTTGCAATTTGGCATAACAAATTAGTTAAAAGAGTGATTCTCTATGCTCTGTGTCTAGAAAATATTAAATATGTGCTTGCATCTGATGTTAATATTGTGCAGTGTTGAAACTTCTCCAAACATTACAAATATGGACATATACACAGCTATTAACGTTTCATGTGTATTCTTTGAAGTTAGACATGTCCTTGCTGTATATGTATTATTTCCATCAACTTAATAATAAATTGAGTTTACACAGTATTGTCCCATCATATTAAACTGCTTCAGTGAATGTTGAAAGTCTTTAATGAATACCTCAATATCTTGTGAACTGTAATGCAACTGTCCAGCTATTTGGCCCAATTGTGTCATAACAATTCTTTGCTAAAACATCCCAGTCTTTATTATCTAGAATGCTGAATCTTTGCTCTAACAAAATGGCTGCTTGGAGAGGAAATGAAGTATAAGTGTACAGAAAGACATGATGTAACAACAACAAGAGCAGATGGGTTTACAGAAGAGACAAAGAGTAGACCTACCCTATCAGGGGGCCCATATGTGCCTTGGATAGCATCCCAACTCTTGGTGCGTAAATGTGGCAGATGTTTGCTTAAGATTGCCACACTTTAAAAACAGCAACAGAAACTATAAAGTGGAAGAAGTAATACAGTATGGTACAAAGCAGATAACATATTGTATTGTAAAACTGTTTTTACTACAAATTTAATTCTATAAATAAAAAAAAAAGTTGAGCATATTGCTGAATGATTGGAACATAAAGGATGTCACCCTCACATTTTATCTGCAAATCAGTTTGAGAGTGAGGCTATAAATTCTGTGAGAAGAGAAAACACATTTATATAGCACTGCGGAGTGTGGATGTATTCTTTAATTCCTTAATTTGACTGTGCTTTTTACTGTAGTGAGATCACAGTTTTAGTTGAAGCCGTTTAAACATTACAGCCCCGGCTATCACACAAAGACATGTTGTTGATCCAGGCTAAGAGGACAGAGAAAGGACATGCTTGAAATTGACAGAGTAAATGACAGGCACTCACTAATGTTGACAACTGCCAGTTACTGCCTGGGGTGTCCCATGATCAGTGATGATGGGCCCTGATATGACTCACTTGGAGCTGAGGCCCTTAAAAATGGGACGCTGTGACCTTTCCCTTGGGTACAAGAGCTGTCTGGGAGAGAACAGCTGATACAGCTGTTTGTACTGTAGCACTTTTGCCATTTGCATGTCTTCAACATTCATAACCTTTTCTGCCATAAGCTCTGTTATTCACAGTCTTCATGATCAGGGCTGATAGGTTAAGCGTTGTAGACATTTCGGTCCAAATAACCTCTAGTCTCAATGTTTTCACAGATAGTTTGACCCCAATCGCATTGTGTAGATGAGGAAATGGTGTTTTTGTCTTGGATATAAAAAGTTCACAAAGCGGTTTATTAGTTTACACAAATGGGGTCTAGATGGTGTTAAACTGATTCAGCAGCTTACAGTGGCTTGTAAATTATTCACGCTCTTCAAAGGCCCCCCTCACACACTATGTGTGTGTACGTGTAGTGAATTTTTTCCACATCACAGTATTACTTAATGCATATTATTGGTTTATGCATTATGAGTCTGGCTAGTTTTGTGTGTGTGTGTGTGTGTGTGTGTGTGTGTGGGAGAGAGAGTAAGAAAAAGAGAGCGCTATTTTAAATCTGATACCTGTGTCACTTCCACTTGCCCTAGAATGGAAATTATATTGATATTTCATACTGCGGATGTAGATATATGTAAGATTACCCTTTGGGGACTTTTACTCTCCTTTGAATTAGGACTCAGAATAATCAAATACTATGAATTTTTATTCTTCTTAATCATGAAAAGGCTATGTGAAAATAGTAGAGGCAGAGTTGATTAAAGTGCAGCTGAGATTCATTGAATCTGGCTCAGAGCTCGAAGGAGTGTTTTAAATAGGAGTCCATTTAACAAAATGTTATGTTCTTAATGGGAAGGTAATAAGATGGTCTTTATCTTTTATTGAAAAAAGTGGTCGTTTCCCAGCATGATGTATGCTTTCAAAGAGAAGTAGCAAAGAAGGTTGAGAGGAGAGCTAGAAATATCATGAAAGGAAGTAACTTTTGATCATGCGTTTAGTGTATGACTAATTCCAAGCTGTGGTTACCTCCAGGGTTTTAGCATTAGAGGCAGTGGGAAGAACCATAAATTACATTATCTAAGAAGTATTCTTTCATGCAGGTCAGCCCAAAAGCTAAAGAAAAGGGTTGATATGACAAGTCAAGTTAAATTTAAGTTTATACGGAACCCCGAAAGGTCATGGTGAGAATTCTTTATTTATTTTTTTGTGTTATGTCGCATGTTTTGCATTTTGTCTGATCCATAGCGAAAGGCTGAGCTGTATTACTGTCCCATCGCCAGACTAATTTGCAAATGCATATTAGTGTGGAACCTCTGTTAATTTTCTATTTTCAAGGGGCGTTATCAATAGTGCAGACCAAAATGCTTCTAGACGCTATTGGATAGACCTAGAACCAATCAGAACACAAAACCTGTGACATAGCACTGAGTGACAAATTCAAGTTGGGGCGTTGCTTGGTCCATTTTCAATTGGGAAAAAAATGGCAGCCTGGTCACAAACTTTCTAAAATTATTAATAAAATGTGCTTGTGAAAACATTTGAGGCGGGAAATAGGCAATACAAGACAAAAAAAAAAATTTGATCTGCACTGCCTAGTTTGACAGTTTGATCAGAGTTTTGTGAGCCTGGTGTGTTGCGCTGGACGGACCTACAGGATGATGATGTTCCTCTGTCAATCATCCTCTCAACCCTACCCTATATTAGATATGGTTGTGATTGGTCCACCCAGAACCTGGTAGGCTACAAATCCTCACCTGTGGCTGGCTCACAGTCTGTACCATTGCAGCTAGAAAGCTAACTAGCAGAGCTCTCACTGATTTGCTGATTAAGACAGGCTGTAGCTGTGATTATGACTACAGCTATGCGATGACAGATCTTTGGCTGTTGCTGTCGCTGTAATTGTGGCTGTAGCCATGGTTGTGCTTTGGTTGTTATGATTATGTCTGTGACACATTTGTTTATAATATGTGTAACACTGACTACGTGCAGGTGTTGTGTGTGTGCAGTGTAGTGAGCATTGCATTGAAGCTACTGTATTCCTGACCTCATGTTTATTGATAACACATCTGTCATATAAACCGCAGGTTTAAATCCTGTTCAATGCTTTTTTGGCTAATGTTAACAGGTGCAATGAAGAGCAGTCACAGTACAGCTACCAAAACCATATACATAGCTTCTTAGATATCCACAACCACTCCAGCCAGGCATAGCAGCAGCTGTTCTCACAGCCAGTGGCTTTATACTGTCGGATCTCGGCTTTTTGAAAGGAGTAATGAGCTATAAATGCATAATGAAAAGTGACATCATCTCTCCTTTCTGTAGTATCTACAGACTCTTTCCCTAAACTGGCAGTGCATTACTGTATACTGGGCTGGACCAACACAATGTTTCTTATGGAAATACTGTGGGAGAACACAAAACTGAATGTGAGCTAACACAAAAGTAGTTACAGGGCAGCATACGACATGAAGTAGCCAACTCCCGCTTCATTTTATTGCAGTTAATGCAATCACATTATAGTGAAAAATGCAAACAGCTAAGATACAACTCCTCCCCCTACAGCTAATATCGTAAAATGTCCCGTTTTAATTGGAAGGAATTATGATAATTTTCACATTAAGATAATGTGTCAAAAACAATAAAGAAATTATGAAGTTAAGTTAATTAAATGTATCTCACAGTTTGAACATGTCATGGGATCCAATGAAATCTTCTCAGCATGTCCTGGAAAGGTAAACATCCGTCAAAGACAGTAAGAGCTAAATGTCTTATTTGAAATAGTGCGTTGTGTAATATATGTACAGTGAGTTCAGCAGTAATCACTTTTGGTTACTGATTAAATCTGTAATTCATCATTATCAATCAACTAACCCATCCTCATCAACCCATATTCTTATATCAAGTTCATTTCAGTCTGAAAACAAACTTGAGTAACTTTTAAGTACTCTAAATGTAGTGGAATAAGCTGTGAAATGTATTTGCTTTGTGTGCCAAATCACTCTTTAAGTTTTATCCCCAAACAGTTAAGTGTCCCCATTTACAAAGGAAACAGTTTTGCACAATCACTTTTGTTCACAACACTGGTATGCTTTTCAAATTGAAAAAGCAGTTACAGTAAAATATGAAAGCAGGTTAATGAATGGTGGCAACAAACTATGTCAAATGTCTTGAAGCTGAGGTAAAGGGCTGGAATGACAGCAGTGTTTGAATACATAGCCCTTTATATGAAGAACAGTAGAAAGAGCCTTGGGTCGAAGTAGAATGAAGTAAAAAGATGAAGGGGGTAAAAGACATTTAAAAAAGCAATGATTTTAGCTCATGCATCTTATATTGTGTGTCTTCTTTACATCCCTAGAGATCTTTGAACAATGTGAGAAAAAGGCTGCAGTGTATTTGAAAGATTAAAAGAAGAGGAAAATGACTGTACTGCACAATACAGTAATTAGTCAAATCACTGTGTGGAAATGTAATTTAGAATAATGCAGCCAAGCTCATAACAGTAAACCATAAGACCAACTTCTGCTGTAAGTTAATGAGACTTGGGACTGGACCTTTTAAGGTCATAATTCCCTCAAGATAAAGCAGAAGAATAATTGGTGAAATGAATTTATTAAGCAGTGGGGTATTTCAAAAATTGTGATGTTGTGGTCTCTTTTTTTAAGACCCCCTCACATGATCTACATAGACGCACAATCTGATGGCAGCTCTTAATCCTACTTAACATTTTCTTCACTGAATTTAAGAGTTTGAGATTTGTACTTTTTTTTTCAGTCAAATGCATTATTTACAAAATATATCTGCATTCACTGAAGCAACAAAGCTCTGTGCTTGTGTCTACGGGACCCAGTGATGTGTGTCAAATCCAATATGTCATGTATATCTTGTAATGTCACTAGAATTATGGGAATATAGGATAACAATCTTCCCTGGTGTTGTTAGAGGCTAATAATCCTGCTCTAAATGTGTATTATCCTGCTTTAATAGAATCTGTCCTGCACTGTTGTGTATTGATGGCCCCGTTGGCTGAAATGATGATAGGCACAGGTTAATCTAGCAGGCCTTGTTGTGGTGGCATGAGATGAAGCGGAGGATTTAGACAGGGCTCTCCTGATGCCCCCTTGTGTGTGCTAATTAACTGGTACAGATTGTTCCCCTCACCCCACTGCCTCCTCACACAAAACAGTCAATGCCAGCCCCTCCACCTCTTGCAAACACACAAAACCTTGTGTTCTTTACAAACTCTTGACATTCATAGTTGAATATTCAGGCTGCTTCACCCTCTAATGAATTTTCTTGAGACCCAGTGGTCAAGTCTTTAGATAAAGGCAATTAGAAGTGTCACAACCTCATGTTATACTATTTGCTCTTAATTACTTTTGCTTTTAGCAGGTCAGGATATTCTACCCATGACGCTTTTTATCCTGACTCAAACCATTCTACCTTTGACCCATCGTGCACAGTAGTTCAAATCATTTAAGACCAAATTTGAAGAAAAATGCATTTTCTGCCTTAAACCTTTTTGGTAACACTTTACTTGACGGTATCTACATAAGAGTGACATGACACAGTCATGACACATGAACCCTCACCCTAACCCTAACCCTAACTCTAACCATAACTTGTCATGACAAAAACCGAATGACACTTACTAAAAAAAGCGTTATGTCATAAACGTTTATGACTTGTTTATAATGTTTATGACACGTTCATGACAATGCCATGTCATTCTTATGTAGGTACCTTCAAGTAAAGTGTAACCAATTTTTCTAAATGTACATTTTAGGCAGGAAGATGCATGAGTAGTGAAGCAAGTTGTTACTCCTAAATCAAAAACATCCCAACCACCATTAAGCAGTTAATAGGCCAGCTTGCGCGGACAATACTTTGAACCGAAAGCACGTACCACTATATTGCTTATGTGTTTAGAAAAATATGTTTTTTTTTTCTTTTTTGGTTTTCTAGGTTTTGAGAGCACCTGATTGAGTAGGACGATATCATTCATTCTTGTGTCAGAGGGCAAATGGGGGGTGTGAAGTATCTTTTGAACAGACAAGTTTTTGCACTTGATGAGTAACTCTGCTGTCTTGACTTGAGTGGGAAGTTCATTTCACTGGAGAGGCAGAAGAGGGAAAAATCAAGACCAGGTGATGAAGTAATGACACGATGGACAGTGGTTGGTAGAGGGAGAGCTTAAGGGCTTTTGTGTGTTACTCTTTTGATTATCATATTAATGTGCAGGACTCAGGACCATGCATGCACAGATATTTTGCAAGGCACACATGCAAAAAGAACACTCCTGCACTTTTTTGCCAGTGTGCTGTTGTTACAGAAGAGCATGTCCTTCTTTCAGAAAGATACATCTCTCTCTCTTCCCTGTTTTTCTGTGTACCACCTACCCCCTTCCATGTGTATCTGTGAAAGATGAAGTCTTTAAGACCTACACTAATCCTGTAATTATGCTGTCGTCTTCACTGGCATATGTTATTTTCTCACTTTCTTGGTTATCCTGTGGACTAAAGCAATTATTGCACTGCAATTGAAACATCAAGTAATTAATTCATTTTCCGTGTTGAGCATAGTTGGTTTGATGCCATGCTTCAAGTGTGAGATGAGTGTGTTTATGGGTCAGCTGTAGTGAGGGGAAAAAATAGCAGTCAGAATTTTATGCATCTCTTGGCACATGGGACACCCACCCAAGGCCATGAAGTATAACATGCAGAGTAATGTCATTTAGACCTTGGCAAGCTTCTTGTAGCCCGCTCAGGGGACTATCTTGCCTCCACAGTGGTATGTCTCTCATCCTCTCTATTCCCTCTGCTCCAATGCTGCACGGCATGTTGTTGTATTATCTTTCTTCATTCTCTTCCTATTCTCCATTTCCCTCTTTCTCTTCATCACTCGTCTTACTCTCCTTGCTTTCATCCTAATCTTCTAGCCCTATCTCTGTACATCCTTCTGCCTCCTGGTGCATGCCCGTCATCTGCGACCAGCCTGCCACAGAGCGCCGCAACACACTGCAGTGCCATGATCCAGAAACCCCACATTAACACTGGGATTTCACCCAGAGATTATTTAAGTGTGGCATGCCTGCCAGGCAGGGTTCTTCTCTGTAATCTCTATAGCCCCATGAATAGAGTAGGACTGGGAAAGAGGGGATTTGGAGGAGTTTGAGGGCTGATTGGGTTCTAGAATGGGTACAGTATGGGCTTTTAGGCATTCTCAATATTTCAGTTCCATATGGAGTTGGATTTAGGAGGTGGGGGTGATAGCTCAATGTGTCACAGAGAAACTGAGGTTAAATCCCTGGCAGAATGATCCTTTTCTTCTCAGTTAGCTATGTATCCTTCAGAGGTTTGCAAAGTAATTTAATTTGAGGTAATTGTAGCGAGGATTCATAATTAAAAGGATTAAAAGGCATGCCATTTATAGATGGGCTAAAGGAAATGAAATGATGAGGCCGCTGGTATCGTTTCTCCTCGTGCCCCATACATGTCCCTCCTTTCATATTCACTCCTTTGTCAGTGAACTCCGATTTGCATTATTTAATGTGTCACAGGATTCAAATGTAGAATAAAAATAACCGTAGACAAACACAACAATGACACCACATGTCTGGCTGCTACATTACCATCTTGTGTACATTTAATTTCATTTCATTTTTGAATATGCTAGACACTGGTTCATACTGTTTCACTTGTGTCTCAAGAAATGTATGTCTACGTGTGATGACAGAGCGTGTCGTCGACTCAACATGGTCACCCTCTCACAGCGGCAGAGGTCTTTGACCCCATCAGAGAGTCAGAGTGCCTGCTGATTTTTTGACATTGAGAGGAGAACAGACAAAGCTACTCATCAAATGTCCAATGACTGAGAGGGATGCAGGAGCAATGGGTTTTGACAGAGTGCCATTTACAATTTACAAGCTATTCTTTGCTAGTTCAATTGCTGCAGGCTTTCTCGCTGTCAGTTATTTTGCCAAAATAACAGTGTTTCTAACATATCTTTTTGTGTGCAGTTTAACAAGATATACCTTGAACAACCTGTTTTTACTCTTAATCATAAAGATTACTAAGGAAATAGAGAAGCTGAATGGAATGAATAGTGCAGAGAGCAATGCAGGGAAGTAAATAAAATCATATGAATATATTTTAAACTTACTCCCAACAATGTATTACCAATTTTGTCATTCAATCTCTTTAAGCTGTATAACCTTTGAGATAGAGCCCTGCCAATAATGCTACCTGTAAATAAAGGAGCAAATATTGTTCACTTAATACAAACATATCACGTCTGAGAAATTGACACATGCAGAAATGCAATAATGCACACTATTACAATAAAACAAAATCTAAAAGAAAATGCCAACTTTTTGTATACCATTGGTCTGCTCTGGAAACTTGATACTGATAACTACAGTAGCAACATCTGCCAGTTACCAGTAACAGTTACTGCTTGCCATTGACTGAAACAAAACTAAGTAATAACTTAAATGTTAAATTATTAAACAATAGCACTTTGTTAAAATTACCCTCCTGATTGTGATAAACAGGTGCAAAACAGCTGTCTGCATAATACCTGCTTTATAATGTGTTTATTTATAAGACCATGTTTAGAAAGTAAGCTGAAACTGAATGCATTTCTGCAATAAAATGCATATTTGTTCTGTTCTTTCCGCCAGCTATCTTGGATAAAAATAGGTAAAGGACCAACTTTGCAAATACTGTATATGTCACTATACAGTATTAAAATGTGAAATGCTAATCAATCCGAGTCCCCATCATTTCAGTATAGTCATTTTGTTTAACCCTCTCAGCTCAAAATTAGGGACTTCATTACTAATGACAGCCCATGTTCATCTGCCTTGTACTTTCATGTTTTGGTGACATATGGAGGGGCTGATACATGTGTTCCAGATGCACCTTGAGTGGTGTGCAGCTCTGCTTTCATCCTCATGTTCCATGTTCTGAAGTTGCATGCTAGAAAGAGCCATTACAACAGGAGTGGCAGGGGAGAGTGATGGTGGTAGGCACAGATGTAAGGATTTACTGTATGAGCACCTCAATGCTTAAGGGATACTTAACCGATTAGCATTAAGCTTTGTATCAGTAGAAACCCAGTAGTATTTTTCGAATGACCGTGCTTCCCTCCCTTATGTCCCCCTGAGACTAGATTTCTCTGTATTGTTGGTCTGGAAAAAAGCCTCTGATAAAGCAAAAATCGTCATTTAGCGTCATCTGAGGCATTTTTGCCCAGAGTCTATACGTACTACCAACAATACATCATCCGAGGGAAGGTCTCATCACCACGCCTCTTTCTGGGGGAAAACAATCCCACGTTCGACATAGATGACAACAGCGTAAACGACAGAGGAAATGTAATTCGCTCCAAACTTTTATTTTAAACAAACCGTTTTAAATTAATAACTAGCCAAAAAGTTGCTGAGTAGTTTGTTGCACCAACAATACATCCAAAAACCCTGGTATTTGATTTGTCCTCTTGCCATGTCCTAAAATAGATCCTGATAGATGGGCTTTGGCTCCAGGCTATAGACCAGACCGGCATCACCGAGGCTCCCTATGAGAGGGAAGAATCACGCTGTCCCATCAAGAGAAAAACAGGAAAATGCTGAAAAAGCTGTTGTGTAGCGGGTTAATCGAGACTTTCACACTGATATGTGAGGCTCATAAGAAACATTAATATTTTCAGTCAGTGAGGTAAATTATGCTGGTGACAGTTACTTCTGATGGATAGCTAACGTTAGCTTTAGTCGTCTCCAACTAAATCTCAGCTTATAGATTGAACAGTTTGTTATTAATAACAGGTTGATTAATTACAGATGACACTCAGCCTAACAATAGTGATTTAATCAGATATGTATTTTTACATAAGCAGCATGCGGCCACCGTGTTGGGTCATTGATCTACTGATACGGGGGAAGACTGAGGGGACATAATATGACAGCGATCAACCTTAGTTTAGTAAGGTATTGTGAACACTCAGGTTCAGGCAAAGTCACACAATAAACATTATACATGTGTATGAAACCAACCATCTGTTTAACAAGAAAAAAATTCACACACATTTGTCAAAATTATGATCCAAACACACGTTTTCTATCCCCCAAAAGGGGGCGCGGCCTTGACTTTTATATAATGTCGTTTTTATATATTTTAAATGTGTAACACCACTTGAGCCACAGTGAAACGTTGTTTCGTGTATATAGTTGAAATGACAATAAAACACACTTGAGTTGACTGCCTCACTGTCTATGTCTGTAACCAGTAGGCGTGGCATGGGAGTGGAATCGTAGGGAAGCGAAGCAAGTGCATTCTGGGAGTTGTTGTCTTTCATCCACATGAGCCAAAAATACATTTTCTGGCTTTTCTCGGTCTACAAGGCACCATCTTATGAAAAAATTTCACATTTCTACTACATAAATGACCCAATTTCATACATATTCATCTTTCCAGCGGTGAAATATCCCTTTAGCATTTACACTAGGCAACATAATAAAATGATTCTCTTATCATCACTGCCTCAGAGCCAAAGAGAACGTAATCCTTGAGATTAGTTTGATTGATTTGTTTCTTCCAAACCCAATTAGCAAGGTTGGTATGATTTTTTCTTCTTTATCAAAATAAGTGAAATGGAAAGGAGCATAAACGGAAATCACAATGATTTGTACTGTTATTGTGCATGTGCCTTAATAACAGAAATGACAGAAATGAAAAAAAGGCTTACACTTCCAAATGGGCCTACATTTTTACAAAAGCAGATATAAAAAAAAAATATGAGGTCATGTTATAGTTGAATGTGACAATATACGTAAAATAACTACTACTGAAATGTAGCACAGTTTAATGCCTTAAAAATAGCAAAATTGCATTAAACAATCTGTTGGTATTTGTTACAAGATTCTCATTGGATGAAGTAAAATACACAAATATGTATAATAAGGTGTAAGGAGCTGTAAACTCAGACTGCTGAGATATGGAAAAAAACATTGTGATAAGTATGAGTTCTGATAAATATTTCATCATTTTTTTACTATATCTAGATAGTATTATTTAATCCAAACAGTGACTGCAACCCACCATATCTATTTCATTTTTTGGTGATCATGAGAAAAAATATTGCCAGTTTGTTTAATGCTGGCTGTGCTTGCTAAAGGCAAATCGTTGTCATTCGTCCAGAAAATGGGTTGAAATATTAGCTTCTTGCAATTATTTAAGGGATTACATTTTTTCCAGCACCTCTAAAGCTCTACTGCTTTTTATGTATTTGATATTTATGTATTGTTGGATGTTTACCCGTGTATGCTCTATCACTCTGAAAGCTGAGTGATTTGCCAGGGGAGGAGGGATGACTGCAGTGGAGCCTTCCAATGTAGGTAACTGTAAATGTCCTTGCCAAGTGCACAGTTTGCAAAGGAGCAAATTTAATTTCCATGGTTTGAAATTTCAAAGGTATCACCTTCTGTAATTGCTTGACGAGGGAATCCATAAATCATTGTTCACTAAGGTCATCATGTAATTTCTTCCCTAATGCTGGCATTTATTTTCCTAGCATCCACTCTTTCTTCTCATTTAATCTAACCAGGTCATTTGAGAGATTAATTGCTGCCATCTTCAAAAACAACAAATTAGTTTCACACATGTTTCGACATTATGACTGCTTAACCGCACGTATCAACACCTACCCAGTCAAAAAAGAGTTTTACTACATTACAGCTGGTTGTCACATGTGTTTGTCACTGTTTCACCGGTAACAAAGCAACCATGATAAACGTGGTGCAAGCCAAAGATGAGATATGCTTTCTATGCAATGGAAAACACATTTTACATCTAGTTTGGGCTACAGCTAATGTTTGAATTAGTAATAGATCACCTTCTCATAGCAATAAGTTTGTCTTAATATTTTGCCTTCAGGAACCACATCAAAGGTTAGAACCCATATTAATTAAATCCATGTTTATGCTTTTTACACTTAATGATTACTTTAGATTAATTCCTCTGTTCCAGCAGGTGAAAATGTGAAAGTTGTTTCTGGCAATTGCTAAAACTCCTAGAGCATCCCCTACTACTTCTTATTTATTGTTCTTATTAGAGTGCAATGGAATACATCAGTCATTCCATAAGTCACATATTAACAACAGTTTTAACAGTTTTTGATTGTATGTGAAACAAATAAGCAGATGTAAAAATTATTCTATAAAGGGGCTTTCGCCGAGCCATGCAGTCTCTTCAAAGTAAAAAAAGACAAACATGTTGATTTTAGGCTGTAATATAATCAAGAAAACAGTGTTGTTGTGAAGTTGGTCAACCACAAGCACTAATGCATAATGTTGCTTACTACTATATAATTACTAACTAATTACAGTTAGAAGCTTCAGGACAGCAATATATGTTATTTTTATGTTACAGCTAAAGGCAAATTACACTATTGTTTGCCCACCTGCTTTCCCTGATTTTATTATATGACTATAATAACTAATATGTATTCCTTTTTTTCATTACTCTTTATTCCTTCAATTTTTTAAAGCCATTCACTTGGAACATCTGAATGCTTTACATTTTACATAAAAGCACACATTGGTTTTTTTATTTCCGTATGTGCTGATTATATATGTTACATGTGTTTTGACCAACAGATTTTGTCATGTGTGGGTATACACTGGTCATATGTAGGGCCATATTGTAGCTCCAGTCCTCCTCACAGATGGAGATTGGAAGAGGCTTCTGGGTTGCACAGCCCTCCTGCAAGTATGTGATGGACACTTAATTACTTGGCTGACTGAGGTTATTCGCCACCTGCACCTAACAGGGGTCTCTGCCAGGCCCTGACCTCCACTTCCTCCCAGTGCAGCGACCATCTCACAAAACAGATTTATGCATAATGCTATATTTCATGTTATCATTATCAGGTTTTCATTTCCTTTATTTTCGTGTTTTGTCGTTTTTTCAAAGCCAGCAGATGCAGTAGAATTTGTGACTGACACATTTTTTGAGTAATTTGGTAAATCTGTAAAATGCATTATTACTCACTGATGTTCCTCATTAAATCAGTGGAGATTTAGAATTTCCCCATATGTGCTGTGTGTGTTAATGACACATTAGAGAAGGATTTTTTTTACTTTGAGACAATGGATATGTGAATTGATTATTAAAATTTGCATCAATTTAAGATTTGTCTATCATACCCTGCATCTCTGTAAATATTCTGTATTATACTGAGTACACTGTTTTCTCACCAATTAATGAGATCCAGTGGCCTCATGCAATTGCCATTTCCAGTTAACACCTTAACACCACTGCAGCCATGTCAGACACTTCACAGTGTTGAAGAGTAGGTGCTAACTTTTTCCATCACTGCACTTGCAAATTATGACACATTTGCTTACATAGCGAGTAGCTCGTTGCGAACTACATGACACCATGAAACTGTGCTATGAGCTTATGTTTAGCTGCAAGAGACAAAAACATGCACGCAAGTGTCTTGAAGTACAATTAAATCAGAGAGAACTAACAATATTACTGAACATTGTGTAAAGAGTATGGCATAGGATTGTATGGATAAACCATACATCATATTCATGACCTTGAAACACATATACCAAATCAATGGTTGCTGGCCTTATTTTTTTAAGCATACCTCACATCCATTAAATTCAATGAAGTTTTAATAGACAGTACGGCACTATCCTTTCCCTCAGGTAATTATGAATACATGTATATGTGGGAAGAGCATGCTCTGAAATTGCAATTATTAAGAGAGAGGATATGTACCTCAAGATTGCAATTACAGAGCTCTCCTGGGATTAACTAGGTTCTGTTTTATTATCAAATCCCTTCAGGCTCCAGGTAATGATCAACACAGAGAATGACATGTCTTTCTGTCACTACACTGTAGAACTTCCACTTTTTTCTCTCTCCCTCTTTTTTTCATTACATTTTTGCTGTACCTCTGCAACTAAGCACTTACAGTAGGGTATCTGCTGTGTCCCCTTCCTCTTTATGCTAATACATTATGCTTATGACTGTGTGTGTGGGCTTTACTGGAAGAGCACATGCGTGGAAAGTACTCCAAATAATTTTATGAATACCTAGCACCATATCTGTTACACTGTTGTTGCTTTCTGCTATGGGCCATTTACCTATCCTTGATGCTCACTCAGACGCTGCACTCTTTGTTGAGCTGTGTCGAGCAACTCCAGTGTAGACAACAGGGCCCATTCATACGCTATTTACAAGTAACCATATCAACACACAAGTAATTCACAAAATAATACATTGATCTTAAAGGCATAAATGTAATTTATTTAGCATGAACTGCTAATTACATCCTACAAATCTAATGATAGTGATAACTTTTATTTATTTTAAGGGAATTAATATTACTGGATAATAAATGTATAATAAAACAACTTAAGTTTTTAAAATTATATTATAAAAGACAATAAAATACAACATATTTATATTATATATTATAACCGGTTTAACTGGAATAGAAATACGTTTATGTGTAGTATTATTATTGATTATGTGAGTAAGCTTCATCAGATACCTTTGCAGCAATCAGCAACATTTACAATGTATCATTTACATATTTTTATATTATGAGAGGGCATTAGTTTTATTGTGGTACAATATATTTGTGCAATATAAAATAACCATAATCTATGACAGGCCTTACCCACGCGTTGTGTTAAGCCACAAGGGTCAACCATGTCTCCTATAATTTATAATAATATGGAGATGCTAATTAGCAACAATAATGTATTGATATTTTTTATTGATATTTTTACTGGCAACATGCCAACAAAAGCAGTATACAGTTGCATAAGGTAGTTATAATATATACTGTGCGGCTTATGAAGCTAAAGTAAACCTGCCGCAATTTCAAAATAAGTCTCTGAAGATAAAGTTGTGAATTCTTTATAATTCATAATTTTTGTCTAAGTATAGTATAATTTGGGCCTAATATGGCATTACATGTGGTTTCTAATTACAGCATAATTGAGGAATATGGTGTCTAATTAGGGTATAACTGTGTTTGTTTACTGTCTAATAAAGACCACATTATATCTAGTTTGGGGCTAATTTGATACAAAGTATGGCTTATTATATCTTATTAGTGTATCATAAAATAAAGTGTGACCAAATATTGTTAAATATACATAAAACAAATTATTCTAAATATTAGTTATTTTGATTTAGTACATGTTTACAATAAATGTCATATGCGTATGTTACACCCTGTTATGGTTTCCAGTAAACAAGTAATACTACTCATCAATGTACGTCAATAGCAAAGCACCTGTGACAATTTCTTATCTTATTTTTTTCCAGATTAAAATCAATACTAGCTGCATACCACAAAAATCCTAATCACAAATAAAAACATGAAGACACAGTGTAATACGGCAATTGGACTAAACCGCTGAGCAACATTAAGGCTTGCAGGCATTATTTTCTTGCATTTAGATGAATTTCCTGGTGTCTTATATAGGGCAAAATGAATTGCCGTCATGGTGTTACTATATTATGAGGTCAATATGATCATTATCTGTATCTGTGAAATTACGTTCACCATCACAGCAAGCTCACGATGATTAAAAGATTATACCCTTGTATTGAATTTGAAATCTATTACTCATATCTCAAATGTCAACATAGAGAATGTTAGTGACTGTTGTCTGGGTGTATGTGTGTGCGCTCTAGGCGAGGGCTTGTAGACTTTTCATTCATTTATTTTTCAACCACATAGGTGGCATGGCCTGTCAGTGCAGCACTTCGACCAGGTCTTAACATTAAACTTGACGTAGATATTAATAGTCCCAAAAGGATGAATTAAAGCCAACAGCAGTAATCCCTGCTTGTCCAATGATGGAGTGTGAGCAGAAATGTTACATTATATATATTATATTATGATATAATTATCACAGTATTTGTCTCGTCATTATCATCAGTACTACTAAAGGTCTTTGACCAGAAATGTATTCGATCCACTGCTGAGATGAGCAGGCATACACACTGACTTAGAACAGAAATTAGATTACAAGGTCAGTGTCTGAGTCTAATGCAGTGGAAGATTAGAAAGGGAGAAGAAATAATTTCTACTATATACTGTATGCTATTGTTGTCATGGGGACTGAGCACTTGCACTGAGCTGTGTAAAACATCAATTCAAAATGTGTTTTAAAAAACCGGTGTTGTAATCTTTATTTTGCCATGTAAGAGGTGAGTTACCAACAGGAAAAAAATTTCTACATATTTAAGTATTATGTCCTCATTTAAATAATTTGATTATTATATCTTTGATATTGTGTTGAGGTGTTTTAATAAATTAAGTTGTGTCACGGACCATTGGTCTGGTTTAAGGAATCAAAATAATTAAGTTACGATATTATGGATATGTTTGTGTCAATATGAAACATATAAGCAATGGCCTCTTTCAGACGTGGAATTGGTGACACTGCTCACTTCATTTATCTACTCATGTAATGGATTTGGCCTTTTACACATAGATCTCAGAAATGTTAAATAATAAGTCTTTTTTGAGTTACAATATATTAAAAAATTATTTTCTCAATATCACTGTATTATCCAAATGTGTACAAGGTAGAATAGCTACAGTGAAAGTGCAATATGTACCGACTCATGCAGAGAATCTGAAGGAATGTGCAGAGACATGGCTGGAAGAAAACATTGCAGCAAAAAGCCAAAAATGCTTTTGATTCTGGTGCATACAAACGTAGTGAGCAGTCCATGGTGACTTGTTGAGTTTTAGCGGTGCAGTTCAGACGCCCTCATCACTTCCCTCGTAGCTGGCTTAGATTTGAGTTGCTTGGTCACAGAGCATTGTACAATCTAATAGCTGTAGGCACAAGATTGGATGCTGAGGCAAAGAGTTAAGATGTTGAGTACTATAGTTTCAGCTCACAACAGAGCAGGTGGAAGGTGTTTTCTACAGTGTAGATTAGTTTAGTCCTCATCATCCCCTTTGCTAGTGCCTTCAGTCCAGACAGTACTTTTCCCCCAGTTTGTTAATCAAGTTTCTCTGCACCTTTTATTCTAGCAC
The DNA here is from genome assembly GCF_004354835.1 of Perca flavescens. Taxonomy (NCBI): domain Eukaryota; kingdom Metazoa; phylum Chordata; class Actinopteri; order Perciformes; family Percidae; genus Perca; species Perca flavescens. The sequence goes on from NC_041331.1 coordinate 18,303,313, forward strand.
ACCACCACAAAGAACAGTGTTCTGGATTCCCCCGAATTGATTGAGAATATCTGGTCTGTTGCACCTGAGCCCAATGAGAACAGTCTAATCTGCCCTTTTTACAAAATTCATCCAGGTTATCAGTGCACGGTTTGTTATTAATATGGAAATCCAGGCACATTTACAAATGCAGCATCGCCACATTTTCATTGTGCTTACTTACACTGTGTAAGCTACTCGTTGCTCTCTATGATAAAAAAAACAAAAAAAACATATGTACGTAGCCAATACCTGGGATTGGTATTGGTATTGATTCAAGCATATTTGATGGATAAGTGTGGGCTAAGTGAAGCCCAATCCATTTTGGATCCTTTGTTTGTTTGCTTTAGGTACTCCAGCTGTTAACATCTCCCCATTAAGCCCAGTTAAAACACTTGACCATTTCTTAATGCACAGTATTTTAAGTTAGTGTGTTGTATCAGCGTATGCCAGTGCTCCATTTCAGTAACCTTTGTTAGGCGCACCACACATGTTAAGTGCTGCTGTTAGTTAAATTGCATTTGAACTTTAGTATATACTTTGTCCATGTGGGAGTCTGTCCACAACGAAAGCTATGATGGCAGGTATATCAGTGCGTAGTTTCTCAGTATTAATGCAATTTTAATGTGTGTCCCTAAATGTGTACTCTGCAGATGTATCATGTAGAAAAAATACAGATATAACAAAAATACATGTTTGTTCCATCTGGGAATTATTATAATAAAGGACTTTGGAATCTGGATTGGAGTCATACAAAAAAAACTGATTGGTATCTCTCGTATTACAAGCTTGTTTGTTTTCCGGCTGTTAAGCTGATGGTTCTCATTGCTCCAACTGGCAAAACTTTCCACCAGTCCCATCCACTCCTCCTCACTTCTGCAGTCACCTAAGAACTTCTTGAGGTGGCATGACCCAGAACTGCAAATTAAATTTGTGTTATACAGTAGAAGATGAGCAGGAAAGGTCAGAGTCTTTTAGTGCGCCCCTTTGCTGTACTCTGCAGCATGTCTGACACTGTGCTCTGCAGATTCTGTGGCCTGTCCACAATATCTGCTTCAGAAAGACCCTAAGCTTCTTCACAAAGCATGAGATGCCAGATAGTTTTGAATGCACTGGAGAACTCAACTTATATGATTCATACCATGTTTACTTGTATCTTTATTTAAATTCCTAAATTCAAAAAGTCTTGAATCGAATGCAAAGCTTTTGAGAATACAGCCTTGTTGTCATTAACTTATACTGTATATCTCGGAATGACAAAATAGAAACAACACTACACGTGATTACTCATTACTAGTCCATATAGAGGAAACATCATGTTATCTTTTAAATAAGATTTGAAAGGAATACTGTATATTGACTCCAAAAAAAAACAACTTTAATTTTTAATGTTACTTTACTAAAATCCAACAACTTTGATAGAATATTCCACTTATAGTGGATGTAAAGTTAAACCCTAGAGTTGTGCAGTGGAGTTTTGAGGGAAATACTGAGTGAAGAGAGCATTGGGGGTAAAGTGAAAGAAAGGGTAAATATGTTTTGCATGACTTTGATTTTTATGGCTTCTCCCAAAAACAATATCTGAGTGGTTCCTTACTGTGCCATAGTGGCTACAAATTTGAATCTCCAAATTAGACTGTATTAGAGGTGAAAGAAAATAAGTAAATAATTTATTGTGTCTCATGTGAATACTATTCACCAAATGATCTGATATATTTTGATCAAAAGACTAACAAATTGTGATTGTTAATTGGTAGCCTTGGGCTGTCAGATCACATGCAATTTTTAAGTGCTGTAGGGTATTTAGGCAAAGACTGCGCTACTGCACAATTACCACTTTAGAACACTTCTCAAATCATACATAATGATGCCAACCCTGCAACCCATTAGTGCAGGGCAAATATTTGAGAAATAAACAAAACTCCACGCAAAATACATACAAATTTTAATCAACTGCTTGCGGGGTTGCTTCCACAAAGTACAATACACATAAACATATTAAATACAGCATTGATACACAGTACATGTATATGTGTGTATGTATATATATATATATATATATATATATATATATATACATATATACAATATGTGGTATGTTCATTGCCCAGTGCATTTGTTTAAGAAATCAAATGACTTTTTGACAAATTAAAAAGAATTGAAAATGCTAATCACATTTCTTAAGCTTAATTTCCACCACACAATCATCAGTAGCACACTAATTCCCTCACACACCATGATGTAAACAGTACTTTTAACAGGAAGGAGTACATTGGGTTGAATATTTGAATTTCAAATTGATCTGAGAATAGTTTTAAGTGAGTTCTAAGCCAATAATATTTATCAGGGATCATGGAAATTATGGAAATTACGGACATTTTTTGACAGGCTTTGTGTCTTTGTTTTTCTTACTGTTCCTCACCTTCACTTTGCTTATCTTCTCTTCCATTTTGCTCCTCTTTTCCATCCATCTGACCATCCTTCACACTTCCATTCTTAAGCTTTGTCTTCTTTTTTATATTTCAACCCCCTCCTGCTCTTCATCTCCTCTCATGAAAAGCTGCTGCCTGGCCTCAAAGGGAGCACTAGAAAGGATCCATCAGCCAGACTAGTATTCTCTTGAGGATGCATCCAGCATGTTGCTCTGTTCTGCTCTGCTCACTATCATATGTATCCAACCCCAGATAGCCTTTACTGTAGATCATAGGACCTGTTTTTAAATTTGCTGCAAAGCTGTATGGAGCTGTAATTCCATGCTTTGTTGGACAGCAGCCACTATACCACTCACACATTTCCCAAAGCCATTTAAAATATATTTGCTCTTGGTGTGAGGCAGATCTTTATGAATACAGGCTATGTTTATAATACTGTAAATCATGATATGCCTTTGTGTATACAGTGATGAATTGGTGGTATATGTCTGTACGTATGTTTTGTAGTGTAGGATGACAGAGTCACAGAGAAAACCTACAGCAGATTTAAAGCATATAGAATTGATCTGCTGGACATATTTTGTTGTTTTTTGAGCAGCAGCTGGAAACAGCGCTATGGCACTTTGAGCCTTCATGGTGGACCAAAACAAAGCCTCATTCATCCCCAAATAACAACATCTGGGTGTGCTTAACAGGATGGATAAATAAACAAGCCCTATGGACACCACATCCCCTGCACTTAATCATTCTCACTCCCTCTCGATCCGTTCCCTCTTGCTATTATGAATGCTGTAGGTTGTTGGTGTGGTACTGGCACATCAGCACTGATAGTGTGCATCCAATTAATTAGCCAAACATTATCTCATTAGTAATAGCCGGTAGACTAAAACAAGAATACTCCCTTATAGTTGCAAACAACCTCTGGCCAAAAATGAGGATGATTATCTCCTCCTCTGTAACCTCTGTGATCTATTGATGCTGAGTAGGAGGACTGAAAGAGAGTCATGTGAATACTGTTTGGTCAAAATGTCCATCGTTAAACAGCGATTGCTTGTGGCACACATTTATTCAACATCTTCTGCAGAATTAAACAGACCGGCCCCGAGCACATACTACAGTAATGACTCTGTATCAAGAGGCAATCTAATGGTTTCTTTGTCTTTTAAGTTATCTGTCTTTGTGGACATCTGCAACATTTGCACAGAGCTGTAAGCAAAAGTAAGCACCATCTGACACAGTTCTGAATCCCTTGCATTCCTCAACACCTGTGCCTCAATGTTATTTAAAGCACTCAGGGGCTCTGCACCAAACATCAGCCATCGGCTATTTGCTTTTGTGTGTGTGTGTGTGTGTGTGTGTGTGTGTGTGTGTGTGTGTGTGTGTGTGTGTGTGTGTGTGTGTTTGTGTGTGTGTGTGTGGGATGAACTTGACTTCTTGAGCATTGTAACCATGAACAACGAGCTATGCACAGACACAGTAGCACTCAACATGTGGAAGCCATTTTGTGTGAATGTAGGGAACTTGATGTTACATTTACTGCTTTATCTATTTAGAAAAGCTGTGACTTTGCAAATTATGCTGAATATGCTGTTGAACTGGTATGTTGATTCTTTATCAGTCAGTCAGTCATCAATACAATCAATAAAATAAAGGTACTGTGTCTCAACCTCACTTGAAAAGATTTACATGAAAGATCATTTTTATTTGTGCAGTCATAATTGTTCTGTTTTTTCTGTCAGTTCAGAGACGCTCATATAAAAAACTGGACACATCATAGCAGTTTGAGTTAATGTGAGGAAATAGCTTATTCAAGATCAGTATTCCCTAAATATTGCCTTTGCATTGATTTGCATTAACAACAAAAAAATGCACTTTTTAGCCATATCAAAGACTGCTCTACCATGCAACATTTCCTCTTCTTTGAATTGTCTATCAATCTATTTATCTATGTATTGATCTATCTATCGATCTATCTTATATACAGTATAGAAATATTAGTAGCAACAAAAATGTTAGAAATGTCAAAATGCAGTTTTTAAAGTCATTAAAGGGGTAGAAAACTTTTTTCACAGCAATGCTATAGTGCTTATTTGAAACAGGGTTCTCTGTGCATCTTCCATCAGGCAATCAGGTGCCTCTCCAGGTGCTACTTTGGTAATTATATCTTACTTGCAATTTAAAATGCACATGAAAGATAAGGTACAGTAGAGCTTCTGACTTGGCTCAAACTCAGGTGTATTTTTTAAAGTAGCATATACAATTGTAAGCCACATGCAAAAGACATGATGAGTTCAATTTCTATATTTCACTGGGCCAGACGGGATCTATTTCAGATTTACGAGTTTGTTTGTTGAGCTGCAGTACAGTTAAGTACATACCCAGCAGCCTCTTATCTGCAGTTGTAGTGTCATGGTGTGCTGGTGCTTATTATCTGTCCACAGTTCTTCAGCAGGATGTCACTTGACACCCTCTGGGATTTTCCAAGTCATACTGTTTTCTGCGGTGACAGATTGTTGATTACATTATTTGCATGTAAAGCTATCTCTCTGTGCAGGAAACGGTGAATGACGACAGCATTTGATCAAAGTACCAAAGTCAGTGTCACTGACAATTTGCTCAATCACCAACCTATTCACAATGTTGATACATGACATGCGATGTCACTCTGATTACAGTGTGCAATGAGGCCAACAAACCTTTTCTTGGGTACAATATAATGAGAAGAAGCCAGCTCCTAATAATCCTTGATGGTCAATGTCTGTCAAGTTAGGGGTAATCGGATAAACTCACAAGGTCTATTCACTGTGAACAAAAAAAATTAAAATAAGGATTTGTCTCTGTGAGTATTGATTACATGAATCTGAAAACAGTGGACTGTAGGTCAGGCCACAAGAAAATTAAGTCAATGACAAACTAAAAAAAACAAACAAAGAGAATACAGTGGCTAATAAGATAGGAAGGTTACAGACCGTGCGTAATAAACAGGTACTGAGTCTGGACTCATTCTATTACAATGTCAGAAAGTCTGTTACAGAGGGAAGAGGGCATTTGGGAATGTTCTACCATTTACAATGTCCTTTCAATTAAATGAACCAACATATTCCTGCACACTGTTAAGGGTAGTGCTCCATCTTCAAATGCTTCAATAGGGAGCCAGGAAAGAGAGATTGAGGCACACATTAGTTGTTAGTGTTTTGGTTTTATTCGAAATATTTGGATTGCTGAGTTGGAGGTTTGAATAAGCAAGTGTGGAGTTGGGTTCCTGTAGAGTGATATAACAGAACGGAAAGAAATAATTGTCTGCTATTTTTCTTGCTTGGTAAAGGAGACAAAATATTCTTCTCCTGGAAATATTGCTAAAGGATAAATGTGCTTTTATTGTGCCACAATGAGAAATTTCAAAAAAAGATTGAGACCTGGATTTTGACTGTACAAGCACAATGTTTTATTTTGAATATCCCTTTAATGTATTTTATTGGATAACTGTTTGCAGTTTCTAGGTTTGGTCAAGTTTGCATTTGAACTACTACCACTTTGCATGGCAGAAGGGGGGTGTTCTAACCATTTATCCATTACAGTATATTTAGCCATCTATTCTGACTCTCTTCTTACTTGCTAACTAGTTTTTAATCTCTCCAAATTGTTAAGATTTTGCAACTGACTGAGGTTGGCAGCATGTCTTGTGTAGTCTGCCTGCTGTAGTTAGTAGTTTATTGGTTATTGTGACACTAAATATGCCGAAGATTGACTTCACACCAATTTTTAATGCTATTTGGCTGTTTATTTTCTTCTCAAACACAAATATGTGGATTTATATCTTTAAGTATCCACAATCTTTCTAGGTCCAGAATACCCCCTGAGGTACAAATATCCCTGGTTGAGAATCACTATTATATACATAAAACTGCTATATTTATATAGGTTTTTTCTTAACCTATCAGCTCTACAGTATGCCTCAAGTGGTCTCTCAATCAGGTTTTTCTCTGCATGGTCTCAAACAGCAGGTATGCACAGATTAGAAGAGAAAATGGCTGATTCAAATTATCCTCTGCTGCCCACTTGGGCCACTGATTGTACCAATCTACATGCAAATGCTCATGTTTATTACACCAGGGGAATGGCAAACCACAAAGTGTTCTTGATTAATGACTGGCTTTGCTTTTGTTACCAAAAAAAATTAAGAACTGACATTACAGTCACCTACAGTAATGCTGTTGTAATCAATACACAAACTGCTAACACATATATTTGTGATTCACAAAGCAGCCAGGGGTTTCTTTTTTCCATTTATATTATTTTTCAAGCACCTCATGATTAAAAAACGTTGGAAGAAATGACATCAGTAACATCACCGTTATCATGCCTTCATTATTGATTATTTATTCATTTATTGCTGCCTAACAATACAAAAACAGCAAAAAGTCACATAAACAGCAGGTCTGTAAATTGTTTCTCTGCCCAACACTGTCCACCATCTACATGTGCACAGTCCTTTCCCTTTCTTCCATCTCTCTTCCATAACAGCTCCCCAGATGTCTACTCACTCGTCTAAAATCTCATTTGAGGAATTCATCTTACTGTCTCCCGGGTACCATGTATTATTGCTCTCTGTGGTTCTTCTTGCAACTATGATAATGTGTGTCTTGGTTAGACTTCTCACATTCCAATTATGGTTGCCTGTTATTGTGATGGACTCCACATTTATGCAGAAGAGTGACTGACTCTCTCGTCAGGCCCCAGCTTTCTTCACATCATATTTCCCAATGTGCTGTCGAAGCCAGAGCCCAGGATTTAGGCAGCACGGCTTAGTGGAATATGAGGACTTGTTTCTATTAAACTAGAATAACATCAATTCCTATTGTCTTACACATAAATGCCACACAAAGACTCATAAAAACACAGCAAATGTGCCAATAGGTAAAATACAATTTTTTGTCACCTTTTTGTTCCCCATTCATAATTGTATTTGCATTTGGGTCAGAAGACACAAAGAAGCATAGGAGCAGGATAGTATTGCTCCCCTCATGAAAACACTTTTAATCGCTAACACATATTGAGTTGCATGAACTCTGTGGCTTGCCAATTTTATATGAAAGGGGTGGCCACAATAAAAAAGAGCATTGTACAATGTAAAGAAATCTAATACAGCAGCACTGCAATCAATACCACCTTTTTAAGCATATCTTTTTTATCTTTTGTTGAGATTGCATCAGAGAGTCTCTATTAAAACCTTTGATGTCAGTTTATAGTTTGCAGTATAGTCAACAAAACATGGGATTTGTTTGCAATAGGAAAAATCTAATAATATTCGAGCTAGATTAAAATCACTTTATAAATCAATTTACAATTAAAAAACATTATAGACTGACATTTTTTTGTTATAAGTAAGTTGAAACTAACGAAGAAAAAGAAAAGCACATCCAGGCAGGAGTTTTTTATTTCATAAAAAGCCCTTTGAAATACTACTGTACTTACAGTACCTGTCAAGTAGCTTTTTGCAAAGCAAAGAGACAAATTAGGACAAATAGTTATAATTTTCTCTTTCATGACAAAAACAGAAGAATTCATTACTCTTTGAAGCTTGATTTCCAAGCACAGACAGGATTGGTTATTTCTTTTAAAAAGGAGAATAAAACCAAAGGAGAAGAATTCTTTAAATAGCAGAGGTGCATTATATGTCATGCATTATGCATGCTTTTCTATCAAATGAGATTTAAATTAATACCACCTGAAACACTGAATTGTTTGATTTTTTTATTTCTGAATGGCATGTTGACGAGTCTGACGAGTAGCCAGATGGTAGCAACTATTTACTATCGACATTATGTTGGCAAAATCATAGATTTCCAGTGTCTAAGAATCTATTGATACTGACAGGGCTTTCTTTGTGTGTTGTTCACTATATGCAGGAACAGTGTTGGGGAAGTTACTTTTAAAAAGTAGTGTTTACTCATTACTTCTTAAAAAAGTAATCTATTACTTTATTTAGTTACCCCCTATGGAAAGTAACTTTTTACGTTACTCGTTGCTTTTACGTCACTTTTAAAAGCAGGCTGAATTTAATTATACAAAAACTATCTTTGACCATAAAGCCAATCTATGGTTTGCAATGTGTCTGAACTACACTGCAGACTGGATTCTGTACTCACAGAGTGACGGCTGATTCATTATGAACGAGTCCAGCGCGGGTTGAATGGACATTGGCAGGTCATTCGCGTTACACGGTGTTAGTGTATGTAATGTCTGTATCGACTTGTACCGGTCGCGCAGCCACGATGGTCCGTGCATTGTTGTAGACACATGCAGCCTCTTTTCTGGAAATCCTTGTGTGTCCGTGCAACCGACACAAGTCCACAGCAGTCCACTGCTTGTATGTATGAGCCCATCTCCACCGCATCCATCTGTGAGGTTGTCAGCTTTGCGTCTGCCTGGCTCAGAGCGCCGTCCATCAAAAAGCCACGAAGATTAAAACACTCTCAAAAGTTAGCGTTGGCTGATTCTCGCTTGTCATGATTGCTCTGCTACTACCAGCCTCTGTCATGTCCCGTGTGGAGCTTGTAAGTGCGCAGCTGAGAAGGCAATGTCGCTGTCAAATCTGTCCCTGGGAAAAGTAACGTTGCGCCGAATTGAAAAAGGAACTACGTTTCGTTACCAAATTTTCAGTAGTAGCGCGTTACACTACTTTTACCCCAAAAAAAGTAGTTACGTTGCGTTACATTGTAACGCGTTACACCCAACACTGTGCAGGAACTAGTGTCAAATAAACATTTGACATTAAATGATAGAAGAAAGTTAAGCTTGTTTGGGTAGCCTACTTACTGATTGAATATCAGCCAATATCAATGCAGCGTAGTACCATCTATTCAATCTCTTATGTAGGCACTGTAAATGTCTCTATGGATTAAAAGAGAACTCATTCATCCTTTCATCCCCCTCAAGATCTATAGCCCCCCCATGCTCTCCAGCTTCCGAAAGCACGGCTCATTCATTTTTCAGACTGCTTGTTGGTTCACTGAATTCAACTTTTTAAACTCACGTGACCTGTACCTCATATTTGAGCTAAAGAGTCTCAATGGCCACAGTAAACCAGCTGATGCCATTTCAGATTTTTTAGCTTTGCCCTTAATTCAAATTAAATCTTAAAGGGATTTGAAAAATCTAGAGACAACAGTATATTTTATTCCATTTTTAACTGAATGTAGGTACTTTAATTTGAACCCTGTCTCCCAGAAATTATATTTATATACTACTAATTTGTTACCAATACATTTTAAGGAAATATAGTTACTTTAATTGTGTTCACCAGCAAAAGTTTCCTATTCAACTAAGTGCTACCTTTTTGTACGAAAGAAAAGTCATAGGGAGATGGTAGGGGTTAATATTGGCCGCATTTGCGACTTGGACACAATAATGGGTTTGTGTGTTACATTCAGGCATCAATAACATCCTGAGGGCCCTATTTTAAGGCTGTAAGCGCACAGCGAGAAGCGCATGGTGCAGGTGCGTTTAGGGCGTGTCCAGATACACTTTTGCTAGTTTAACGGCGGAAAAAAGGGTCTGTGTGCCGGGCGCATGGTTCAAAAGGGTTGTACTTAGTGTCTTCATTAATTCATAGGTGTGTTTTGGGCGTAACATGAAATAAACCAATCAAAGTGTCATCTCCCATTCCCTTTAAAAGCCAGGCGCGTTTGTACCTTGGCACATTGCTATTATGATGGCGGATTTGCACCGTAATATTTTTATGTGTAATCTTTTGCATGTTTGTGTGCTGCTGCACTTCCCTGTGTGTGTGTGTGTGTGTGTGTGTGTGTAACAAGCATAGTGTGCGCGTGCTGTGTATAAGCCTATTGGCACATTTTAGTAATTTGTTTTTAAAATAATAATGAAATGCTGCGCTATTGACTCTAGACCAGGTTTTTGTTGGTCAATGGCACGATCACTTCCCGCTGCCTCAAGATAGCAATACGCCAAGAATGCACCTGAACACACCTCCCTGTAAGACCAGCACACCCATGGGTGTAAAGATGGGCCCAGGTGCATTTTGGGAAATTGACAACTGTGTTGGTCTAAAACTAGCAAAGACACTTGCGTCGGGCTTTGTGCTGCACTGAGTGCAAGATAGGGCCCAGAATGTTTTAGTTGTATGGATTCAACAAGGGGCTGTAAACCATCCTAAGAGATTCTGGTGCATGTTGACACGATAGCATCACATAGTTGCTGCAGATATGTCAGTTGCACATTAATGCTGCAAATCTCCTGTTCCACCAAATCCTAAAGGTGCTCGCTCTATTGGATTGAATGGAACCCGGTGCGGTTTTCTGCTGCTGCAGCCCATCTACTTCAAGGTTCGACGTGCCGTGCATTCAGAGATGCTCCATCTGCATAGCACTGTTGAAAAGCCTGGTTATTTGAATTACTGTTGCCTTCTTGTCAGCTTGAACCAGTGTGGCCATTCTCCTATGACTTCTCTCATTAACAAGGCGCTTTCGCCCACAGAACTGCCGCTCACAGGATGTTGTTTTTCACACCATTCTCTGTAATCTCTAGAGACTGTTGTGCGTGAAAAAATCCCACGAGCTCAGCAGTTTCTAAGATACTCATACCACCCCGTCTGGCCCCGACAATTATTCCACAGTTCAAGTCACTTACAGTAAATCCCATTTCTTCCCCATTCTGATGTTTGCTCTGAATAATAACTGAACCTCTTGACCATGTCTGCATGCTTTTGTGCTTTGGTTTGCTGGTTGTGGTGGCGGTGCAGTGGATATAACACATACCTTTGGTGTGGGAGATCTGGGTTTGATTCCCACTCCGATACATCAAGCAACGTGTCACTGAGCAAGACACTTAACTGTAGTTACTCCAGAGGTGTGAAACCTCTGATATATAGCAATTGTAAGTCACTTTGGATAAATGCGTCTAATCTTGCAAATGTTTTAACCAAGACCACAATCTTTCGCTTACCTTAAACGAATGCTTTGAGTGCCGAGAAGTAACATTAGTAATAGATATTGATATTGATAGTAGAAATTGTAGGAAAAACAAATGAATCACTACTGTTCAAAATACTGTGTTTAGTATATCAACATAGTTTCTAAGACAGTATCGTTTATTTTAGATTTGTGAGAAAGAATATTTTGGCAAATGCCATCTAGGTCATTCATACTGTATCTGCAGACAAGTTTATATGGTATCATTGAATTATCAGAGCAAGTTTTCAGAACATTTTTGCCTTTGTCTGTAATTTTTTTTAGAACTAAGAAGAGATAACTGAAATATATTTCTTTTAAACAATTCTGTATAAAGAATTAAATCAATTTTCACATTCAGTCCTATTCTATAATCATGTATAGGACTGTAACATACATAATAATGCAGTTATTATCGCTGATCTTGATGTATGTGCTTTGTTTTTGTTTTTTTTCCTTCTCCTTTAGATGGACCCCTGGGACCTCGTGGCCTAGTGGAAGCTACAGAGATGTGCACACAGGAATGCCTAGTCCTGGGACATTCAGACAACTGCTGGATGCCCCCAACATTGGGAACATACCATCAGCCCAAATCCCCTGTGTCTAGCTTTGGGTCTCAGAGGGAATGGGGTCCCAAGGAAAAACTTCTAAATGGACATAATCTAACCAGAACCTGGAAAAATGAGAGTGGGCGGTCAGAGCATTTTGGTGACAGGAAGCAGTTTGGGAGCGGAGAGGGACACTTCACCAACAGTGGCATGGCTGATATTCCACTGGTAAGTCTGAAGTCCTGCCAGCCAGCCTCCTGCCCAGACAGCCCCAAGGACCAACAGCTATAAGACGGACTTTGCTTTCTGTGCTGTGAGACGGCCACCTGAGCCCCTCTTCTGTTAATTGTTTTCTTTCTTGTTTCATCTCTTCCCACTTACGTTGATGCTTCTGCAGTGTGATAGCCACATGTACTATGTAGGCCACAAAACTATAGTGCTTATGCTGTGTTCTCTACAATACAACTTTACTATGGCTCTAGAGGAAACCTCTTTTTTTTATGAATCTCCATGGATTTCTTCAACATAAAATGTCCTCTTCACTTTGTGTGTGATTTGGACAAGTGGAGGAAGGACATGTGTCAAATGGAGAAAATGAAAACAAATTACAAGAAAAAAAAAAAAAAAAAAAAAAAAGACTATTATGGCTGACCAGTATATACAAATGTTTGTGGTGTGGTTGTTATTGAGTTGTTCAGGACTATATTAATCAACACAGTCAAAGAAAATGGAATTACATTTCAGAAAGTGTTGTTCTAATAACACTGTTAGTGGACACTTGTTTATTCTGTCATTGTCTGTGTGTTTGTAAATAAGACTTATTAACCACTATCATGTACCCGTAATAACCACAGTGAATAGGACAGTTCTTGGCTGTTGTCATCATGATGGCTTGTCATCAGGATTTGGGATTTCAACTAGACCAAGATCTATAATGTGACATAATGTACAACAAGAAAACATTTACCTAATTGTTTAAAAACCCAATGCTTGATTTTAAATTCCCCTTGTATACTCAATGTTGCCCATATTTCATAATCATTTTATTTAAGCACTGCAAAACCACAGGCAAACCTTTTTGAAAAAAAACAAAACATTTTGTATTAAGGATGTCATTGCTCAATATGTGCATTATAAAAATTAAAAGCTCTGAAAGCTCTCCTCTATAAACTGATTTTGAAAGTACAATTAAATAGCAATATATTTGTAAATGGCTAAATGTTTTATCTAATGTTGATCTTATTACTGTATAGATTTTATTCAAATTGTGATTTAACTGAGTGCAATCCCTCAGTAGTACCTGCAATTTATTGACATATGTGTATATATTGTTTCCACATATTATTTTCCATACATAAGAAAACACAGGTTAAGATAAGACTTTAATCACTGTGCCTTCATGATGTTTCTTCAAACACTGAATTGTGCTTATTTAAATGATGAGAACATGTTGGCTACAAAGACTATCTTGTAAGATAATCAAATGCCTTATGCATTAAATGTTTGCCAAATTTAGAGACAAAATCACACAGATATTAAAGTACAAAATCAAGTTGTTGGTACTAAAGAAAAACACAAAGGCATGTGCAGATAATGGGTAACCGGGAAAGATCATCTGTCATTCCACTGTCTGAAAAGCTTGGTTTTATTCCACAGCATGGAAAGCAAGTTACACAATGCAATAGCATGCTAAAAGATATAGCTTTTAATTAAATAAATTAACTTGATCATTTTTGTGTAATTTTATTTTGTTGGAATAGAGTTGATTTGTGCATTAAGGAGACATTCAGTTTGTAAAGCACTTTCATATTTATGTCACAATATAAAGAAGTAAAGTGGGATGGAGTGATTTGCTTATCGCGGTATGTTTGTCAGTTTGTGAGGGTGTTTGACATCACAGATACTGAAACAGTTAATCCTTGTTACTCTACAGGAATACAGCTACTGCAATAAATGTTTTAATCATGTGTATGCTTAATTTGTGTGAAATCACCTCAGGAGTTCTGTGTCTGTTTTGTGTAGATGTGTGCCCACTTAAACCAATGTTCCTAAATAGTTATGTTACAAAATATTATTGTAAAATAAGCCAGTCAGGAGCACAGTACACTCATGAGGTACAATTGCGTGTCCTCTTGAATAATATTTTCTCTTGCCATAACTGGAGTTTACATATTGTGTTCGTAACAATAGTATAAGGCTACATTACTTTACATTGCTCCCAGGGTCACTGTGGTATAAAAGCCCTAAACTGCAGTAACAGTGCAAAGCCCAAAGGAGGCAATTCTGGGAAGGAGCAATTTCTGGATAGGAAGTTGCCATGCAAAAGCAGAGCATTGAGCCAATAAAGAAAGCTCTCAATTTACTAGTGAGTTTTGATTCGGAATTTATTCATATGGTTATGAGCTTTGATTAGATGCTGACATAATACAATTTCAAATAGAGGGTGAGGAGGTCAGAGACCTAGAAATGAAGGTGAGCTTCTGCTGTTCCTCTAAACTGGTTGAGAAGACCCTAACCCACAGCAGGAATGCTGACTGGGCTGCAAGACGCAGGGTATCGCTCCATCTTTCACTCATTTACTACTTCCTAAATGGTAGTTCACTCTATAGTGAGCAGTAAATCCGGATTTTGGACCCTTACAAATGATAGTAATTTTGATTTATCACTGACAGATGTAGAGTCGTGCGACTGTTGATTTTCACTTCTATACAATGTGATGGATTGTGGGATTGTAAGCAGAAAGCAGTGTACATCCCATGAACACTACTTTTTTCATTCCTTTGTGAGGATTTTTGATGGTAGTATAGTAAATGTAGTGTACTATAGAGTAAATAGGAAGTGATTTTGGACAAAGCCAAGCAACATTAAATGAGGTGCAAAAACATCTTAAATTATTTATTATTTATTTATTAAAGCGCACAATTCAGCTAAACTGTTTCATCAGGACTATGTGCGTGTGTTGTTTGATCAGATTTTATTGACAGTGACCAAACAACCCATTAACTTTCATCAAATTCTGATTTAAAAAAAGTGTGTGACATCATCTTTTTTTACTTTCATCTGAGTCTTCTTCAGAAAATGCCGGTAATTAAAGAAAACTCTCCGTTCTAACTTCGTCAGAAAATATTGTCTAATTTAGGATTACATTATTCATAGTAGCTAACTTAGAAAACCACAGCTGATTTTTAAAATCTTTAAATGTATTTTATTATCCATCATGGTACACCAAATGTCTGGTACTGTAAGGCCAGTGCAATATAGTACAGGCACTAATACATTTGTACTTTAATTAAAAAATATATATATTTAAAGTATCAAATCATAACAGACATTATCTCAGAACACTTTACAGATAGAGTAGGTCTAGACCACACTCTATAATTACACTTCACATAGCAAAGTGTCAGTCATGATCCTAAATTAACAATCATCACATGGTTTTATCTGCCAAGTGCTCAGCATCATTTTTCCACAGATGTTTGGATAACACAGCAGCATAGTGCTCATCAACTCAGAGACAATCAGCCATACATGTGCATGCACTGGCCAGTAATGAAGGACCAGGCACCTGGCATAACTGGTGAAGTAATTATATTTTCTTTATTCTTTTAGGTCTTCTTTCTCACTGTAACCTCATTTGATATATTTATCAGCTTTCGCCCAATGGACCTGCTTAAATTCTTATTTGCCATGCTAGCTATCGACTTGGGCAAGAATAGTTTCTGAGAAGCTTCAAAGCTAATTGCCTTGGAAGTGTGAGGGGAAGTAAATTAGTGTCACGCCACAACCAAGAAAAAAAAGTTCCCAATCGCATTTCCTTTTTATATGGCTGTGAGAATATTTTTCTCAGGGAAGCTTCCATGCACAAAGTGGAACAGAGTGAATGTTCAGCGGGGAATCAGTCACAGAGAGGGCATGCACTTCACACAGAAGAAGAGACAACTCTCCATAAAGATACAGTCAGCGGAAACAGCACCATCTACATATTTTGAAGGCCATATTTGAAGATAATAAGAGCACAAAATTAATGTTGGATTGCTCCAAGACTTCATTTAGTTTCAGTTCATCTAATGAATGTGGGAGAATTCAGTCTGGATCTCAACCAGTCCAACAGACCCTGTGGCCTTGTGAGCCTAAATACGGTATCTTCAGCCAGGAGGGATTCCTGTTTGGCTCACTGGAAGAGGAACTCTGTGCGAGGCCAAGATCTAAAACCGGTTACAGTGGAGTTTTAAAAAGACCAAGTTTCTCTGTAGAACGCAGTCAAAACAAGGTACGAGTGCAGCCTAAAGCTACAGTATATACTGTAAACCCAAGTTGTCTTCCTTGGCAAGATAGTTCTCTCCTTCACTCCCCTAGATATCTGCACTGCTATACAGTATGACACATGGCATAGTTAGGCATATCATTTCAGGGTGTTGTGAAGGCAATTTACAGATATTATATATATTAATATTAATATAGATCATCGTGCAAAATATAAGCAGCAAATGCTTTTCATAAGAATAGCTAAATTATTCAGGCCCTGGTTAAGTCAAACATTGAGGAGTTGTCTAGCTGCATTAAACTCATTTTAGATGTAGTATTTTCCAGCCATTCACCAAATTATTACTTTATCATTTCCAAAATTTGAAATTAATTTTACAAAAGTGTAAAAAAAAATCAAGGACAGCGTTGCAGATATCTACAAACTTGAATGCATATTAACACATTTTGTCAACAGACAAAAAAATAATTAACAGTCTTATCCTGTAACATAAGGAGAGCGTGCCTTGTAGTTCTTCCAATACTATATGCCTATTCTGGATAAACCAAATTTGCATTTTTAGGTGTCTCATAAAGTCAAAGAAATAGAGGAATGTCTTGCTCTGGCCTTTAACACCAGATAAATGTGCAGTGCTTTGGAAATCAGTTTAAAAATGGAATATGAGAGTTGCAGTAATGTTCTTCAGATATGGGTACATTGTCTCGTACAGAGCTGACAGCACAACCTTTACAGATGTCTGAGTGCATACGAAGTAAGTAAGCTGAGGTCTTTGTGTCTTCGTCCAGAACTCCGCACTTAATTGTCTCCATTTAAATAAACAGCAGAACAATATATTAATATTACACGCCCTGAGGAAGAGGAGGCTGACCAAATGAAACATGAAGGTCAGGGCAGAAGATGATGAGAGAACATGAACTGTCATGCAATACCCACAGCAATAACTATGACAGATTAAGAGTCTGTCAAGAGAAATTGTACCTTGGCCAGCTTCTCTTACTATGACCTTATACCACGAATCTGAATCATTTGAGTTATTACATTCCCAGAGGTCACTGTGAAATACTGTAGGTCAAAACAGTTGAGTGAATACAGAGGGCTTCTTATAAAAAAGATTCAAGAACCACTGTTGGTGTCAGAAATTAATGTAAAAAAGCAGCCTGGGTCTTATGGGCACGGGGTGAACAATGCCCCCCCAAATGACCCACTAACAACAGTATCCTACCTTCACTCCAAATATTTTTTCTTTTAAAATAGTATTTTATTTTGTCCTCGTCAACCGTTCAACCAACCATACAAATGCCACAAAGGCTTTCCTTATATCTAATTGGTTAGTTTAGCACTATAAAAGAGGACAGGAAGATAGAGCAACGCAGCGAGAGAGCAGTGTCACTTTTCTCATCAGTAAACTTGATTACTGTACACAGCCTGCCTGTACCAATATAATACATCCATGGCCTGTACTCGTTGGTATTAGCAAGCTTGTTGAGTGACTCCAATGAGCCTAGTGGTGGGAGTCACAGTTTTAGTGGTTTTCTGTCTGTGCTTTGCTCTGTCTTTCTCTCGGAGATTGCATTTGTGAAAGATTGATTAATGCTGGGAATAACATTACTTGCAAGTTGCATGCAGTAATTTACTGGTTAACATTTGCACACATTTTTGGTTGTTAAACCTCGCAACTCCAATGTCAGTGTTTCGGAGCAGCAGTCAAATAACAGCAAGCTCCACGGTATCTCACGGGACTGCTCCTCAACCCAGCCGCTGCCTTGTCGCAGCCCTCTTATTTACTTTTTTCTGATCGGATGCTCCTAATGTTTGGACAGCATTGTTTGTGTCTGTCTTCCAAAACCATCATATTTTTTTCTGATCTGACACTGCTATGGTAGAGGGTTGGTTTGGTTTAAGCATAAAAACAAGTTTAGGAAAAGATGGTGGTTAAGAATAAAACAACAATTTGGTTAAAGTTTGAAAACAAAACCAAGTACAACCGGTAGGAAAAAGGAGGCGGTCTGTCTGCGATCTGTCTGCGGACAGCAGTATGTCTCCCTTGTCAAAGTCCAAGGTTTTGTTTACCCTTTCTCTCTCCGACCCTCTTTGTGTTTGGACTTTTGGGCTCTGTAACAGTATCACATTTTCCTCCTGACAATAGACATAGATCCTACAGCCGGTAGAGGGTTTTGCTGCTTGAACGTGAGTACATTGTTTTAAAGCATTTGTTTAAACTACCCATGCTGTCTTGGGAGGACAATCTCTAGATTTCTTTGTAGTGTACCATTATATTCCACTCAGTGCTGCCATAGTTTAATTAATATGACTATTGGATAAAATGTTTTCATTACCAGTATATACTTTCTCTCAAAAACTTTAAAATTCTGTTTCTTGAGTTCTTCTCCCACCAAACCAAATATATATGGCAGCACGGTGGCTAAGTGGTTAGCACTGTTGCCTGTGTGCGTTTTCTCCAGTTTCCTCCCAAATTCCAAATACATGCATATGAGATAAATTGGTGATGTTAAACTCTATTAAATTATCATAGCTACTCTTACACAGTGTGTTGTCTCCAATTAATTACTTAATCCTATCTTAGCATCTGGGGTTTTCCTCTCTGTGTGTGAATGGTGTTCTTGAGATCTGACTCTTGTGTGTATTTGTTGCACAGCCTATACTGAATATCGGATTACCATTTGCATGTGTGTCATAGTTTATTCTTTGCTGTGGCAATGTGTGTATGTTAATTCTTTACTTATTTGGTGTGTAGTATTTTCTTTCCATATATTTTCAGGAGGATGAGGAGAACTTCTGCACCAGAAATGGAAGATGACCAGCCAAGAGTGAGGGGAATCTGCTCTGCTATGAGCTCAGTAGCTTGGAGATCCCCTATTTTATTATATTAATCTCAACATCGACAACCTATACCTGTGATTAATTTGGTCAAAAATTACCGATTAGGCCATTGGTTGCATGTGGATAGTTATAATTTAGCATAATTTCTTTATCGCAGCTAAAATAGATCAAAAGTCTACCTATCATGAAGAGTAAAAACACTGGACAAATGCTGGTTCAATCATGTTTTTATTTTTATGAAACATTGCCAAAATGAAGCCTTGTCATTTTAAGACAGAGTAAATTATTCATGCAGTTTTATTGCTACGCCTAGACTACTGCAAAGCTTTGTCTAAAGGCCTCAGCCAAGTTTCTAAGGCTCATTTCCTGTTCATCCAAAATGCTGCTCATCTTTTAACATCAAATGCATCTTTTATAACTGTGGCATTGGCCTCTTTACACTGACTACTTCTACAATCTTTAATCACATTTGAAGTTATTTAATTGCACTTGTCATGATCCCGATTATACTGTATGTCTGAATTACTGTTACCATTAAATACCATCAGAAACCTTGAGTCACAAACACCCAAATGCTTATTCTTTTGGTTATTACACAGACCACACTAAGGCTGAAAGGTAACATTCAGACAGTGGAATGACAGATGATCTTTCCCGGTGGACCCATTATCTGCACATGCCTTTGTGTTTTTCTTCAGTACCACCGACTTGATTTTTTTACTTTAATATCTGTGGGATTTTGTCTCTAAAGTTGGCAAACATCTAATGCATAAGGCATTTGATTTTCTGACAGGATAGTCTTGGTAGCCAACATGTTCTCATCATTTAAATAAGGAAAATTCAGCGTTTGAAGAAACATCATGAAGGCACAGTGATTAAAGTCTTATCTTAACCTGTGTTTTCTTATGTATGGAAAATAATAGTCTCTGTGGAAACAATATATACACGCTGCACATATTAAATGAGCATCAGTACATTTAAATTATAAACATTTCTCAATTTGTTTTTGTTGAGAGAAATTAATATCACTGTGCATTTTTATGTAATTTTCAAATGCAAAGTAAAACATGTTTTTATTTATTTGGATAACATTTTACAACACAGTGTGTGATTAATTATCTATTACAGCAGCTATTGATGATAAGATTACAACGTCTGTTGCATCATCAAAAGAAAAAAAAAATATTAAAACCAGACAGTTCATGAAACCGTTGATAGAAAGCCTTGGCTGTTTCATCAAGACTTAATGCCTTGGTGAGGATCAATGGCCGCTCTACTGTTGGGAGAGCCATTCCCTGGACCCAAAGGCCATTTAGAGAAAGATCTGATGGCTTTAGTCTGTCTTGGCCCTTCCAGAAATCTGATCCACATGGGCACAACAGACACATCTGTATGGATCGCTCCCCCAAAGCCAATCAAAGAACAAACTCTCTGCCAATATTCCCTCCAGATGAGGCCTGAGCTCTGAACAGAGCTCTGGTCTCATCTGGAGAGATAAAAGAGAGGGAGCAAAGAGGGATTGTTGATTAACCTCTGTAGTCTGTAGTGAATCTGTACACAAGAAAGGAGAAACCAAGGCACCGGCACAGGACTCATACCTGTCCACCAAGGCAATCTCAAAAGGATTCTTGTCAACTCAAGCTGTCTTTAAATTTAGTCTGTTGGAAGAGGTTGTAAACCAGTTTGTTTCTCACCTGTGATTGCCTTCTCTGTGGTACCATGTAATAACCTACTACTCTCTCCGTACTTTGAAGCAGTGAAGAACAATGTGTTTTTTATTGTGTTTTGGTTTGATCAGTGTTCTGTAACAAAGCTAGCAATAGATTTTAATTATATTAGTGACATAATTCTTAATTGAAAAGAATGACTTAATTTTACGATGCCCAAATAGTTCCTTGCAATTATTTAAAAACTCAACCATATCAGATTTATAATTGGATTTGAATTGTTTTGGTCGTTGACAGTAGACTGGATTCACATTATGGCTGACACATTATTTCGACTGTAATGCATGACAGACTGTCTATATTAAAATATGCATACAGGGTGATTTCATTTGCAGTCAGGACATTTTGCCAAACATAGTTGTTAAAATGGTTGAAAAGAAAGTAAGGGAATAAATATTTATGTGATCCCAAAACACAGTACAAAAATGTGGACAAGAGGCCCTATGTAGGTGTCTTAATCATGTATGAAAAATTAAAAAAATGTTTTATAAAGGGAGTAGAGAAGCCACCATTGGGCAGGAATATCCCCCGATAGAGTCTAGACAGTGGTGGTGGTGGAGTATGAAGACCAGAAGGAAGAAGCCAACAGGAGCGGTCCGCTGGAGGAGGACCCAACGTGCCGTGGATAACGATGACTTGAGGTGAATGGGATGGAGGAGGGTTGCACCCTTTGCCTGGAATGACAACTGACAGCAGCAGAGAGAAGAACAGATTTATTAAAGCAGGGAGGCAATTGGCTCTGGGAATTCATGGCCAATTCTGGTTGGTTTAACTGAAAAGTGAACGCACCGAATCAGCTGATCAGTTTAGGAAAGAGAGGTAAATGAAGCTTAGAAGTCTTCCTGAAAGAATTTACGCTGAGCTTCGTGACTATTAAGGAAACAATCAACTTTCTTTACTGAAATTAACCTGCAAATCTAAACCCCAATAACAAAGTTTAAATGACAATGTTATGCCAAATATCCATCATATTAAAAGCAATAAATTAATTGTTTAAAACTGATTAATTCTAACCACATGGAGACAACATATAGCTGTTATTAATTTGTTACAAGGTTTAGAAACAGACAATATGAGTAACAATAAAATCACTGTTCAATTTTAAACGTTTCCCTTGGTGCCATTCTTACTACGTACGTACGTATGTATGGAAGATAAAGTAAAGAGCCATGGAGAAAATGATTCACTAGTGTCATGATCTTGAGAGATAGTCCCCATGACAGATCCTTGAACGTTAATAATTGAAAAGTACATTTGTATCCTTATAGCAGAGAATGTTGCATCAAGCTTGTAGTGAAAAGCTTTAAGTGCATACTGTTGTACCATAATCTTACAAACTGGGTTGTACTTACTTTTTTTAAATATTTATATAATTTTTGCTTCAACAGCTTCAACATAATATTGTTACATTATGTCTTAAATTTGGGTAATGGTCAAAGTCATAATACATGAATACATTTACATGATTTTGCATGTATTGTTTGTGGTATGAAGAAAGCATGCTCTAAAATAAATTATTAAACTTGAAATGATAATAGCAATCCCATAATGTTTTATACACATACAGATATCAACCTACAAGTTGTTGTTGAAACAGCAATACTGAATTTGAGAATTGATATTTCATATTACTATAAGCACTCTGATGATACACAGATGGTCCTTTGTAATCTATGGAGCTCAAATCAAGATTTCCCTTTCAGACTCAGTCCTCGTAATTGAAACTAAAATTTCATTTTGTACCACCTACCGACATTTGAAATGTTCCTTGTCTCGTCACCTTTTGACTGAATTAAAATGGAATTAGCTGTAATTGTGCTGGCTTTGGGGATTATTTTACTTAACGCAAGGTCTTTTGAACACCTGAAAGACAGGACATAGATAAGCGATTTCCATTAAAATTCTAATGAAAGGACTGCGGTTGAGCATTACCAGAAATAAGAGCTTTTAGTCATTCACATGCTAATAATTGGACAAGGAATTTTCAGTGACTTCCTCAATGACATTTGATTTGGAGAAGATTGATATATTAAGATGCAATACATGGGGAGGCCACAGCATTGAAGCATGGGATTGATTACTGTAAAACATTTGTTCCTTGGCATGAGTGTGTCTGAATGTGCACATGTCATTGCATTTATGTGTTTAATGTTAATCTTTGTTAAATACAAATCTAGTCTTGTCATACAGTTTGATTGAAATGTACTGTTATACTGTAGCTATATATAACTCAAGGGCATGGTAAAGAAAATATCCATTAATGTCTCAGCAAGCTAAATGAATGAGCAAAGTCTCCTTTTCTGTTTCTTTTTCAGGAAAAGTAACATCATTTCCTCACTTAGTAGAGTTTATCTCAGACACTGTACTCTGAAGTTCTCGATTCAATTGTTCTGCATGTACTTATTTTCCCCTTTGCAGACTCGTACCCCACTTCTTCACATATCACATGTTGCTCATGTTTTGTAGATTTTAAATTGATCCCACTTTTCTTTCACACAAAGACAGAAACATTAATTTGGATGTCCGAGGTTTCTTCCCAAGAGGGAGTTTTTCCTCGCCACTGTCACACTGCTTGCTCTTGAGGGAATTACTGTAATTGTTGGGGCTTTGTAAATTATAGAGTGTGGTCTAGACCTACTCTATCTGTAAAGTGTCTCGAGATAACCTATGTTATGATTTGATACTATAAATAAAATTGAATTGAATTGAATTGAATGTCAAGAATGTTCAGAAGCTGTAATTACAACCTAAGAAATTATCAAATATTTGCCTTGGCGCACATTTCTATCCATCACTTACTATCTCTCACACACTCAAACACATACATGCATGCACACACATTTTTTCCACATATATGAAAAGGGATCTGCCAACGAAGATATTTACTCTGTGTATGGTTAAATAGCTTACATGAAATATCCCCACCTTAAATAACAAGAGACAATAAGATCTCACTGACCTATGTCATGACATTTGTGTGGTGAATTTATTTATTAACGCTTATGACCCAAGGTTGAAAAATAATGACATTAACACATATAGTGTCGTAGTGCCAGCACAATTTTACCAATCAAAAAAGTATCCGTACAAGGCTCCTCACACTTTTTTCAATGAATTTAAAATTGTATGACTACTACTACTGTGGTGCAGCAGTGAAGCAACTTCCACAGACAAGTGCTCATCTATTTTAGTGTTGATTATAAAGCTTAAAAGATTAGGAGAAATCTTCCTTTAGAAACAACCCTTACATTTAAGGGTGACATGGGGGATTGCAGGGAAGCTATTTTACTGACAGAGGGTCTGTAGCTGACAGTGATTTTATTGGTGATCGCTTAGTGACCTGTTCAAAGTCTCCCAAACCTCATCAGTGGGTCACAGCCCACACTTTAAAGCCACTGCTTTCAACTGTAAATCTCGTGCGTTTAGCCTTTCATAAACACACAGTAGGAAGGTGGAACATGCAGGGTCTTCATTTGGAGCCTGATCATCCATGTAAGAATACATGCGCCAGAGACATGCTATCTAAACATCTGCAGCCCCCACTTTTTTGTTATTGTTCTTAGTTGTCAAAGGACATTTAATTTGATAGTTCTTTTTTTTCATGCAGACCACTGCATAAACAATAAACCGAGATGAGTAGAAGTCTGCTGTTATGTTGATTTTTAATTATAGGTAGGATTAAGTCTTAAAGGACTGGGAGTAGAACTACCAGAACTGTTGATTTTCCTAAACTGTTAGTTCATTATAATTCAATCAAGTCAAGGTTAGTCATCAGTTGCTGCTCAAACAGAAAAAAGTTAACAAAGTCCAAATGAACTATGTCCCTTCTTTGCATGTTTTCATTAAGGTATAACTCATTAATACTTACTCCTCTTTCCTTAATCCTATCTTTATACTTAGTCTGAAAAAACATAATCTCTGAGGAGAACCAATGAGCATGAGTCATTTTCTGTGCAGCATCAGCATCATCATCCTAATGGTATGCAGAGAACAGAAAGGGCTTTTCCTGACCTTGTGCTTCGTTTGTAATCTCCTTTGTGGAAATTACACTCTCACTTTATGAATATATTGTAATTAGGCATATGTATTCTAACAAGCAGTAAGATATAGTTTCTGCCTAATCTCTCATTTATATGCAAAGGAGCGCCAGTTAAAGAGCTTAGACCTTCTTCCGTCTTACTGATTCCTTTTCCCTCTAATAAAGCTACTTTTTTATTTCTCTTTTCTCAGGCTGCTGTTTGATTTGCCTTTTTCTGGTCAAAGAACAGTAGCCCATTATCACTTCTTTTGAGGTTGTGTAAGAAGAGTGTCGATGTAATGTTACAGAAGGAAGTCCGGAGGCATGGAAGTAATTATAGCCTAATAATTGGCATGTTAAAGAAATCTGAAAGTACACTAATAATAAGCTCTGAGGTAAACAAAGTGATAAACCTCTGGTCATAAAAAATGACTGTAATGTTAACATTTAAAGTAAGACTTTATTTTGAATACTTGTAACTAGCTTTAAATAGATCACTGATTATTTTTGAAAGAATGCATTTTCTTTTTCAGAGAACTGTGCTGCTTCTTCTTCTTCTTCTTCTTCTTCTTCTTCTTCTTCTTCTTCTTCTTCTTCTTCTTGATTTTCTTGATATTTTAATATTCAATTTTAAAATCTGAATTCATTGGGAGTGCCCCAGTGCAGCAGTCCAGTAGACATCTTGCTTTAAAGAAAAACCACATCAAGGCTAAAGCAATTTTAAAATTAAGTTCTTTAATTTTTAAAATATTTTAGAAATAGTCCAAAGCAGTTTGCCTAATTGAATGGTAACCTTAAAATAATTGTTAAAAGTATTTTTATTACTATAAATAAAACGTTCTAAGCATATAGCAACATAAATTATCATGAACACCTGGGATAGTTGTATAGGTATAAAAATGGATAAAGTAGTCAGTTAACCTGAGCAGAAAATGTCAAATAAGGTTAATAAGTTAGTTAGATCAGATGAAAGCTTCTTTAGAAGCAGAGAATTATCAAATGTTTAAACTGGCAGTGAGTAGGCTCCTAAAAGTTGCTAAAAAAACAGCCTGACCTGTTCCTCAGAATAATATTTCAATTTTGAGTTTGATTCCTTGTCAGAATGCAGAATATCTGGCCTGAAGAAATGACAAACAGACACACAGATTTAAGATTTCATGATTCCAGAGAGGCCAAGGGATTCATGCAATGCCCAGCCATGAAACACGTATCCTTAAAAGGAGGAAAGAGAATGTCTCACCTGTTCTCATAAATAACTTGGTAGAAAGCCTTCAGCCGTTGAAAATTAAGCTCCAAACAAGTTAATTTACTCCCAGACGTGTTCAATTGATTTTGCACCTCAACTTCAAAGGGGTAGCAGTCAGCCTCTGTGGGGCATGGCAGGAGAAGCAGAGGCCTCGGCTGGCTGGTTCTTCAGACCTGATCAAATTCCCACCTATGGGCTACACCAACTATCCCTGCAACCACAATTAGTATTCATGGAAATGCTATTGATTTATTATACTATCGGGTGGCTAGTTGAGGCATAGAAAATGAAATAATTAGAATCAACCTTAAATCCTTCCACATGTACTGATGAAATGTGCATTTTTAGCCTTAGGTACTATTTACACTGGTAAAACACCAAGCAACATATCAATTCATTGCTAGATAGATCCTTGCAATTAGCATTTTAAAATCCCTTTTAAGTGGCAGTTTACACTACTCCTGAGGATGATAACGAGTAGTTGGTTCAGACTCTATTAGCCTCACTACAGGAGGGTAATCTCCTGTCAGAAAACAGTTTTTGCCTGCATTTCTAGACAATGTTAATTTTTAGATATGCAATTTGATGAGTTACATTGTGTCCACCCTCATTCGTAGAGTAGCAGAAGTATATGGAATTTGATTCAAAGCCTTTATTAGTTACATGGCTTATTAGTGACAGTTAAAAAATGGCTTTAACCATGACAGGTCTTCATCAGGGTTGCAAATGAAAAGTAATAAATTGCCTGACCCTTTTATACATTAATTCATGGGTGTGTTGTAATTTGGTAATTGGGACAACAGGTGAGAGATAATGAGTATAATTCAGAGATTACTTCTCCAATATGTCCAAAAAAAATGTTCTCATGAGATGGTGTAGCTCATTCCAAACCTCAATTCCAAGAAAAAATGCTTGTGAATGCTGAAAAGCTAAATTGCTAAAGCTAAACTGGATTGCTGGCATAATTGAGTATTGAGAATAGTTGAAAAAGTGAGAATGGTTTCAATAAGTACGAATGTCATTGAAATGTTGAATAATACATTATAATGTATTACATATACATTATTATTATTATTATTATTATTATTATTATTATTATTATTATTATTATTATTATAAACAAAAGTGGAATATTTAAAGTTTAACAAAAAAGAAAAGTCATAGTATAGCTTCTTCAATGTTATATTGGAAACAGTCATAGCATAGTACGTCAAAAAAAGTCAGTTAAAACTCATAGTATGTTATGTTATATCATTTTGAGATATGCAATTCGATGAGTTACATTGTGCCCATTCTCATTCGTATATATGGAGTAGAAGTATATGGGATTTAATATAAACCCTTTATTAGTTACATGGCTTATTCGTGAGAGTTAAAAAAAAATTGCTTTAACCATGGCAGGTCTTCATCAAGGTTGAATATGAAAAGTAATACCTTGCCTGAATCTAAAAAGTCAAATTATAGTATGTCGAAAAAAGTCATAGTAAAGTATGTCGAAAAAAAGTGATAAAAAAAGTCATAGTATATATGTCGCAAATTGTCATATTATAATGTGTTGTTTATGTTGAAGACAGTCATAGCATTGTATGTCAAAAAATCCATTAAAAATGTATTGTATGGTATGTCGAAAAAATTATAACAAAATCATAGTATAGTGTGTCGAAAAAGTGATAAAAAAGTGAAAGTATGTAAAAAAAAAAGTTATAGTATAGTATGTTGAAAAAAAGTGATAAAAAAGTACTATTATAGTATGTTGAAAAAAGTGATGAAGTCATAATATAGTATGTCAAAAAAAGTCTATGGAATGTTTTTAAAAAACAATACTATATCTAAAGGTCATAGTAGAGTTTATCGGGAAAAAAAGTGATAAAGTCGTAGAATAGTATTTCTAAAAAAGCCATTAAAAAGTCAAAGTCTAGTATGTCGAAAAAAAGTCATAGTGCAGTATGTTGAAAAAAGTCATGAAAAAGTCATAGTATAGTATGTCAAAAAAAAGTTAAAGTATAGTATGTCGAAAAAAGTTATAAAAATTCTTAGTATAGTATGTCGAAAAAACTCATAGTAGAAATATGTTGAAAAAAGTCAGATGTCAAAAAAAGTTATAGTATAGTATGTCGAAAAAAGTGATAAAAAGTCATAGTATACTATGACGAAAAAAGTCATAAAAAGTAATAGTATACTATGATGAAAAAAGTCATAAAAAGTCAGAGTATAGTATGTTGAAAAAAGTCATGAAAAAGTCATAGTATAATATGATGAAAAAAGTGATAAAAACTCATAGTATATGTTGAAAAAAGTGATACAAAGTCATAGTATAGTATTTCAAAAAAGTCATAGTATAGTATGTCATGAAAAGTGATAATAAAGGCATAGCATAGCATGTCAAAAAAAGTCATAGTATAGTATGTCAAAAACATGATAAAAAAGTGATACTATAGCATGTTGAAAAAAGTGATACAAAAGTCATAGTATGTTTGTCGAAAAAATGTCACGGTCCATCCATCCATCCATCCATCCATCTTCGTCCGCTTATCCGGTGTCGGGTAGCGGGGGGAGCAGCTCCAGCAGGGGACCCCAAACTTCCCTTTCCCGAGCAACATTAACCAGCTCCGACTGGGGGATCCCGAGGCGTTCCCAGGCCAGGTTGGAGATATAATCCCTCCACCTAGTCCTGGGTCTTCCCCGAGGCCTCCTCCCAGCTGGACGTGCCTGGAACACGAGCTCCTCACGGATGACTGAGCTTCTCACCCTATCTCTAAGGGAGACGCCAGCCACCCTCCTGAGGAAACCCATTTCGGCCGCTTGTACCCTGGATCTCGTTCTTTCGGTCATGACCCAGCCTTCATGACCATAGGTGAGGGTAGGAACGAAAACTGACCGGTAGATCGAGAGCTTTGCCTTCTGGCTCAGCTCTCTTTCGTCACAACGGTGCGATAGATTGAATGCAATACCGCACCCGCTGCGCCGATTCTCCGACCAATCTCCCGCTCCATTGTCCCCTCACTCGCGAACAAAACCCCAAGGTACTTGAACTCCTTCACTTGGGGTAAGGACTCATTCCCTACCTGGAGAAGGCATTCCATCGGTTTCCTGCTGAGAACCATGGCCTCCGATTTAGAGGTGCTGATCCTCATCCCAACCGCTTCACACTCGGTTGCGAACCGATCCAGTGAGTGCTGAAGGTCGCAGACCGATGATGCCATCAGGACCACATCATCTGCAAAGAGCAGCGATGAGATCCCCAGCCCACCAAACTGCAACCCCTCCCCACCCCGACTACGCCTCGATATCCTGTCCATAAATATTACAAACAGGATTGGTGACAAAGCGCAGCCCTGGCGGAGGCCAACCCTCACCTGAAACGAGTCCGACTTACTACCGAGAACCGGACACAGCTCTCACTTTGGTCATACAGAGATTGGATGGCCCTGAGTAGAGACCCCCTCACCCCATACTCCCGCAGCACCTCCCACAGTATCTCCCGGGGACCCGGTCATACGCCTTCTCCAAATCCACAAAACATATGTAGACCCGGTTGGGCATACTCCCAGGCTCCCTCCAGGATCCTTGCGAGAGTGAAGAGCTGGTCCGTTGTTCCACGACCAGGACGGAATCCGCATTGTTCCTCCTCAACCCGAGGTTCGACTATCGGCCGAACCCTCCTTTCCAGCACCTTGGAGTAGACTTTACCAGGGAGGCTGAGAAGTGTGATACCCCTATAATTGGCACACACCCTCTGGTCCCCCTTTTTAAAAAGGGGAACCACCACCCCAGTCTGCCACTCCTTTGGCACCGTCCCAGACTTCCACGCAATGTTGAAGAGGCGTGTCAACCAGGACAGCCCCTCCACACCCAGAGCCTTGAGCATTTCTGGACGGATCTCATCAATCCCCGGAGCTTTGCCACTGTGGAGTTGTTTGACTACATCAGTGACTTCCGCCTGGGAAATCGACGACAATCCCCCGTTATCCTCCAGCTCTGCCTCTAACATAGAGGGCATATTAGTCGGATTCAGGAGTTCCTCAAAGTGCTCCTTCCACCGCCCTATTACCTCCTCAGTTGAGGTCAACAGTGTCCCATCCTTACTGTACACAGCTTGGATGGTTCCCCGCTTCCCCCTCCTGAGGTGGCGAACAGTTTTCCAGAAGCACTTTGGTGCAGACCGAAAGTCCTTCTCCATGTCTTCTCCGAACTTCTCCCACACCCGCTGCTTTGCCTCTTTCACGGCAGAGGCTGCAGCCCTTCGGGCCCTTCGGTACCCTGCAACTGCCTCCGGAGTCCTCCGGGATAACATATCCCGGAAAGACTCCTTCTTCAGTCGGACGGCTTCCCTGACCACCGGTGTCCACCACGGTGTTCGTGGGTTACCGCCCCTTGAGGCACCTAAGACCCTAAGACCACAGCTCCTCGCCGCAGCTTCAGCAATGGAAACTTTGAACATTGTCCACTCGGGTTCAATGCCCCCAGCCTCCACAGGGATGCACGAAAAGCTCCGCCGGAGGTGTGAGTTGAAAGTCTGTCGGACAGGGGCCTCCTCCAGACGTTCCCAATTTACCCGCACTACACGTTTGGGCTTACCAGGTCTGTCCAGAGTCTTCCCCCACCCCCTGACCCAACTCACCACCAGATGGTGATCGGTTGACAGCTCTGCCCCTCTCTTCACCCGAGTGTCCAAAACATGTCACGGTATAGTATGTAAAAAAAAGTCATGGTATAGTATGTCGAAAAAACGATAAAAAAGTCATATTATAGCATGTTGAAAAAAGTGATAAAAAAGTCAGTATAGTATGTAAAAAAAAAAGTCATACTATAGTATATCAAAAAAAGTCATACTATAGCATGTCGGAAAAAAAAGTCATAGTATAGTCTGTTGAAAAAAGTCATAGTATAGCATGTCGGAAAAAAAGTCATAGTGTAGTCTGTTGAAAAAAGTGATGAAAAAGTCATAGTATAGTATGTCAAAAAAGTCATAGTATAGTATGTCGAAAAAGCGATAAAAAAGTCATAGTATGTTTGTGGAAAACATGTCACTGTATAGTATGTCAAAAAAGTCATAGTATAGTATGTCGAAAAAGCGATAAAAAAGTCATTATAGCATGTTGAAAAAAGTGATAAACAGTCATAGTGTAGTATGTCAAAAAAGGCACAGTATAGTATGTCGAAAAAAGTCATAAAAAAGTCATAGTATAGCATGTTGAAAAAAGTGATAAAGTCATAGTATAGCATGTTGAAAAAAGTCATAAAAAGTCATAGTATGTTGAAAAAAAGTCATAGTATAGCATATTGAAAAAAGTCACAAAGGAGTCATAGTATAGTTTGTCATGAAAAGTGATAAAAAGTCATAGTATAGTATGCCAAAAAAGTCATCGTATAGTATGTCAAAAAAGTGATAAAAAAATCATAGTATAGCATGTTGAAAAAATGTCATGGTATAGTATGTCAAAAAAAAGTCATAGTATAGTATATCAAAACAGGTGATAAGAAAGTCATAGTATAGTATGTCAAAAAAAGTCAGAAAAAAGTCATAGTACATTATGTCGAAAAAAGTCATAGTATAGTATGTTAAAAAGAAGTCATAGTATAGTATGTCGAAAAAAGTCATTAAAAAGTAATTATAGTATGTCAAAAAATGCCATGGTATAGTATGTCGAAAAAAGTAATGAAAAAAATTTTAACCAGTTTTCTTCACTGCAGCATTAAATCACACTTTTTCACTTTCAGTGTTGTACCTAAAAATCACAATCCCTTCAAAGGGAGTGAACCCTAAAATATTTACTGTGTTCCAAAACTAATCTTGCTTAACTATCTGCAAAGCTTGTAACACTCTGGTCAACTCAAAGTCGTATTTATCGTTCACATTACTGAAGACAAGAAATGAAAAACTCTCAAGACAGAAGTGGGGTTTGATCTTTTAACTTCAGATTATAAATTATTAGTTGAGTGGGTACCTCATCTGTGTGAGCTATTCCTCGAAGGGAAAGTCTTAACATATAGTATAGTATGTCAAAAAAAGTCATTAAAAAGTATATCATGTTGAAAAAAGTGATACAATTTTTTAGAGTCTGCAGTGACTACTTGCTGGTTTGTTGTTGGAGCAGTGCTATCCACTATGCCACCAAAAAAGTTATGTTGATTACAGTCATGTATAGTATGTCGAAAAAAGTCACAGTATGGTACGTCGAATGTGATAATAAAGTCATAGTATAGCATGTCGAAAAAGTGATAAAGTCATAGTATGAAGGTCAAAAAATTCATAGTATACTATGTCGAAAAAAGTTTATGTATTGTACGTCGAAAAAAGTGATACAAATTGTCATAGTATAATATGTCGGAAAAAAAACGTCATGAAAAGGGCAAGTCTGGACTGAGTATCAAAACTGGGTCTGAATCTGCAGTGACTACTGGGTTGACTGTTTGCAGCTGTGGTAACCACTGTGCCACCAAAGAACTAATGTTGATAACAGTGATAGCATAGTATGAAAAAAGCCATTAAAAAGTTATAGTATGTTGAACAAAAATCATTGTATAGTATGTTGAAAAAAGTGATTAAAAAGTCATAGAATAGTATGTTGAAAAAAGTAATAGAATGTTTAAAAAAATATATATATAGAGTATATCAAAAAGTCGTATTATAGTATTTCGAAAAAAGTGATAGTCATAGTATAGTATGTCAAGAAAAGTGTTAATAAAGTCATAGTTCCGGTAAAGTATGTTGAAAAAAAGCCATTAAAAAGTCAAATTATGGTATTTAAAATAGAATCTGAGTATAATATGTTCGAAAAAAAAGTGTCATGAGAAGGACCGGCCAGGACTAGGTATTGAACCTGAGTCAGAGTCTGCAGTGATTACTTGTTGGTTTGCTATTGGAACAGTGCTAACCACTGTTCCACCAATATAGTATAGCATAGTATGTCAAAAAAAGTCATAGTAAAAAAAGTTGAAAAGTCATAGTATGGTATATTGAAAAAAGTCATGGTATAGTATGTAGAAAAGTGATAAAAAAAAAAGTTATAGTATGACATGTTGAAAAAAATTATGAAGAGTATTTCTCAAAAAGTGATAAAAAGTCATAGTATAGCATGTCAAAAAAGTGATAACCAATTCATAGTATCATATGTTTAAAAAAGTGATAAAAAATTCATAGTATAGTATGTCAAAAAAGAGACAAAAAAGGCATAGTATAGTATGTCGAAAAAAGTTATAGTATAGTATGTTGACAAAAGTCACAGTATGGTATGTCGAAAAAAGTGATATTAAAGTCATAGCATAGTATGTAAAATAAAGCCATTAAAAAGTCAAAGTGTAGTATGTTGAAAAAAGTCAAAGTCATGTCGAAAAAAACGTCATGAAAAGGGTCAGCTTGGACTGGGTATTTAACCTGGGTCAGAGTCTGCAGTAGTCACGCATTGCCAAACCTACCTCCACACCGATGCAAAGGAGGGTCTGGCGAGTCCAAACAGTATTCCAGGATGGGAAAAAAAACGTGCACTTCTGGCATTTCATTAAACCAATCACAATCGTCTTGGGTGGTTGTAAGCGCTGCCTCTGCAAAATAGACTATTGAAGGAACTTGTTTTGTTGGAACGTGTAGGTTCAAAGGTTGTTTTAGTCGTGCAACAGAAAACTGAGATTGGACACTGACAAGTCATCAGTATGGTATGTTGAAAAAAGTCGAAAAATGCCATTAACATGTCATAGTATAGTATGTCGAAAAAATTTCATAAAACGTGATAGTATTGTATGTTGAAAAAAGTGATCACAAAGTCATAGTATTGTTATGATTGCGGTTTCAACCCTGAACACAGAGATACCACACGAGACACAGAGTAACAAGTTGAAGTTGTTTTAATTAAAGTCTGTACTTAGTGAGATAAAGGACAGCAGAGACAGGGCTAGATAGCTCCAGGGTTGGACTGAGGCTTGAGGTGGGCAGACAGTGGAAAATCCTGAACAGAGGAACAGGAGCACTAGGAACAACAAGGAACTAGACACAAACAAAGAATACTGAGCCAAGTTACCACACTTGTGGATGTAACGATCTGGCGCCGATGGGGAGATCAACCCTGTGTACTGTAGAGGTGAATCATGGAATAGGCCGCAGCTGGGCCCCTTGACCTACTTCCAGGTAGAGTGATCACAAAACAGACAGAAACACAAGGGAAAGGGGAGAGAACACACACACAGGACGGGGAAGAACAGCTGCCCCATAACAGTGCCCTCCCCCCCCCCCCTCAACAGGCACTTCCAGGCGTCCCGCTAGGCTTGTCCGGATGTTCATGATGGAAGTCTTTAACCAACTGCGGATCCAGAATAAAACCTCTGGGGATCCAGGTCCTCTCCTCGGGCCCATAACCCTCCAAATCAACCAGATATTGGATTCCCCTACTACTCCTCTGAACGTCCAGGAGCCTCCGGACCGTGTAGTCTGGATGGTCGTCAATAATCCGAGCGGACAGCGGGGGATCCGCAGGGGGGCACAAAGAACTGGAGGACACAGGTTTCAGTTGCGACATGTGGAATGTAGGGTGGATCTTCATAGCCTGTGGCAACTTCAACCGGACAGCAGAGGGATTAACAATGGACTCAATCACAAAAGGTCCCAAATACCGGGGCGACAACATGCAATACTCGGTATGCACAGGAATATTTTTGGAGGAGAGCCAAACCTTGTGACTCAGTTGGAACGGGGGTGCAGGGTTCCTGTGTCTATCCGCCACTCTTTTGTTCGGCTCAGTGGTCTGAAGCTAGGCCTCACAGGCGTTGCTCCAAACCTTGTGGCAGTGGCGAAGGTTCTCTTGTACAGAGGGGACAGCCAACTCTCTCTCCTGGGCGGGAAACAATGGGGGTTGGAATCCCAGGGCTTGGACCTTGAAAGGTCAGAGGCCGGTGGCGGAGATGGACAAGGAGTTGTGGGCATGCTCAATCCACGGGAGATGTTTAGCCCCGGTGGATGGAAGCTGAGCAGCCACACAACGAAGAGACACTTCCAGGTCCTGATTGGCCCTCTCTGTCTGGCCAGTTGATTGAGGATGGAACCCTGAGGACAAACTCACAGAAGCCCCAAGAGTGGCACAGAAATTTTGCCAGACATGTCAAATAAACTGTAGGCCTCTATCAGATACGATGTCCACAGGTATTCCATGGGGATGGAATACATGTTGGACTACAAGGGCCGCTGTCTCACTGGCAGTCGGTAATTTTGGTAATGCTATATAGTGGGCAGATTTAGAGAATCTGTCCACAATGGTAACGTTAGTATCATTCAGACATAGTCAGGCCGGTGACAAAGTCCAAAGCTACATGGGACCAGGGGCAACTAGGGACTGGGAGAGGCTGCAGCAGACCAAAGGGGGATTGGTGAGAGGCTTTACCTCGTGCACATGTAGAACAAGCCGCCACGTAAGCCCGGACCTCCGCTTCCACTGAAGGCCACCAGAAGTGTCTCTTTAACAAAGTCAACGTACGGTACATCTCAGGGTGACAGGCGAAGCGGGAGATGTGAACCCACTGCAGCACCTTAGGCCGCACAGACTCTGGAACATAAAGCAGGTTAGGTGGTCCATCTCCCGGTCCGGGGTCCGTACCTTGGGCCGTTTTCACAAGTGACTCAATCTCCCACCGTCCTGCAGCCACAATGCAGGAGGAAGACAGAACTGCTTCAGGCTCGCCGGTCTCTTCAGAGCCGGTGAACTGGCAGGATAGAGCATCAGGTTTAACATTACAAGAACCAGGTCGGTAAGTAAAAATAAAGTTAAACCTGCTGATGAACAGGGCCCATCTGGCTTGACGTGAGTCTTTTGGTGGATTGGATGTAAGCCAAGTTCTTATGGTCAGTCCAGACCACAAACAGCTGTTCTGCTCCATCCAGCCAATGCCACCATTCCTCCAACGCCAGCTTCACCGCTAACAGCTCCCGATTCCCCACGTCGTAGTTCCTTTCTGCAGGTGACAGCTTCTTAGAAAAGAAAGCACAAGGGTGAAGTTTCTGGTCAGAGTAGAATCGGGATGAATGAAAACAGGGTAGATGGAAAACAGTCTCTTTAAAACACCAACAGCCTGCTCAGCTTCAGAGGAGCACTGGAAGGGAACTTTGGGGGACGTGATTCTCATGAGGGGGGCTACCACCCAACTAAAGTCTTTAATGAACCGCCGGTAAAAGTTAGTAAAGCCCAGAAACCTTTGTAACTGTTTACGAGTAGTGGG
This sequence comes from Perca flavescens, assembly GCF_004354835.1. Lineage (NCBI taxonomy): Eukaryota > Metazoa > Chordata > Actinopteri > Perciformes > Percidae > Perca > Perca flavescens. Next base: position 18,339,582 of record NC_041331.1, read on the forward strand.
CGTGGGCTATTCCGTAACCACCTTGATCTTCTCGGGGTCCGCCAACAACCTGCCCACTCTCATTGTTTCACGATGGTTGCAAGACAGAATTAACGTAAGAGCGGAGAGTGGCAGAGACAGATTTTTGAACTGCAGGGTGGCCGGAATTTGTATATGGGGAACTGTGGGTTCTGAATCAGAGTCTGGGCTCGCTAGTAGACCCACATTTACTAAGAAAGCCTTGTCTTTTGGCCATTTAGGACACTTTGCATTGATTAGTGCCCAAACCAGCGCTCTCCCTCTTAGTAACCCCAGTGTGTAATGTACCTTAGAAGACTCCGTAGAGAATGACAGCGGCTTTTGTTGAAACACCAGTCCGCATTGTAGCAGGAATCCACGGCACTTGTTTAATTCTCCAGCGAAGGGCTCCGGCGAGGTAACTGAATGTTCCTGGTGAAACGGAGCAGTTGCCATGTCTGGGGAAACAGATTGGGAGACGGGAAGCGGAGGAGTAGAAAGAGGTGCAGAACTGAGGACAGACAGGTTAGCCACTTGGGAAGTCAGCGGGAAGACCTGATTAATTAGTTGCTGATTGTTATCCAGTAATGTATGGATTAACTGATCGTGTTGACCTAACAAAACTCCTTGAGAATGGATGGATCGCTGGACGCCATCCTCTTTAACCACGTGTGGTGTCTCTGTAGGGTCCATGGCCAGATAGTTCTGTTACGATTGCGGTTCCGACCCAGAACACAGAGATACCACATGAGACACAGAGTAACGAGTTCAAGTTGTTTTAATGAAAGTCTGTACTTAGTGAGATCAAGGACAGCAGAGACAGGGCTAGATAGCTCCAGGGCTGGACCAAGGCTCGAGGCGGGCAGGCAATGGAAAATCTAGAATGTCTCTCTGTAGAATCCGAGCGTGGAAGGTGGCAAGGTCAGAGCGGCAAGGAGCAGGCAGAACATCAGATAACGGCAGAGAATGCAGCAGGTCTTGAGCGGGGTCTGAACAGAGGAATAGGTTATCAAACAGGAGCACAAGGAACAACAATGAACTAGACACGAACAAAGAATACTGAGCCAAGTTACCACACTGGTGGATGTAACAATCTGGCGCCGATGGGGAGATCAGCCCGGGTATATGTGCTGCAGAGGTGAATCATGGAATAGGCCGCAGCTGTGCAGGTAGGATGGATTGAACGGCCAAGCCCATTGACCTATATCCGTGATGCCATGCCCCTTGACCTACTTCAAGATAGACTGATCACAAAACAGACAGAAAAACACACAGGACAGGGAAGAACAGCTGCCCCATAACAAGTATGGTATACAAAAAAAAAGTATAGGTTGTTGAAAAAAGTGATAAAAAAGTCATAGTATAGTATGTCAAAAAAATCATAGCATAGAATGTTAAAAAACACCATAGTATAGTATATCGAGAAAAAAAACTCATAATATAGTATGTCAAATAAAGCCATTAAAAAGTCAAAGTGTACTATGTCAAAAAAACTCTTAGACTGGGTATTTAACCAGTAGTCACGCATTCACAATTGTCTTGGGCGGAGCTTAGCGCTTTACGGAGCAACGGTGCTTCTGCAAAGTAGCCTCTGGAAGGAACTTGTTTTGTTGGAACATGTGTACATTCAAAGGTTGTTTTAGTCGTTTTTAACAGAAAACACAGACAGGACAGACATTGACAAGTCATCAGTATGTTATGTCGAAAAAAGTCAATGTATAGTATAGTGAAAAAAGTGATAAAAAAGTCATAGTATAGTATGTTGAAAAATGCCATTAAAAAGTCATAGTACAGTATGTTAATGTTAAAAAGTTACAGTATAGTATATCGGAAAAAATACGTCATGAAAAAGTCATAGTATGGTATTTCAGATTAACTGAAAGAGCTCTGGTAAACTTCCCATTGAAGAAAAAAGCCTAAACAATACGCTGTATCAATATAATCATCCCACTGTGAGCATCAGAAAGCATTTGCGAATATATTGATGTATAATTTGTGTGGATAAAGTAAAAAAAATGTGGCCATATCAGCGATTTGAAAAACTGGTACTCGTCCAGAAAGGGCTGTTCATGAGGGAATATTTGTGGCTCTTGTCATTTAAAGGCTCAATGAGCCAAATGTATAAGTCATATTGCTTAAATGAGCACATGTACAAAACTGTAAAAGATATCAAAAAGCTGAAACATTTTCTAATAGCTGAAGGTTTTGTTAATAAATGAAAGTTTGCATGACGTCTGTAGGTAAAAGAATATGGAAGCAGTAGCATTTAGATGTGGAAGATTGCTCCATAGACTATATAAAAAAGAAAAATGCTTCATATTTTAAAAACTGGTGGCTGTAACTGGTGGTGAAAAGTTGAATACAAGCACAAATGTCCTTAAAGAACATTTAGATTTTTGAATGGTTTTTGTAGCTAAAAGTATGCAGAAGTAGTAGGCAAACAAAAACCATACAGAAGAATCGGATATCAGCATTCACACAATAAATCAAGAAGAATAAGTAAATGCCTAAAAAGTATCAACCACAAGAAACCACAAAGAAATAAATGGCAATAAGGGCCAAAAGGACAAAGGACATGACATAGTCCCAGTTGTGGGTGGATGCAGAGGCTTTATAGTCTGAAACAAACAAAACAAATTAGGGAATATTGTACAGCATGGAGCAAGAGTATATTTTTGAAGTATATGACTATTGCTGGATGATTCCTTTTTCATCCCCCAAGCACTTTAGGGTCACTTCTAACGAAAAATAATAATAAATGGTTTATAATGAATGATTAAACAAATGGCCCAAATACATGTCATGCACTGACAGTTTAAAAGGATTTCAACATACAGAGAAACAGGCCATTGCAACGTTGTCTGTGTCATGTGCAAAAAATGTGTACTAACACATTTCTAGTAGTTACAGTACATGACAGGTAATGACATTTCTGAGTAGCCAGCAGAAAAATATACTCAGTGAAAAATAAGTGTTAAAAGCTATTATATAATTACATTCTTGTTAACTTGTAAATGTTATGTAAACTATCTCTCTGTGTCAACACAGTGAGAGATCTTATATAAAAGTATTTTGAGTACAGCCCCTTTAACTCTTAAATACCAATGCCATTGGTAATAAAAAACATTTGAAAAAACTATTGAGCACTAAGAACATGCTCAGATAGCATAGATACACAGCTTGAGTTGATACAGGATAAAGGAGATAATTAGGTAAAGAGGTTAGAAGTTTAAAAGTATTGATTCAAAACTACTTTCTTGGGAACTTTCTCTTATAAAGACAGTTTTTAGTTCAAGGTCAGAACTGAAGTGATGTGGAGGTGAGATGCATGTGTGGTGAAAGATCCTCCAAATGATAAAACATGTTCTAATTATTGTAGTCTGTAATTCTCTCAAGGTCCTGCGTTTTTTGTGTGTGCCCCACTCATTTGACATAGATTCAGAGAATGAAGTACAAAACTCTTTCTGTAGGTTGATGAAGCTGTGGGATTGTTATATGTCAGCAAAAGGGTTCACTGGTGGCAGGAGAGGTTCTTTACTGTTTGTATTTTCTTGTGTGGAGTCCTTAAGAAAGAAATAAAGAAAGAAAGAAAGAAAGAAAGAAAGAAAGAAAGAAAGAAAGAAAGAAAGAAAGAAAGGAGACCCAATTATATACATGACATTTGCAGAGGATCATGACGCAGCTTTATTTTAATTGTGATTGCAATTGCTGTGATAAATCCACAGTCTCTAACTAGATGATACTTGTATACTCTATTCAAATTACATTGGGGATAACCTGTTTCATCTGGGGAATGCAGCACTTAAACTTCAATTTGTCCTCACCAATAACTTGCTGCAGGCCCATCTTGCTTTTGGGAGACAGAACATTTTCACAAATTTGCACAGTCAGGCTCCAGATTTAATGAATTAATACATTTATAATAATATGAATAATTTGTATACTTAATCTCTGGCTCTCATGTCACTCTGGATTTACCACAGAATCAGTTTTAAAAAATACACAAAGAAAAACAAACAGATATTATTTAGAGAGAAAAGGACTGAGACAAGGAGCATCGAGTACTTGTCTCAGTAAGATCCTCTTTGATCAGCTATAGTCACTTCCCCCTTCATTCAGCTATTCACGAACCGGAGGTTGTGGTCTAATAATTTGCTATTGGGGAAACTATCCAGTCCCCTGCGTGGTGACTGAAATCTCTTGGCACTGCAGGGAGTCCCTGTAAGGCGCTGAAAAGAGCTGTCAAAAGGCAACGTGGAATATGGTGAAATTACCAGTGGCCCATTTCAGGCAGGTCTTAGACATGCATGTTTGAGGTGTTTTAGTTCACACTGGGACCACTCAGTGTGTACAGTAAGGCTTATCAGTTTACCTTTAACTGTGAACACCTTTATTCATGTGCTTCTCCCTAAATGTTTTAACCAGTGAATGCGCAATCCGATTACCTTGAAACATAATGTAGTTGTAGTATGAATGCTTCAAAAAAGAGCAATATGAGTGTTTTCTAATCTCCTGCCACTATGGTTATGATATTATTTTGTTTAGGCAACTAAAATGACTTGGTTAAGATTTAGGGATAGATCATGCTTTAAAGAAACCAAAATTGACTGTAGGCAGGAGCTGGGAACATGGCATCACACTGGGACTACTTAGTGAGAACATGGAATCCTTATTACAATTACACACCTAGAAGTGTAAGGATCTGGTAGAATTTAGGACTGCCCAAATAATGAAGCAAAAAATAAACTGCTGCCTGGAAACATACAAGGACTGTTGTTATAATTTAAGAGGGGAAACACAGAAAATTTGAAACCGGACTATGCTCGGTGAAATCTCAAAAGTATGTGTATTTTGATTTGTGGGGTGGTTTTGTGGAATGGTTTTGTGAAATTGTCTTGATGAAATGATCAAACAAAGTATAAATATAATGTAATTTTTAAAAATAATCCACAAAACATATATTTTTGAAAAGGACAGAAGTGAGGAACTAGAATGTAAATCTCATTGATTACAATGGTGCTTTTGTTTCTTTCTTTTTTTAATAGCTTGGGAGAGTATGACGTAAATTGGAGTTGTATTTTGTATTACTTAAATTTAGTTGATCTGGGGATAGGACTTGAAAAGCCTACGCTTCTTCCTATCCCTTTCAATTGGGTCTAGTGTGTGCTATGTTTAATTTTTTTTTTTAAGTCGTTCAAAATAAACATTTAATTTCATTGCAATCTTTAAGTCTTACATAAATGCTAATTGCCTGCATCACCTCTCACATAAGTTCAGATAAAACCATAAACTGATACTGTAAGCACTTTTTTAGTTGCATGTTGCCATTTTTTAAAGATGTTTATGATCAAATCTGGAAAGCCACCTGAATAAAGACATCAGTATATTGCCTGCATTGTGTTCTGCCGGTCGTGTTCATTAAAATGATGCCATATACCCACCGAGCTGCCTGGCCCACACAACATGAAGGCCAGACTGTTAATTACAATTATAATAATTAATATATTTAGCTTTTTTAGTGTTTGGGAACATATAAGGAGAGCAAAGGGAATTTACATCATGTTTGTAATAGTGTTCCTTTTCTAGCTTTTATGAATAATTATGGTTAAAATGCACTTATGCAAGATAATACATTCTCTCCAAGGTGGGCATGCTCTAGGTATGTTTTTTTATTTGTGGCCTTAACCATCCTCCATTATTTTGTATTTGTAATATAACTATCAGTTGACCTCTTTTTATTAATTCAGTCATTTTTTCCATCTTTTCATATGTGCAGAAATATTTGAGTTTTCCTCCAGTTAAATTTAGTGCATTGCATGCTTATTATTTTCTTCGTTTAATCATTATTCTGATTTGCAGCTTTATGTTATCACATCTATTTATGAGTGACTGAAGTGTCTCTGATTATGTGTTGAATTTCCATTAGTCAAACTGTGGTTGCATTTTGCTTTGAACTTTAAAAGGCTCTATAGACTTGAGCACTCTCTTTTTCCTTGAGCTGCACCACAACATTTGCATTTACGTGCGCAGCCGATCAAGTGTCCCGGTCACTTTGTGCAAAATATAAGGAGGACAAATGTGCAGGGTCAGCATTTTAATGCACTTTTGGTTACTTCAGTGATTTGAGGTAGAAAAAAATGTAATCCACTGAATAGCCATTATGTACTGAGCAGAAGCAATACCTGAACATTTGGTGTAGCAAAACCCTTCTTTTCAATCAAAACTATGTAGTTAAATAATCAGCATCCTCCCATACAGTTTTGTTTCTACTTTTCCTTACATCAGTGCAAAATGCCAAGTTTTACATTTAAAATAAAAAAGACAAATTTCCTAAAACTCTACTTCAGCTGTTCTTCGTATTAATTGTGTTTTTATACTGATCAGTATAAAAATATTACCACCCAGTACCCAAGTACCAAAATATGTGGTAATTATTTTGCTAAATTACTTGACTATTCCAAGTCAGAATGTTTAAGTCTTATCCACTGCAGTCCTGCATGTAATATATGATGTTCCTGTTATATTAAAGAACACATTTAGGCTACACAATATTTCACTGAAGATAAAAGTTCTTCAGTGAACACAGAAGTCACCGCTGCAGGATCCACCTTGAGCATTTTAGCAATTAGCATGTTAGCCAGACCCAGCAAGCACCTGTAGTGTGCTGCCCACTTTGGTTGGAATTCAGCCCCTTTTTTCTGTTCCATTTGAACAGAGTTTATGGTGACTTTTTATGTGACTTTTGTTGTTACTAAAAATACTCAAAAGTACACAATAAAACATCTTTGTTACAGAAATGACAGTAAATGTAATGCTGAAATGGGAATGAAGGACCGTACACTTGTTTTAATGTACTGTATAATAATATCAAACTTACAGAATGATTTACCAACAATGTGCTGTATGAAGGGCACAAAAAGTGTTACATTTTGATTAACGTGTAAATGTGTTTTATATATTTCAATACAAGTTTGTTCAAAAACAAATAGATTCATGGCAGATAATAGTGATGCTAAAATAATTTTCAAAAGTTGTCAACTGATTCAGGAAATCATGAAGTGTCATCCCAGAAACTCTGACCAGTAAGGCATAAGTATTGTTCAGATTGATTTCTCAAGCGTGTTTTGTAGTCCACAGTGAGATCTCAGAGAGCTGCTATTCAGTGGAGATAAATGCCTGTCAGTTCATTCCTCAATAATGTTCATCTGCTCTGCACACTGGAGAATGAAGACGATGCAGGAAACAATTTCCTGGAAACAGTCAAGGAAGATCATTTGACTTGCAGAAGACTGTGGTCTTGTTAGGCCGTCGGTTTGGCATTATTGAGCCTTTTACAGTGATGTTTGACAGGAAATGAGGTTGATTGTTGAAGTTTCCACACTATTACAACATTGTGATTCTTACTTGAAAGTAATTGCATGAAAATTCAAACTGAGGCAAACCTAACTATTCTTTGAGTTGTTGAGCATACAGTTAGAGCTATGGTGACTGTTTTTGTTTTGTTTTATTTTATATAATATTTGATTTGGCTTACGTTATAGTATGTCAGCAAATTTACACAGAGATAATAATAATAATAATAATAAATTTATATAGTGCTTTTCACAAACTCAAAGTCGCTTAATAAGATGAGTTTTATGTTCTGACTACATATGTATTTGACTTTCACTGTTTAATCTCAGAATTCACTTTTTTTTTGGTATAATTTAACAAATGAATGTAAACTAAATTTAAAAAAAATACAACTGTAAATTCTGAATTCTTGTAACTGGCTGCCACACAGAGATGTGCACATGTATCCAGAGACAACAGTCTCAAAGTCAAGGTTTATTCAATCATTAACTGCATAAAAACTGAAATGAATGGTGTTAAGAAGTAAACTGTCCTTAGAGTTTTAATATAGACAGCCATGCTTACAAAATGACACTTCTCTTTACAGTGTTGGTATTAAATGAAATCCTCTGAGTGCATACAAATACTCAAAAGCAGATGCTCTGACGCTAATCTGGATTTCTTGGTAATGCCTCAAGTCACTAAGCAATGTATACAACAGAGAGTTTTCATGACAAGTGAAAGAAAATCTGTGGGTGTCAGTAAAGATACTGATATATGGTGCCTCTTGCGTCTTTTCTGCATTCTCCATCTTCCCCTTCATCTCCATCATTCTCTTTTTTTTTCTCTGAATCAACTTCCACTGTCCTGAAATAAGAGTTACCCTGAGGAGAAGGATAATTATTAACAATTAATATTCATAATGATGTCGCCGTCCCTGGACAGCCTTCACAGAGTCTCAGTCAAATGGATTTAGAATTCAATTTTTATTTTACATAATCCAATCAAAAATGTGGACGCATCCTCAAACAGATCAGTCCCCTGGTGCTTGCAAAGCCGAGCCTGGTATTCTTACAGTTTGACATCCATTGGTTTTATTATCTTATATCCTGCACTATATATTAAAAGAGAAGTAGGAGAGAGTTCACTCTGCATGTATCTAAAGTATATCATCATGCTTACATTTACCTTTTAGGAAGGCTGCTCACCTTTAGAGGATTTATTGTTTTCAGTTCAGTTCAAGAGGTGGAAGGTCAAGGTGTAGTATAGGCTAAAGCAGGGATCTTCAACAGGGGGTCCGAGACCCCTAGGGGGTCCTCAGAATCAATGCAGGGGGCGCTCCAAATTATTGTTAATTTTTTAAAGTTTTTTCCAAAATTCAAAAGCCTTAACATGAATCTAACATATGATTAGCAAATATATATCATTACTGATAATAATAATAATAATAATAATAATAAATTGAATTTATATAGCGCTTTTCCTGGACTCAAAGTCGCTTTACAGGGCAGGATAGATTATAAAAACATAACAAAACAAAACGAACAAAACAAAACAAAACAAGTAGAACAAAACAAGATTCTGATGAAAAAGGGAGGGGGGGCAGGGGGGCTATGGGTAGGCAGAGTTGAAGAGATGGGTCTTGAGGCGGGACTGGAAGATGGTGAGGGACTCAGAGGTGCGGATCTCTTGGGGGAGGGAGTTCCAGAGCCTGGGAGCTGCTCTGGAGAAGGCTCTGTTCCCAAAACTGCGGAGTTTGGACTTTTGGAAGGAGAGGAGACCGGCTGAGGTGGATCTGAGGGACCGTGAGGGTTGGTAGGGGGAGAGGAGGTCAGTGAGGTATGAGGGGGCCAGATGGTGGAGGGCTTTGTAGGTGAGGACCAGGATTTTGTAGGTGATCCGGTGGGAAATAGGAAGCCAGTGGAGTTGTTTTAGGACTGGAGTGATGTGGTGCCAGGATTTGGAGCGAGTAATGAGGCGGGCGGCTGAGTTCTGGACCAGTTGGGGTCGGTTGATGTTGGTAGAGCTGATGCCAAGGAGAAGTGAGTTGCAATAGTCCAGTCGGGAGGAGATGAAGGCGTGAATGAGTCTTTCAGCAGCGGGGGGTGTGAGAGAGGGTCTAATTTTGGCAATGTTGCAGAGGTGAAAGAAGGAGGTTTTAATGACTTGACAGATGTGAGGCTCAAGGGAGAGGGTGGAATCAAAGATAACACCAAGGTTGCGGGCCTGGGGAGATGGGGAGACAATGGTGCCGTCGATGGTGCCGTCGATGGTGCCGTCGATGGTGCCGTCGATGGTGAGAGTGGGGTTATTGGTTTTGCTAAGTGTGGATTTGGAGCCGATCAGAAGGAATTCTGTTTTGTCGCTGTTGAGTTTGAGGAAGTTGTGTTGCATCCAAGTTTTAATAACTGACAGACAGGAGTTGATGTGGGAGAGGGGAGGATTGTGGGGGGATTTGGTGCTGAGGTAGATCTGGGTGTCATCAGCATAGCAGTGGAAGTCCAGGTTGAAGTGGCGGAGTATCTGACCAAGAGGGAGGATGTAGTTGATAAAGAGGAGGGGGCCAAGTACGGAGCCTTGGGGAACACCTTGAGTGACTGTGGCTGTGGCAGAGGTGTGGTTGTGGAGAGAGATGAAATGGAATCTGTTGGCTAGGTAGGAGTGGAGCCAGCTGAGTGCAGTATCTTCGATACTGAGGTCTTTGAGTCTGGTGAGCAGGATGTTATGGCTCACAGTATCGAAGGCTGCACTCAGGTCGATGAGGATGTTGAGGGAACCGGCGTCAGCAGAGGTGAGGAGGTCGTTGAGGACTTTGAGGAGAGCGGTTTCTGTGCTGTGGAGGGGGCGAAAACCAGATTGGAGAGGTTTGAATAGGTTATTGGCATGAAGATTGGTTTGTAGCTGTGAGGCGACTATGCGTTCCAGGGTTTTAGATAGGAAGGGGAGGTTGGATATTGGGCGGTAGTTGTTGAGAGAGGAGGGATGCAGACCAGGTTTTTTAAGGATTGGGGTGACAGCAGCAGTTTTGAAAGCAGAGGGGACAGTTCCAAGGGACAGTGAGGAGTTGAAGAGGTTAGTGAGGTAGGGGCATAGGACCGGGAGGCAGGACTTCAGGAGTGGAGTAGGGAGGGGGTCAAGGGAGTAGGTAGTGGGTTTGGAAGAGCTGATGAGTTTGGAGATTTCAAGAGGAGTGACTGGGTCAAACTAGGAGAGGAGGCAGTGTGGAGGGGTCGGGAGGTCTGGAGGGATGGGGAGAGGAGGGTCCAAGGTAGGTGCTGGAGTAGATCCTGGGAGGTCAGATACAGGGGATAGAGATTTGTAAATGAGATTGATTTTGTCAGTGAAAAAGTGGAGGAATGAGTTGCAGAGATCCGGAGTAGAGGTAAGGAGGCTGTTGGTCCGAGGCTTGATGAGGTTGTTCATTGTGGAGAAGAGGGTTCTGGGGTTTTGGCAGGGGTCGGTGAGGATGGTGGAGAGGTAGGCAGATTTGGCAGCAATGAGGGTATCTTTGTAGGCAGTGAGATGGGATTTATAGGCTTCATGAAGGACTGTGAGGGATGATTTCTTTGTCAGACGTTCAAGTTGGCGGTCAGTTTGTTTCATTTTCCGGAGTGCTGGTGTGTACCAGGGTGAAGAGGTGTTAAAAGTGACGGTTTCTGTTTTGAGGGGGGCCAGGGTGTTGAGGGAGGTAGACAAGGTGGAGTTGAGGTGGTCTGGGAGGTCATCAGGTGAGGTGAGGGTTGAGTCCAGGTGGAGAGTGGTGGAGAGCAGGTCAGAGAGATGGTGGGGATTGATAGATTTGAGGTTGCGGAAGGTGATTTCTCTGAGGAGGCGGGGGCGTGGGGTTGGATAAGGGATGGTGAACCGTATGAGTTTGTGATCAGAGAGGGGAAAGAGGCATGGATGGAGGTCGAGCACTGGTTGGTTGGTGGAGCAGACCAGGTCGAGGATGTGTCCTTTTTCATGGGTGGGGAATGTGACATGTTGGGTGAGAGAGAAGTTATCCAGTAAAATGTTGAATTCCGGTGAGAGCTTGCAGGTGGGGGAGTCCATGTGGATGTTTAAGTCACCGAGTAGCAGCAGACGTGGAAAGAGAGATGAGGCTAGTGTGAGGAGTTCAGTAAAATCAGAGAGGAAGGAGGGATTTGGTTTAGGTGGCCGGTAAATGAGGATGACTGCCATGGAGGAAAGCGCTTTGAAGGCGAGATATTCAAATGATGGGTGAGGGGAGGGTGAGTTCTGTGATCCGGAAGTTCTGATTGAAAATGACGGCGAGGCCACCTCCACGGCGGGAGGGGCGGGGTTTGCCGATGTAGTTGTAGCCAGGGGGGGATGCTTGGTTGAGGGAGAAGAAGTCGTTGGGTTGTTGCCAGGTTTCGGTGAGCAGAAGGAAGTCCAGAGTGTTGTCGAGGATTAGTTCATGGAGGGCAGGGGCTTTATTGTTGAGCGATCGGGTGTTAAGGAGGGCAAAGTTGGCATGGTGAGAGGGTGGTGGGATGGGGGCAGGCAGGAGAGATCTGAGGTTGTCCCGGTTAGCAGTGCGTGTGGTCAGTGGGGTGTGGGGGTATTGCAGTTGAGGGGGGACAGTGAGCCGATTAGCAAATGATTGGAGATTATGATTAAGTGTATGTGAAGTGGGGAAAGCACTGCAGTCCGGTCCGGGTTTTCTGTGTAGCCTGACGGTGCATTCAGCCCTATGTGAACCAGTGGGTGAAGCATTCTGATGACGTGGGACAGGTGCGACAGTGTGCAGGTGACCAGATGGATGGAATGGATTGTCCGTGATGGAAGAAAACAAACTTGCGGCGAGAGCTTCTGTGGATGTAACGGGGTCGACGTAGAAGTCCGAGCTGTCAGATGACAGAGATGCAGGATGGAATGGAGTAGTTGACGAGTTTGACCTGTTGCACAGTTGAATATTTTAACATGATCCCGAGCGGAGGGACTGAGAGCTCCGTGATAGCGGTTAGCCGTGGGCTAGGAGCACAGAGGTGGATGAATGAGGTGAGTGCCAGAATGATCCACGGCATGACAGGAGGAGAGGAATGTCTAGTCTTGGTTGCGGCTCGCATCTGGTGGAGATTGCCTGTGAGAAGGAGGTCAGCAATCGGGTTAGCCGCTGTAGCAGCTAGGATTAGCCGCCACGCGTTTGGTAAATGGGGGCAGCCAGCTAGCGGCTAACCGACGAGGCAAGAGTCCGTTCAAGGAGCCGAGGCAGCTTCGGGAACCAGCTGAGAGACTGTCCAGAGGTACAGAGGCTGTCCAGAGGTAGGGGGTACAGCGAACACAAACAAACACAAGAGAATAGCAGATGGAGAAGCGGCAAATAACCAGCGCCAGCGTCCTCTCCCGTTGAGCTACAAAGTGATGTATAAGCTTACTGACCTATAGGTAAGGTAGTCACTAAGGTAGCCATCCACAGATACAGTTCATCCTAAGGATTCACTGGGCCGCATGTATGTTTGAACATTAAAATAGGATTTATAAAATCATGCCAACAATTATAAGGCTATTTTAATAGCTTAATATTACATGGAAAAAAAGGGTATGTATAAAGGCTTTAGGCTGCCCTACATTATTGTAGGCCCAGTTTAATAACTGCAACTTAATTTTATACAGTATATGTAGGGGGTCCCTGCTCCATCTCTCACAGTTAAGGGGTCGATGGTTTAAAAAAACGTTGAAGACCCCTGGGCTAAAGCACTGCTGTCATTAAGTAGACTTCACTCTGAGAAACTCATGACCATAATTGCCTTACAGCACATGAAAGGTGCCTGCAGCTTGCATTGTATGTTTCATACTGTTTGCGTTAGAATATGCAAACAATTTAACATCCCAGGCTAATGCTAGGCTAATTTAACTGTCAGGGACAGGCACCGCTTACTAACCACACTTTGCAAAGGAGAGCTTAAACAATTCAATTCAAGGCCACAAGTTTTGCAGCTTGGAGCCATAAACAAGCTCAGGAATTAAAGTGTAAGCAAAATATCGTGGTTCTGAAAATTGTCTGACCAGCACACAGACAGTTTGGAGGGATGCAAGTCCAACTATAAAAAGTAGAACAGGAATAATTTTCATCAAAGAGATTTTAGGTGTCATGAAACAAATTCCTGGTGATATGAGGGGGCATAGCCATATTCAAATACAAACCACTAAAACTGATGGCAGCTGCTGCAGAAGAGTCAACCCAGAGAGAGCAACCAATCCAGCTCATAACAGAACAGACACTGCAGACAATGTAGTTGGAATTCAGACAGCTGACTAAAATCCTAAAATAATTTCAATCTAATGCACAGGTGTAAATATTTTATCTAAAGAATGTAATCAACGTGATGCATTAGCAGTTCATTAAATGCCCCCTCTTTGTTTGATGTTTTAAATGGTCTGATGTTTTGTCCATTTATATTTGGCTACATCACCCTTTTTCTTCAGTAGAAGCTGTATTTTTTTTGTTTTGATGCTTCCTAGCACACCCTTTGTTTGATAGAATTCAGACATTTTCTCTTCAGACTATCTCAACAGGCTTTTAATGCAATGGTGCTAATTTATACCTGCTTTTAACAAGCAAGATCACTTTCAAGATAAATCTAAAGAGCACTTTACTGATGATACAAACAAAGCCCTATACAGGGCAGGCAAAGTAATCACCCAAGCTGGTGTGTCTGTTTGATAAATAGCATGCATATCTCGCGCTGAAATTAGGCGCAGAAGGCTTAGTAAACTTGACCGTTAGTGTCAACCTTTAATGTATTACTTCTCCTAAGTTGTCACTTTTGTGTCAGGATCTCTAATTCACTGTCAGTCTGAAAATGTATTCCTGGGATTCCAACGATCTCAAAAGCATACCATTAAAATCCCAACATTTCCTGTTTCAGTGCAACTGGAGACCTCTTTCACATGTCATCTCCTCCCTCTGTCTCTGTCCTCATGTTTACTGTCACTCTGTCAAAATTGTCCGATAAAGGCAAAAGGCCACAAAAATAATAAAACACATCCCTGATAATATATTTTACTGTAAATTCAAACATGAGATTAGGAAAGAAATGCAAATGTTTGGGCCACAATACCATTTGGTAGCAGCTTATTTCTGAATGTAGAACAATGTACAACGTACTTGCAGAGCAGTGCCATTGACCTACAACTGAAAAATGTAAAATACTTTTTGTTAGAAATGCATCATCACTGAGCTTCATTAAGATATTCATCTTCTTGAAATCTTTTTTCTCTTAACCTTATGGCTTGCTCCGTTTTCAGTGTGTGCTTGTATCTTGCTCTACTTTGAAAAACAAAATGTTTTCATTTCATCAAAGTGTTATTCGCTGCTGTTAAAGTCTCTGTTTCTGTCTTTCTCTTCCCTCTCCCTTGTTTCGCTCTTTGGGTTTGATTAGACAGGAGAGGGCAAAGTTTGAATATTCAGCATGCCTCTGTTGTGTTTTGCATCAAACTTTTATCAAGACATAATTGTGATAAATGATGCATGTAATCAAGCATTAAATAATGCTAGAATATGCAACCTCCAAAGTTAAACTGTGACCAGCATGTCTGTGTCCTTCGTCCCCAGTGGATGGGTACCATCTGGCTATGGCCATTACCACTGACCTGAGTGCCAGACTCCTTAGTGTGCAAGGAAGCTCAACATCGACCGGTCAAGCCCCTGCGCACCTGACCACATGGATGCAACCTTGCCAGAAGTGTTAGGGGACAAATTACAGATTCAGGATGGCCATATACTAAAGGTTGCGCTCAAGTGTAAGTAAGGCCTCATCTGTACAGTATTTTGCCCCGTGTAGAAACACTGTCATTTTTTTGTTGTTGAAAACTTTGTCATCAATCACAGTTTACAGTTCAACTTCATTGTTTAACTTTAACTTACAGAACTAACATTAGCGAATTTCCTGGCTAAACTCTTGGCTTGATTACAATCTGTCTGATCATCTCATTCCTCTTACCTGAGAGTTCATTGTAACAATGATGACTTGTACCCATATTGAAAATAAAATCCAAGTTGTAATGCAACAGAATAATCATTTTAGTTATGATGGGCTAATTTGATTCTTGAACCTGCGAGCCCACATACAGTAAACAAGGAGTGGTATTGCAAATCTTGTTGCTTGACTGTATGCTGGCATGCCATTTAGTTGGTCCTTATTATGTTATTACATAATTTTGATAAGCTGTGGGTCACGCTGTTAATAGAAGGGGTCCTCATTATTTTGTCATTCTGAACATGTCTTCCATTGTTTTGCTTTTGTTTTTATGGAATGTCGCAATTTTGATTGGCATACACATTTTGCTTATTTTTTAATCTATACAAAGGTTAATCAATTCTAATTTTAGCTACAAGTACATATTAGCAGCCAACCTTTCCTGTAAGAAAGGTCACACAATTTGGCTTCAGACTTTATTTTCAAGACTGATATTAGAAAGTCTTATGTATAGATTCGTACCCTGTGCTTTGTACAAAGATGTTTACATTGATTCAAAGTCTAGAGAGGAGACATGGTGACTGAGCAGAATCTCTGAACATGTCTGACAAGCCTCAAACTGAAAAGTCATTTTTTTTACTTACTTTACTAGCATGTAACCAACACTGGCTTTAAAAAAAAAAATGTAGCTGAGTTTTGTTTTTTTAGAATGTATTTCACTTCATGGGCCTTACAGTAACATAAAGGTGTCTTTTCACAATACACAATTTCTTATTTGGACTCTCCTGGTCTTTTTGGTTTGTCTGTCATGTCTGTCTCACACTCCCTTCCTCACCCTTCCACCTGCCTCTCTTCAAAGTGAGATTTTGATTACTCACAGTGTTGTTACAGATAGGGCATGTGTAAAGCCGAACTGTGGCAGCCATGTTTGTGTTTCTTCTATGTTTTTTCTTTTACTTTTTTTCCACTGACTGTTCCCTGTTTTTTAAGTCTGTAAGACCCTTCCCTTCTGCATGTGTTACGATCAAAAACAACAGCATCTGGGTGGTCCATTTGTGTACTTTTCGTACCTCCTCTTTTATTTTAGGTGATAGTATGCTTGGTCAAACAAAAAAGGAACCAGGCTATTTGTTTGCATTCTTAAATAGGTCTTGACTATATTATCAGCATGGATTGTAGGTTCCTCCTTTCTTTTCCTTGTTCAGTTCATTCAAAGATACCTGATATCAAAGCAACTTAACAAAAGAAAAGATGAGACTGTGCTGTTGTCAAAACGATTCATCTAGGCAGGTCAAGAAATGATGGTCTGTTGTTCCAGAGTCATATGGTGCACAGACACATCGTGTACACCATGTGCCCTTTTTAATTGATCTGCTCAGTAGCCAACAGTAATGAAGCTTTAAAGCAGAAGTTCATCCATGAAGGCCACATCATCACACAAACCTATTATTACTTCCAAATGATTTAACAGATCTGTTTGTTTCAATCTTTTCCTGAGGCTACTCCCAAATAAATCATAATCTCTCTGTACAATATTTATAAACCATAAATGCTCATTCTAATCAGCATTTGTTCTCCTCCAGCAGTCAAGACTTCAACTGCTAGGCCAAGATGGAATTTTATCAATTTATTTATAATACAAGAACATTTTAGATGCAGGTGAGTTGGAGAGTTTATGTTTATGTGGGTCTGACACTTCTTGGCACCATATTATGCCATATAATGTCTTGTTTCTCAGCAGCCAAAGGTTCCCTGGAATACAAAAAATAAATTAAAATGAAACAAACTAATAGCTCACATATTTTGAAGTGAGTTGGACGTAAGTCAAGAAATAAAGTCTAAAAATAAAGGGAATGATTAACAGGTAAAAATAGCCCAGGGTTTAAATAATTAACCCACCCTAATACACTAATTAACTTAAAACATACTGTAATTGTAAAACTGCAATATTAGCATCTAATCCCAGCCACTGGATGTTTTATTAGTATCCACATGCATTAAATGCTTCACAGGTTCTTTATGTATGGATTACAATTTGAGTTGAGCATTTAGCTTTGTAAAGTACTAAGCAGAACACTATGGAATGATAGAGGCAAATGCGAGAGAATTAAGAAGACTGTCCACACAGCATTTCTCTCTCTAAAACTCACATGAACACACCCTCACACATACACATAGATTTCTTTTAAGACACATAACATACTTTTCAAATAGTGGCATTTTTTATTCAGAATTGAATGATTTCATATTTTTCTTTATGAAACTAACTAAAAATGGGAACCCATTTTGCAGTATTTTGGCTGTATAACTTACAGTACTGTATATAGTACAAACAAAGTGCATGCAGTATACTGTATTTGCGTGTGTCACTAAAATGAGTACAGATTTTTTAGAAGTAGTTAGTGTAGATTTGAGTTTATGGATCTGTTTGAGGGTTACTGTTAGGGTTTAGCTAAGATCAGGTTAATTTGTTTAATTTGTAAATATTCAACCAATGGCCACGAGACATGAAGACCATTTTGCTCTGTATCAGCACTGCACAGTGATGAGATGTTCTTGTTTTAACTGGATAATGATCATATGTCACATTTATTTATATGTTTATATTTATATTTATTATTTATATGATTATATAGTTAAATAGAACATTGGCATCAAGATTTCATTAGTTTCACTTTTATCAATTCATTTATTTAACTTTAGTATCGAAGACAAAGCTAGGAGTATCCACAATTATTCATTTGGTCTAAAAACCTAAATGATAAGCTTGGATTCAGCATGATTTGCTTGGGGTTAATAGTTAGTTACAATCTATTGCCAGTGCCAAGAGTGAAATATCTGAACTGAAAGCTGCCTCATACAGGTCAGTCAGCATGCAACATATCTTCACTTATTTTAGGCTGAGAAAACTACACCTAGACACCCTTAACACCCAATCACTCAACACAGGGTATTTTGTGACTGTGACATGAGTCTGGTAAGCCTGTGCTCTTCCCTAACATGACCATTATGTTAATTTTATTCTAAAGGATTTGGTGGTGACTACTTTTGACAGGAAAGAGATCTTCATTTCAGCAATTTGTTGCTGAGTATTTGAGTCCTTAGACAATGTTCAAGTACTGGAAAGTGTAACACAGAGAACAATAAGACAAAGCAGCACAATGTGGTGCAGAGAAAATTAGACTAAAAATGAGATGAAATCCAAGCACCATTCTGTGAATTTCTTTTAAGGGAAAAGCTGAATTTGCCAGTACGTTCCCTTGCTTTTAACTCACATTAGCACCCTGGTCAAGGATAGAGTCCAACTATCTTGTTTTTCTCTTTTAAAGTCCTCTAATGTCAGTGTGTCTATTGCATGCAGCTATTCATGCTTCCACAAACTGAAAGGAAATACAGAGTCCATGGATTTTCCAAGAACAGTTCACTTGCAGTTTTAACATTGCATCACACAAACAAAGTAAAAATCCACAACTGTTATCATTACAGCAATAACAAGGCTACATTATGTAAAACGCTGTTTCCTTACAATATACAACACTTATGACACTAGTCATAAGTGTTGCGTAGTGGTTTTCTATTGGACTCTGTGTTTAAGTAACTTAATAGCCAGAATATTCGAAAAGTTTAAATGTACAGTATATTACCTGAAAAAAACATTTTACAAAAAAAAAGGAGACTGTATTCTATTTCCTACCAACAGTTCAATCAATTTTGGTTTCCCTTTAACCATAAACTCTATTGTTTTCTAACCTTAACCAAACAGTTTTGTGCATAAATATAACCAAACCTTAAGCATCATAGTGGCAGATTGCTCATTTTTTTTAAAGTAGCAGTGTTGTAGTACTCGAGATTGGTCTTGGTCTCAAGACCACTTTTGGAAGGTTTCGGACTTGTCTTGGAATTTTAATTGGTCTTGTCTCGATCTTGGATATAGAGGACTCTGGATTTTATCAAGACCACAACTGCAGGTATATCACTAAATTGCCTGTGTATCGTCTGATTTATGTGTTAACATCATTACTTTGATTGGATATAAAACTTCCTGCTTCAAATTCAACCAATAACTTGACTCATTTATAGTTTGAAATGTGTTACTGTTAACCCCCGTTCTCTCCCCCCTTAAAACGCACTCCCAAAGTGAATGTAGGGGAAAGAAGAAGAAGCTCTGGCTGTCTGGGAGATGTCAACCAAATTTGTATCGGCACTTCATAAGGAAGCAGAAAGGTAAGCTAAATGTAAGTGACGCTAGCTAACGTTATCAATCTGCCTCTGTACCAAAACTCTTCAGAAATTGTGTATTGACTGATTGATTGATATAGTTTCAGTTGTTTGGTCTGGTCTTGGTCTTGGATTTGACTCAGTCTCAACCCCTCATAGTCTATGTCTCGTCTCAGTCCCCATACACTCTGGTCTTGGTAATGACTTGGTCTCAGTTTAGGTGGTCTTGACTACAACACTGGAAACTAATTTGAAACATTTAGAAAACGTTGCCAGGAAATGGTAAATGGACAATGTACTGCACTTGTCTACCTAAGCGGACAAAGCGCTCATTCATGTTCTCTCATTCGCAAATTTACATGCAAGGTGCTGGCCTGGCCATTGGGAACAATTACATCACATTATGAGTATTTCAACATGTGAACAGGAGGAGCCGGTGATCAAACCACCAATAGAATGCCTGTTGTACCTCCTGAGTCTAGCCAAAAAGGGCATCAGATCAGAAACAACATATTTTGTTGTTAACGTTTGAAGGACTTGTTTAAAGTTACAATCTCGAAGATCTCCATTTCGTTCTCTTTGGCAGCACCTAAGCGATGATCGGTAATTGCAGGTGTGGTTTTGGATCTTACTTCCCAGAAAAGCGAGGGAGTCTGTTGCATTAGCTCTTCCTTGTTACTTTCCCTGGGAATGTCCCCACAGACACCCAGTTCAAAATACTGCAAATGAAAGAGCTCTAATCAGTGGGCCATATGCTCAGTCACTATTGTGTTACATCATTCGGCAATAGAAAGTGACTTTTCAGGCATTTCTTTAAATGAAAATTTTCACGATTATTACTTTAAGTACATTGTGTGTGTTCTTGGAATAAGTGAAATCAACTAAAGCATGCACTGCGTATCCCTGCAGAGAGACTGAGTTATGTGGTCTGCCAAACATCTTTCTTAAAGGATCTTTGGCACTTAGCACGGATATTTGAAGGTGCTGGCTTACATCCATCACAAACAGCTTTCACAAATTTTTGGGATTCAATTTGAGTTGCCTATAATATATATGGATTCAAATATAAATGTAAAATTAGCCAATATTTGTGCAATGCCTGCATTTAAAGCTAAATAATGTCCTTTGTTAATACATGGTAACTCATTTCCATTGCAACCAGGATCCTCAGTGCAGCCCTGACATTATAGTCATTTGGACTTGGCATATGTGTTAAAGACTAATTAGTGAGGAAAACACTGTCAAGATGCCATATGGTGGGAAAGACAAAGCAGCTTGCAGAGGTCTGGTGCCATCCAGTACACTTAAGAAATGTAAATGCTGGGAAGACAGTCTTTGTCTCGCATCAAGGTACACCATATGTAAATGAGGTCAAATATTTTCTAAATTTTGACATTTTTGTTTCACAATCACAGAGAGGGAGAGAGAGGGGGGGAGTTAGAGGGTATATTAATGGGCTTGGTGTGAATGTCTCCAATGTCGTCAGGTATGAAACACATTTATTTTAAGCACCATCTACCATACATTAGAGTGAGAAAAATACCAATTTACACACTTGATAATCTGAACCATCAAAGCACAGTCATTTCTCAGAACTGTTCTATGGATGAAAGGGCACTGCATTGGGTCAGATGGATCTCAGAAGATTATGCTAATGTTGAAAGAAAGAACAGTGAGTCTTGTCCTCAGTCAACTGAGACAAATCCTTGTGTGATACGACATTATATAACTTTTCTTACCTATTTGCCTATTTCCATGATTGTTTTGTAAAAGCGTTGATAGAAGTAAGAAAATATTGAGATCTGAAAAAAACAGACATGTACTGTAAGTATAACAATGTGTACATCACTTTTCTCAAAGTGGATTGTGATTGGGAAAATACTAAGTTGACATGAGGAAATGTCTAAATGTTGCCACTATTACAGCTATTTACCCTGATCCTCAAATCATTTTGGATGTACTCTAATAATGACGTCAATGTGTTAATACATGATGTTTTTGTAATACAGCAACCTCAAATGTAAAGTGGACACAGTAAGCTCATTTACAGTAAGTCAATTCTGGCACTGGCAAGCTCTGTATCTCAAAGACTACTGTTTTTTCCTGATTTGTACGAGATTTGTGTTGACATCCACCTCAACCAAAGATTTGCTTGAAATTATAAGTATATTTTATTTAATTGTCTTTATTTCCTTACTGCTATAATGGCAAATTAATCAGAATTGATGAAAAAATCACAACACTCATTATGCCGGATGTAGAGTGAACTCTATTTCGAATGCAGGTTTAATTAAAAGTATAATTTTAGTACATGTCATTAACGTTTGGAAATCATTTTCACTAATTGTAACTTTTTTTTTAAATCATCCATAAGAGATTAGTGGTAAAGTTAGAGTTATAAGTGTCTTGCAAAACCAGGCTGCTTGCATGTTTTCTAATCTGTAAACTAACAACATAAATATATATATATATATATATATATATATATATATATATATATATATATATATATATATATATATATATATATATATAGTAGGTCAATCAGTCTGATCTTACAGCAATTGAGAAAACATACTTTGTCAATTATGTCTAGTTTACATACTGCATCATGAGTTTGTTTAAAAAATATCATGTGCTTTTTGCAGTGTCTGGTTTGAATTGAGTGCACAGAAAAAACAAAAACAATAAAAAATAAAAAAATAAATACATCTGAAGATTGTTAATGGAAGCAATACTTAATTGTTACATGAAAAAGCACAGTTCCTACCACATACTGTACACATTACAGTAGTAATATACAATGTCACAGTTATTTTAGAAAAAAACATGAATGTTATAAATAAGAAACATTACATTTTACAGTATATGGTATTTGAATTATATTCCTTAACATAACGCTAGAAAATAAAATGGATAATTCAGTGGTGCATTGGAGTGACCAGTCTATGAAAGTACAGTGTCTGCTATTAGTTACATTTCTTCTGGTGTGCAGTACAACAGAGAATATGGGTAAAAATGTACAGTTCCAATTAGGCTAGTATACTGATAAAAGTCATATTTCTATTAAAGGCCCCCTAACATAGATTTGACAGTATGTATGACCTTTCATTGTTTAAGTTTAAGTTCTTTATACAAAAATAAAGATATGGGAATAGAAACTGTCTTTCAACCCCCCTCCTCTCTTTCTCTATGTACTGCTGGCCAGAGAGAAAGGAAAGACGAGAGTAGAGAAGCATCATGCTGAGGGCTGAGCTAATGACATGGATGTAGAGGGGACCCCCTGCCAGTGTGGACTGCAGTGATGACAGGAGACATGAGAGAGGACCAGCAGGCCTTTCAAGTTTTGAAGGGAGAGTTGATGCAGTTACTTGCTGTAGGCAATTGTACCATCTTCGAATCTCAGCTGTTCTGCGCTACCTCTTCCACATTCAGAGGACAGAGGGTGCATTCATATCTACAAGAACTGCTTAGTTTGTCTATGGAAATCTGCAATGCCATTTTAATCCCTAGCTAAGGCTTTCCTAACCTTTGGGTCAAGATCCTACAGGGGGTCCTTTGATATGATGGAGTTGCCCCTTGATAAACAACTACTAACATGTTTGCACCATACAAAAGTATTAATTTACTATGCTAGTCTAAAAGCAACATAACATTAATAGCCTTAAAACATGTGGCCTACAAAGGTAGGTAAAATCATTTATCTGGTTGATTATGAGAATTACTTTCTTATTGTATCGTATGTCTGTGCTTGAAGTAAGGATGAAAGTATCTTGAAAATACAAGCTTGTGTAACTTTGAAAGATGAAAGACGTTTCATCAGCCAGAGGGAGGTATAGAAGCTTTTTGCCACACAGAGGATCTTGTAATTATTCAGTTGAAGTTAAACCACTGAGCAACAAACTGTAAACCCTCCGTGATCTGCCACTTAGAAAAGAATGCCATTTCAAACACTGTGACCTAATGACCATAGGGTGGAGAGGAATAATTATCACTTTGGCTCGGCTTTTACCTCTTACTCCTTTATGAAAATCTGCAGTTAAAAAGGAACACATATTTCCACTTAAAAAGGATCTACTTCCTTTTGAGCAGTAGGGGCATTTTAATACAGGAATGTGTTTGTATCAAATGCAAGTATAACTCAATGGACCATTTCACACATTTTCTGCTACGTTCTCTATGTCCTTTGAAGTACCCTTTTCCTGTGCATGACGTTGTTACACAAATGACCCCTTTTTAGGTATAATATGTTTGTAATTTCATGCAACCATGCATGTGAGTTTTATGAAGACTGTATTATGAATATGTATGAATAGTGTACAACAGCTGTCAGAGTAGCAAGCTTCAGTCTTGATAAGTCTATTCTGAAAGAAAGTGCAATACATCTTACAATCAAACATGGATACAAAAGCTCCATCAGTTTTTTTATGATTGTTCACACCTTAATTGTGCATTGTTAAGAACAATAGGGTAATCAAGTCACAATGTTCTCTGCTGCGAAAACCTTCAAGAAATGTGTACATTTAATTAGAACAAGCCGTTGCCTGCTAAAATGCAAGAATGTCTATTCATATATTCAAGAGCTTGTCAAATAAAAAAAAACGGCTCATCGTAAGATTTGAGCTTTGAGGTTTAATTGGTTGATTTGTGTTTTACATTCAAACAGATATCAGAAATAAGATATATGGCTCTGCAAATTCCGTCCCAGTGTCATTATTAACTTTATTTTAACATGCCATGGTGACACATCTCATTTTGATCTATTGTAACCAGCACAAATGGCTATTGGATATAAATGGACTGTTCACATTGGCCCTGAATCTGAACATGGAAACTGTTCATTTACCTTCATACATTTGTATTCTAATTGGTAAAAGAACAAGCTCATGTTTATTCTGCATGTGTATGTATGCTGGGTAGGTGCATTCTGTGTAAAGCAGCTCTCCTTTTACAGAAAAAAAATACTAAAACAACAATAATCCTTCATGCAATATTTACAGCATGCTGTGTCCTGTGCCATTTCTGGCTTCTTGGATAAATTCATTTTACATTCATTAAATTTTAACATCATACAGGCTAATATGTTATGTCTGCAGACAAATAATTTGTTGATGCTGTTTTTCAATCCCTCCACTTTTGTTTCTGGGGAATGCTGCACTACTGTGAGAAATGAGAAAAAGAACCCAATACTGGCAATGTTCACCACTGGGAAAGAAAACATTCTTCCACATTTGCTGTACTGAGAACAGCTGTACTGAGAACAGTTTATAATATGACATGACATCCATCAGAGTGCAGAGCAATGGTGCAAACTATGACTTAAACTAGCCTGCATAACCACTGACCTGAATGGAAGCTATAAAGTATTCCAATAAACAGCAGCATCAGAAATGTGCTTGTTAACTTGATTACTACTTGCACACATTGTGTTTAAGTGATGCAAATGTTTTAGTGTTTCTATATCCAATACAAATAATGCTCCATTCAAAGTGCATTTCTCTCTGAATTTAGAAGAGATACACTTATTTATTATCTTGCTGAGAATTAGATGAGAAGAGCGATACCATTGTAATGTCTGTACATTTAATATGAAGTTAGAGCCTTGAGTCTTACTTGTCATCACTGTGTGGTTGCAAGAAATAATTACAGCACGTAGGCTAACTTCTTGTAAAATTATAACTATTTACATATTGTAATGTAATAAAGAGAGAAACATTACTGAAAACGGCTTGCCAACTTTAGGAAGAAAAAAGAATAACACACAAAAAAGAATGTAATAATATATTGCATGGAGCAGGTAGTGGTTGTAACAGACATCTTCGGGCCCTATCTTGCACTGAGCGCAATTGTCTTTGTACACTGACGCATGTATCATTTCTATTTTGCACCCGACGCACAGCGGACTTTTCCCTCCACAGACGCACGTCGGTAAAATAGGGAATGTATTTGCGCTCCCGGGGGCGGTTCAGCGAAAAGAGGAGGCATGTTCCGGCGCAAATGTTCCCTGGTGCTATTTTGCAGTTTCAGAAAACAATTCCGCCACTGACCAGGAAAAACCTGGTCTAAAGTCAGTGGCGCTAGTCTAAAGTCAGTAGCGCGTTATTCAGATGCTTGGCCATAATGTAGCGTGCGCATACACTTCTCTCATCTAAACGGATGCAGCAGTTCCCATTTTTGCAAACCATACATAATTACAAAGAAAAATATTACTGAAAATGCGCTTCAGGTGTTTGGATAGGTCAGGAGGCACTTTACAGTACAGTCCTCAAAAAGTCGCAGCATTCTTTGTGGCTTGTTGTGATTTACACAACATTTCCATGAATCATGGATGTGTTGATGACATAAATGAGGAAATATTAGAGGACTTAAGGAGACGTGATGTTGAACTATGTCGGGATTGGACACTCCGGCGGGATCTGGTCTGGGAGTAATGCGCGATGTGCTCATGGTGGAGCGGATGGACGGAGATGGAGTAGGGGGAGGAGGAAGGGGCACAACAGGAGCAGGTGGTGCGTTTGGAGGCCCACGCTCCATGGCTGCAGCAATCCTCTCCAGACTTGAGGAGATGCGCCCGATAGGCCGCAGCAACATCGCCACACGATCAAGACGAGCATTTATTACTTTGCCGCATCCCGGACAGCTCCCGTTGGCGTGCGTCAGGCAAATCCGCCGTCATAATAGCAATCTGCCATGGAACAAGCGCGCCTGCTCTTAAGGGGAATGTGAGATGACCAGGGCTGGACTGGCCATCTGGCATACCGGGCATTTTCCCGGTGGGCCAACGCACTTTTGGGCCGAATCTCCGATATAAATAGGCCTTTTTTTTTTTTTTTTTTTTTTTGGCCAGGCCGGCCCATAAAGAACTTACAGCGACCCATTGGTTAATTTTCTTAATTGGCACTGGCCCCAATCAAAGCCAGGAACCCCTTTCCCCACTCCGGGCCGCAAAATTACAAATCCCACTATGGCCACACCTCGCGGCCCAGAGACACGAGCTGTAATAGTTATGCTGGAAGTTTAGCATTCACGTTAAAATGGACAAACGACCACTAAAGCGCAAGGGAGGTGCACCTAAATTACAGGAGAAAAAGATTAAGAATCTACAGGCGGATTCCTCAAAATGTGCCAAAATGTCTGATATGTTTGGGGCTGTAGTAGCTGCTCAGCTCAACATCAGCATTACCTGAAGTAGAGGAGGAGGATGAGGAGGAGGAGGAGAGCGCGCGTGCATGTGTGTCACGTCGTAACGATAACAAGCAGTTTGACTGTAACATTAAAGTTAGTGGCTGTCAAGTAACCTATCCGTTTAAGCTTACATTGAAAATGCTAGCGGTTAGCTTGTTGGGTAGCTGAAAAGTGTGTGTGATCTATAAAATCAGTGTTGATACAAGCATCAGTGTTCCTTGAATGGCTTAATTAGCTTCTCTTGTATTGGTGCTCTTTTCCAGGGCATATACTACTCTCAGCTTTATTGTAGCTTTTGGGAAGGGTTATGGTTATGGTTATTGTATTTAGAAGACACTTGTGTCCAAAGCAACAAAATATGAATCTTACAATATTTAAAATTAACAGTAAACCGTTTTTAAAGTTGCTAAGCCATTATTAAGCAAAATAGTAATAACAATGATGGCAATACAGTATCAAATTAACCTGACTCCGCCAGATGGATTGCTTTGCATTTGCTCGGCATATCCATCTGGGAACTTTCCGTTGGAGAACTTTTGGGAAGGGGCGAAAATACTGGTTAGCTGATTGGATGAACCATCTGTCTATCACCTATGTTGGTGATAGACGGGCCAAATTAACCAATCAGATCCACGAAACGTATGAAAATACAACCACAAGCCCGCCCCTGCTGCTGCAGGCAAAGCATAGCTCGTTAGCTCAGCATGCAAACATGTCAGTAAAGGATATTTGCCGTTTGTGTAACGAGAATTTAGGAATAAAAGGCACCATTTCAGGTTCCCGGACCATATTCCAAAAGAAGGATCCAAGAGAAAAAAGCATTAGCGAGCGGCTACCGCTGTCTGAAAATACTGGTTAGCTGATTGGATAAACCATCTGTCTATCACCACCTAACCAACCTCAAAACCAACGCTGATTGGCCCGGTCGTTTGGTTAACGGCTCCAAATTTTCTCTGCCTCATGACGCCAGACTGATCTGCGAGTGGAAAACTGGAGCTCGCGAGATCAGGACGGTCTCACGAGGCTAGTATCAAATATCAATAATAAAAAATAATAAAAATACTATACAATCATATCACAAATCATAACTCTTAGAATGAATGAATTATTTAAGTGTTAAATCAACAGATAAGTCTTGAAGGATCCAAAACTATCACATGAACGCTGAACACTAGGCAACTCATATCATAGAATGCACGCATATTTTAAGAGGACTGTCTGCAGGGAATGTGTCTGACCAATCACGGTGGGTGTGGGCCGCCTGGGCCAAAAATGCCAGGGCCCATTTTTTGTCCCAGTCCAGCCCTGGAGATGACGCTCTCATTGGTTTATTGCACGTTACGCCCAAACCACACCTAGCTACTTCAGACCAACCCATTTTAGATTTGCGTCAGGCGCAAGAGTCATTTATCCCGCCGGTATAATAGCAACAGCACCCGAGATCCGCCCACAAAGCTACTTGCGTTTTGTGTTTCATACTTGCGTTTCAGATCGTTAAAATAGGGCCCTTCATGTTTTAGACACTTTACCCGGGTTTTTAACTTGCATATTGAGCAGCTGTTGTGTGAGCTGGAATGCTGCTGCAAGATCAGGAAAATTGTATTTGGCTGCTATAAATAGTTGCTAGATATGTCACTTTTATGAAGAAAAGTTGCAAAAGCAAACATAAAAGTCATCAAATCTTTCACCTCAGATCAATTTAAAGTCGCCACAAACAAAACCATTACCACTGACATAAATGACATCTCGCTGACACAGTCTTGGCAAGGTCATTCAAAGCTTTATAAAGGTTGTATTGTTTTAGCATGGACATTTAAGGACTATTCAGTTACAAAAATGCATGTGATATGTTATGTATTAAAAAACATGCAATGTTAGGGAGCTAGATGCTGTTTGCACTTCTCTCTTAAAATTGAAAGTCAATAAAACTAATTCTAAATCTTAAAAGCAGATTTTATTACCCCAAATGTATGTCATGGTGACAATTTTGAAAATGAATATTCCATTAAGATAATATTCTGGCTTACAGAAGGGTATGTTTTCCGTGATTGACAGCTCTCTCGGGCCTTAGCACTGAGCGGTTGTGGCATAAAATAATTTCAAACAATCCACATATTTCTTACATGCACAATCAAAATTTGTAAACACAAAGTAAAGAACATAAGAAATGTGAAGTAAGAAATGAGAATAATGTGAAGTGTTACCTTAACTATAGCTTGTTTTAAAAGTTTGGCAGATTTTTGATTTCTTCTTGCCATAGCTTTAGTTCAAGTTATGGGCTATGCAGCAACCATGCATAGAGCTCCAGCTCCTGAACTCCTGAGTTATGACTGATGTGGAATCATTTGTTTGATCTATTAATTAGGACTCTGCTAGGAAAGGCTTCAGTCAAAGTGAACACTTTCCCTCCAGATAAAAGCCACAAGACTGGTGGAATAATGAAAACAGAAGTTTTAAAGAATAATGCAGAGAGAATCATGTTTTATTTCTTTCTCTTCTTTCTTTTTTTAACCCTGTTTATCATGTTTCCAAAGAAACTGTTCCTGTTAATCTCATCATCATTAAGTGAGACATACATCTCTCACTGAGTATCTGTGGTTAAATTAAAGACATGTGGTAAGCCTACTGTTTGATTAAAATTAAGTGGTTTTATTTTTCATCGGTTATACATCTGGTTAGTTTATATAACTTGTATTTCAGCACCAGGCACATAGTATGACTTATCATTAGGTAGCCTCACACATTACTGTGAAGAAGGAACATCATTGGTTTGCTCTCTATGAGGGGGTATTGATTATTAAATGGGTGGGGTCATGCCATGTCTACATTTCTTAAATGTACCTATGTTTTGATGTGCCCAATAAGGCAAATAAGTAAAATATTGCCTAAGACTGGGGCCAAATGTTTGTTGGCCCTAAAGTACAGTACATAATGTATACGGTATATCTATGCAAAAAGTACTTGACATAAGTAATTTAGGCATGGGCATCCTATACATTTGTATATTGATTTATAGCACAAAACCTAGAGGAATCTTAAGTAGGAATAATATCTTGGAAAATAAATGGGCCTGAGAAATGCAAAGCACTCTTAAGTTCACACTTAAGTTATCTGACAGCACAGTGTCTGATCTACTTTGATCTGAATTATGTTGACCTGTTATAATTCATTTGAGTTGTAATGCCCCCTATTAACACACGAATATTAAAATGTTCATATTCCAAGACAGAGCTGAAATAGGGCTGAAAATAGCAGAGACAAGAACATTTATATGTAGAAAGCTACATATTACAAAGACACATTCAGGAGGAGACTAATTGAGGCAATGTAATTCGTCAATTAAGGATAATTTATTTTCCAAGTCAGCGCTGTCTTGCCCTGATTCAAATATAGTTCTTTATGATAAATTCAATCAAATGGTACTTTGCAGTTAAACACGAGATATAATGCTCTCATAAAAAATGTAAAAGACAAGACAATTTGTCATTTATACATTCATCTCAGTGACCAAATATGGTTTCACAATTAAGTTAAGCTGCAAGTGATTAATGAGATGCAGTACAGCAGCCGATTCTTTATGCAGGAGATACTGTAGGTTGTACAGTGGCATCTTAAACAATAAGCCAACATGACACAATCCTAAATATTCCATTTCCAGGTCCAATTTACTGTTTGACCTACCATCTACTACTTTCTTTGAGACAGACACCAATTTGGCTTTTTTATGAACTAGGCCTGCCAGTGTGCTTTGAAAAATGTCTTTGCTTAACTTACTTACTGGCATTAGAACAAAGGATCTTAGGTTTGGCAATGCAATGCTTTCACATCAGAGTTAATGCCAATGAGGCTCATAATATATTTTTTTTAAGCTGTGTCTTGCAAAGTAAAATCATATAGTTTTTGCCACTGACTGTTAGAGGCAGATATCAGATGTCAGAGGCATAATGGCACGCCAACGGTGATTTATATTAGCTGTTTGTCAATGCTTAAAAAATATTGACACTTCAGAATAAATTATCAAGACGCTGAAATGATAAAACTATGAAAAAACGTTAAAGAATTATCTAGATAGGCATATCTCAATGAAATGTGAACAACAGGGACATAATTAATGTTCTGAATAAAGTTTTTCAGAGCCCACAAAATAAGCCTCTTATAAACTTATGTAAATGAACATGTCTCTCCTGCAGAGGATAGAGACTGACATTCTTCATTTGTGTTAGTCTTTTTTGGTTTATGGGAGTATTAAAGGCTAAAGGATTCCGCCTTTACAACTCACATTAAAAATGTTCAGTTTCATAATATTCTCTAACGTTATAAAGCTTATCTGTAATATTAAATAGTAGCTTCAAAAAATAACTGACATTTTGTTCCTAAATTCTTTGTGTTTCCATTACAGTAAGAAGATTATAGTGGGGAGCAAAAATTTGGCTTTGGTTTTGACTTCATTTTTTGGTTTTGTTTACTTATTTGGATATTGCATACAGTGAAAAATAACAAACAATAGGGTCTTTGGTGGGGCAATAAAGTAAAATGAGAAAAATATTGTTAGAGAAGAGAAAACACAAGTCTTATGTGTGTGAAGAGAAAAGGAAAGGTAAATCAGGGACATGGCTTGGAGCCAGAGATCCTGAATACTCCCAGTTGCATATCAACTTCCAAACCAGATCCCATTGGACAACGGTGATCCGACCGCAGAATGGTAATAAATCTGCTCATCAGGGATTCAGTCATGGTGACCTGTGGGATAGGTGACCTGCAGAGTCAATGGATCAAGGTCAAGAGAAGCCAGGAAAAGAAATAGGAGGAGTGTGTGTGTGTGTGTGTGTGTGTGTGTGTGTGTGTGTGTGTGTGTGTGTGTGTGACTGACAGACAAAACCCTGCAAGGTAATTCCCAAGTCTTATTATCATTATTATTATTTATTTTTATATTTTACACACTGTTTTTTATTTTTAGAAGTTTTTTAGAATTTGCCAACATCTCAGCTACTGTACAAATATGAGCTTTATGGTTTTACCATGCTGATTTTCAGTATGTCATATCTTCAAACTCAAAATTAAGAGAGCATGCATGCATGTATTGTTTGCAATAATTTATTCAAGCATGAGTCACAATACAATGAGCTTATAAAAGTCACTGTTTTGACATTAATGCAGTTCTGTCAGTAACACTCATGTCCAGATCTTTGGTTGTGACTAGGTTGATATAAAGACACAAATCGGAAGTGAAACCGATCTTAACAATGATTTGTCCAATAATTTATATCATGAGCACATACAATATATTCATATGGAATTCACAGCTGTTTCCAAATTTACAACAGAAAGATAGTCCCTATGGATATTTTATCACAGCCTTTCACTTGTTTTTGTAACACTACTATAACAGGTGCTCATCATCATAATGGTGTTTCTCTATGTTTGCTAATAGTGCCTGAAAAAGGAGAGAAAACAATAACCTTCTTTCTTTAGGTATCGCTTGTATCATTATTGTAAATAAATATTGCATAGCATTCACTAGTAAAAAACAAACTGTTTACTTTGTACTGTGGCGGATCAAGAACATCTATCTTGTGTGTCATGTCTCTTCAACTGAATACAAATGAACATCAGAACTTCTCAGTTAACATGGGGCATTATTGTTTCAAGGTGCAAGTGAACTCAATTGAACTTACATTTGCACATAATATTCTACAATTTGTAGAAAGGACTGTATGGATAGTAACCTCAACATATAGTATTTGATGAAATCAACACATTTTCCAATTGTGGAGCAACACACCATGGTCCTGTTTTTGCATGTTGTTCCTTTGTAGCAAACAACTGCTTGTTGTGTTGTTCACAGGAAAGCTGTGTTGCTGTTTTTGCTGCTCACTTTCCTTACAGACAACAAATGGGATCTGGGGCCTTGAATCGTTGAATGACAAGACCAATCATTGAGAAAATACTAAGCTCACAACAATGTCTTTCTCATTAGCAGTGATAGTTTCACTTCAGGCAGCATCGAAGCATCCTGAGTGTTTGGGACAAAGAGTCAGTCAGTCATGCCAGGAACAGGAAAGCTTTAGATAAGCATTACGATGACATATTAGGAGCTACATAAGATTATTTCCGGTGGTTTTTCTTTTTCAAAGTGTTATTTTCCCCCTTCATTTTTGTTGCTGAAAGACCGGCAAATGAAGAAGAGCAGTTCTTAACATTTATGTCACAAAGGCACAAAGCTTTCCAATTCACTCTTACTTCTGTGCAGATCCCAAAGTACGTATAAGGCTTCACCATTTTATCAGAGTCTGACATTTCCTATTGAACTGGTACAAATGGCATTTCCCCAGACAACTTGTTAACTTTTAAAGGTTGATAGATTCAATACACAGCCACCTCAAATAAGCAGTGGATCACTCTGAAAAACAACGCTTTGAGATTAGCTGCTGTCAACTTGAGGATGAGATGTGCAAGTTTGAGTAGCAAAATGTGAACACTATTTATAAGGTGACATGGAATATATTGATCTAGAAGCATTTATTGGAGAGAATACCCTTATTTGCAGTTCTCCACTGCAGCTGTCTTTGTCCTGTGACTGCAATCTACAAGCACTTCAATATTACTGTAATGTTGCCCCAAGTGTCTTTTATTTAAAGGAACACGCCGACTTATTGGGAATTTAGCTTATTCACCGTAACCCCCAGAGTTAGACAAGTTGATACATACCCTTCTCATCTCCGTGCGTGCTGTAATGCTGTCTGACGGCTCCAGCGGCATCAGGCCAGCACAGAACATCAGGCGAATGGTTCCAGTAATCCTACTGCTCCGAATAAGTGACAAAATAACGCCAACATGTTCCTATTTACATGTTGTGATTTATAGAGTCACAGCGTGTACAAAAAACAACGTAACATGAGACACAGCCGTCTTCTAACTGTAAACAAACCGGGAACTATATTCTCAGGCGGAAGAATATAGTACTTGGGCGGAGTGATATGCTCGCAGCAAGCCTGTCTGAGAATATAGTTCCCGGTTTGTTTACTGTTAGAAGATGGCTGTGTCTCATGTTACGTTGTTTTTTGTACACGCTGTGACTATACAAATCACAACATGTAAATAGAAACATGTTGCCGTTATTTTGTCACTTTTGTCACAATTTGGAGCAGTAGGCTAGTTGGAACCAGTTACCTGCAGGATCTGTGCTGGGCTAAGCTAATGCTGGAACCGTCAGGCAGCCTTACAGCACGCACGGAGATGAGAAGGATATGTATTGACTTGTCTTACTCTGGGGGTTACGGTGAATAAGCTAAATTCCCAATAAGTCGGCGTGTTCCTTTAAACAGTGAAACATAGTCGACATTTGAGAGTATATGTGACTGTGTTGGATGCAAAATATAAAGTTACATGCAGTAAGAACACATTTGCTTCATTATGTTGTTTAAATGATCAGCAATGAAATAATTTACCCTTAAAGAATACAATAACGATGATTACAATTTTATGGTTTTACAGAGAGCAGTATCATTAGAAAGCTATATTGAGTCATTCTCCCTGAGGTTCCAAGGCCATCCCATGTACATTACCAGGTGTGTGCATGGCGGATATGAGCACAGAAATAATTGCAAATCCAAAGGTCAAAGAGGGATCAACTAAAATTTAGAATAGTAGATTCACATGGTAGACCATCTACCTCTTTCAACTTCAGATTACAGTGTTATGGAAAAAAATAATAATTTACGGTCTTTCAAGTGTTATCTGTAATTGACCTCCTCATAATCTTCCACTCCTGTTTTTATACAGTATGTTAAAATACCTTACTGTAAAGCATAAGGTAAAAGTGTATAAATAATAACAAAAAAAACATCATATTAGGAAAACAAATATTAAATAATTAAATGTTACTAAAAAGATGATATTGCATTCTAACTATTTCATAAATTGACAGAAAAAAATAACCTGATTGGTCCTGTTGTCTATCTAACTATAAATCAATGAATGTCTGTGCGTGCGTACAGCACAGGAGTTCATGGCTCAATGTTCACCATTCTGCTACAAATGGAGAGCCTCTGTACAGCAGCGTGGGCGGGTTCAAAAACGCGCCTAGCAACAAATCTAGTGACTTTCTGTAGAAGAGAGACGCCAGTATTGTCTGAAGAGAGCAAGGTCTTTCTCCCTTGCGGCCGCTCTCTGTCACTGACTGAGGTGCAGCAGCGAGATGGCGGGTGCGTCATGTGGTGGGCGTGTAGTACTGCAGATAGGGTCTGTGCACTGTGCTGTAGAAAAAATCAGAAAGACATTTTATCGCTTCTAACTTTCTCTCTGTCTGATCATTTTACAAATAAATACAGCCAAACTCACAGCACAGCTCTTGTCTTTAACTTGTGTTTGATGATTTGGTCATGATGTTGCGGTTATGTTGCAAAACATGATTTTAGCAGCAAAAAAAATACAACATACTGAGAACCACGCAATTGGCCCGTTCCAACAGGCACGTGCTTGAAACGGGCACTGCGCTAGGATTTTAAATACTGAATGGATCACAAATGCCACCTCATAGAACCAAGTTAAGGGATGGCTTTTGAGATAGAACATTTTTAATAATAGGGACATTGCCACTGAAAAATTACCACACACAGAATGATTAATAAGATGAAAAGAGTGGTGTATGAATTACTAATTACTAAATTGTCAAATACAAACTTATAATTCTAATTGGCTCCCATGTGGGTAAGTGAGGAGTGAAAGTTTAAAGCTTGATTGGATGAATTTAAACCAGGTAAGAGTTTATTTCAAAATGATAGGATAATAGAAGAAATCAGGTAGGAACTTTTGCTAAGCCCAATAAAACAAAATAGTAAATATTCCCTGTGAATGATGAAGTCAATTTTAATCATTTTAGAGCCCAACACCTGTGAACAGTGCCATTTAAGTGCAGTTACATTGAAATTGATTTAGGAACAGATCTCTCCAGGGCCAGTACGAAAAGATTAATTACAAGAAAACAAAACCTGTTGCAATTGTTGCGAACTGGAAAATGGTGTACTATATTGTTTAAGTAATTTGAGGGAGCCTTTACTCCCAACAGCTACTGTTTCTCCTTAACTGTCAAAGCAACAGATGAACAACTGCAAACTGACAAACTGTTATGCAAGATCTAGTTTTTTTTTTACATTTTAGTTGAACATTTAGCTATTGTTGGCCTATTGGTAAAACATAAGAGGGTACTTAAAATGTAGTTTTCCTGTAGCCTGGAAATCCAGACCCAAATCTGAAAGATTAAGGGTCTGGCAATGAGTAATGAAAATGGCCCAACTCGAGCATGCATTTGAAAATCTCACAGCACGCAATTGGATAACATTATGACTAATCACAACAATACACAGGGTGATGTATCCATACGCTTAGCTACCAGAGGAGCTAACTGGTAGATTAAACTCTTGCTGTATCCGGTCAGCAAAACATCTAAAAAGAAAAAACGTCCTTCTTGTAAAGGAACGATTCGAGCACCGTCTTCTGTTCCTCTTTTAGATAAAAAAAGCCAAGTCTAACTCGTTAGCAGCCAAAGCCGTTTCAAACAACTGGTGTTCATCCGTAGCCATCTTGCAATGTTTACTAATGACTTTGACGTTGCAGCACTGTCGTCATCTGTTTAGCTCGCCTCTGGCCCGCCTATATCAGATACACCGATGTGATTGGTGCAGCTCGGCTACAAGGGCATAGTTAATGAGCATCATTACTGAATGCCAGAGTGACTCGCTGAGCAAATTCTAATTGTGCTCTCGCAAGAACTCTGGATTTCCAGGATAGTTTTCCTGAAGTCCAGTTGTGAAATCATTAAACCAACTATAATCAGAGGTGTTCATTTTTTTATATTTTTAACAATATGTCACACACATTTTGTTATGTTTTTTACCATACCAAACACATCACTAAAACTTTGCAAACAACTGTAAAGCATCATCATCTGTTTGATCATTCAATCAGAAAGTAAAGCACAATTATATGTAAAATAATTTCTTTCCAGAATAGAAATGGCATCCATTCATGCATTTTGCTTCTGTGTCAACAAATAAACATTAAAGTATAAGATCTCTGTTGCAATTGGGCATTATCTGTCAAAGGAAAAAGAAAAAACTGACCGTAGCACAAAAAGAAGTAAATATACAAACGAAAAAAAAAAGATTAATATTAGAGAAAGGCAAAAACATATATATAATAAAAAAATCTTATTTACTGGATTCAAGGGCACGCTGACAAATAAGGATAAAATTAAAGTACAGGATGTCACTGACATAAGTCCAGTTAAGGCATTCACTTCTTTCCATCAAAGTGCTGTGCACTCATCACCATGATGGCTATGCTCTGCATCACTGCTGACTAGGCAGTGGCACACATGTGAGAGGCCGGAGACGTGGAGGAGAAGGATGACGGCAGATTGGCAGATGTAGTTCAGGAAAGAAGCATAACACAAAGACAATTTGTGTGTCATTAAATTGAAGATTCTCAGTAGAAGAAAATATTTGTCCCCCTGTAGTCTCTCCTCTTCTCACATATACTGTAGCTGCGTCCAGAGCTTAGCACCGTCCAAGACAAATGTGATTGGTTTAAAGAAATGCAAACAACCCAGAACGTTGTATGCTCCTACCTTAGAATGTATGTAGGGTGTAGCCTAGTCTATATCCTTGATGTTCCACTTCCGGGGTTGCCGTAGGAAATTCTGCCAGATGCATCTATGTTTCCTTCCGCTTTCTTTGTGTTGGAATTTTAAATTAGGTGGATTTATGAGGACTATTGTTGACTTCTCCTCAGATCTCTGCATGGTAAATTGAGACAGCTAGCTAAACTATTTGTCCAATCTCTTGTTTTCTCTCACATGACTATTTTGCAGGGGCTCTGTGCGTGTGGATGGTCTGCCAAAGCGTAATCTATATCCACGACGTTCCACTTCCAGGATTGCTCCGTTGCCGACGGAAATTCCATCCTCATTTAGGCTGGATATCCGTTGCCTTGGACTTTCTTTGTGTTGGCATTCTAGACTCTGGTCGACTATGGTTAACTGCTCCTCAGATTTATGCAGGGTAAATTCAGACAGCTAGCTAGACTATCTGGGGGTCAGCCCTATGTTCCCACAGCCCAATGGTCCCACAGCCCTGTGTTCCTACATTTCTAAGAATTTTCTTAAAATTAGGACTAATGTTCCCACAGCCATATGTTCCCACATTTCTGGGACATTTCCCTTCAATTTAAGCCTTATCCTCCCACAGCAATTTTTAGGGTTAGGGGTTAGGGGGATAAAATCTGATACAAATTCATGAAAAAGGAAATGCTGGAATATAGGGCCTAATTTTAGAAAAAAATCTTATGCGGGAACATAGGGCTGTGGGAACATAGGCACGCTCCCGACAATCTGTCCAATCTGAGCAGGACTAAAACAACCTTTGAACATACATGTTCCAACAAAACAACGTTGCTTCGTACGGCACTTAGCACCGCTCAAGACAATTGTAATTGGTTTAAAGAAATGCCAAAAGACCAGAGCATGTTTTTCTCCCATCCCGGAATGCATTGTGGACTCACCAGACCCTCCTCCGCAGCGCTTTGGAGGAAGGTCTAGAAGAGGTAGAGACTGGGCAATGCGTTACTACTCTAGCATTAGTTTTTCTTACTTCTTATTTTTCTATTCCTCATGACAGGCTCTATTAACTTGTCAGTATGAACCACCACCCACGTAAAGGTAAAAGCAGTAGAAAACCATGGTGGGATTTGCAATAATCCACATCATACAGTAGCAAATATAACTCCCATGCATATTTTTCAAGACAAGGTGGTTCCACCATTAATCAATTACCAGCGGTACAATATTTGTTAAAGCTCAACAAGTGATTTTTTAGCCCCTAGAAACACAGTAAAAGTGGCTACTATTAAACTCTTGTTTCTATCTAGAAGCTTTTGATAACTTGTTTATTTCAGTCCTCCATGCTGAAAAGGTCAATAGCCACTTAAGGATTTAAATTTGAATTTTAAATCTTGTTGTTTGCATTTGACTTTTCAAGTAACAGTGCACAACTGTATATTTAATGAAGAACTAGAAAAAAACCTCTAAATCTATCACACTAGTCAAAAAAACACATTTGACCAGCAAGTCTTCTTAAAAAGTTGATTTAACTCACAGCTGGGCCAAACTAACCACAGCTAACTCTTGTGCAGTGGGGCATAGTAGTCTAATGGTAATAGTTATGTTTACAAAGACATCTGAACCCACAGATGCCACGCCCATGGCTGTTGATGTGTTTTCATCTTTTGTACTATATGTGTAATTGTTGTCTAACTTTGTGTGTACTTTTCTTTTCTTTTTTAGCAGAGCTGCTCAGGAACGCAAAATTAAATTCAGTGTAAACTGATAATAAATTGTATCGTATTGTACAATGTACACAAAACTGTTAAAAGAGCCAAATCAAAAGAGCCAAATCAATAGGAACCTTTGGTAGACTTAACTACAGTGCAAACCTGATAGAGAAAAGTGAAACAGTCCTTCCCTGAAAAACGCCACCATAAGTCATTTGTTCAAACAGCAATTATGATGCATATTTACGTTTATAATCCCTTTGCTTTTTGAAGAGAAAATTAAGATCCTGCAATAAGGCAGGCCTGCTTCTTTCGGGGAATAATTGTAAAGATTTACAAGGAATATGTTTATGGCATTTACTATCTAACTTGGACGTTTTGGGACCAATTGTCAGAATTGCTATGGATGAAGTACACACGGCGATACACTTGTAAGAGCAAATTACGTTTAACCATTTATTCAGCTAATTTAAATAGCTCACGTTACTGTATTGTATGATCAAGTAACTTCATTTAAAGGGATGATAGAATGATTATATAGGGTATTTCACACTGTTCCTTAAGGTCTCCTAATAGGGTATTTAACATTGGTTGGGCTGAAAATGGCCCAGGTGCTATTTTTTTTGGCCCTTATGCATCCCTGTGTAATGGCTCTAATTGGAACGACAGCTTTTCTTCCAAATATGGTATGCTCATGAATATTTAGATGAGCTGCACGCTGACTGGTT
Organism: Perca flavescens; assembly: GCF_004354835.1. Taxonomy (NCBI): domain Eukaryota; kingdom Metazoa; phylum Chordata; class Actinopteri; order Perciformes; family Percidae; genus Perca; species Perca flavescens. The sequence continues at coordinate 18,379,294 of NC_041331.1, forward strand.
GAGGAACTACATACACAATACATTGGAGACGATACAGCAGGTCTCATATTTCAGACACACACGCAAACACAGACACACACACACACACCACTGCACAGCACACACACAAACACAGACATACTGGCTGTTACATGCCCAGACATGCCCAGGCGCGAGCCGCAGTGGCTAAAACAGCCGAGACAAAATAAAAAAGTTTCGACACTTTCATTATAACTAGTGTTGTTCTAACGTTACTCTTGAGACATAAAAAAATCTCCACCAAAGAATCACAACTCACCTTGTAGCTAGTAAGCGCGGGGAGAGGAGAGTGAACCCCTGCAAGCCTGTCCTCTGCCAGTGCCTCTGCAGCGCTGCGTTAGACCAACAACTCCCTCTCGTCCGATATACTCGTTCTAAACACTTTTCTCTGTTATTCCATTGTACAGTCTGGAACACTACATTTACGACTGTGGTTCATTTTCAATATCCTTGCAAAACCTCCAAACTTTCTTCTTTTCTAAAGTACACTTCGCAGCTCGTGTGAGAGAGCTCCAGCTCAGCGGGTCTGTGAAGGGGGAGAGGCCGACCGGGAAGGCAGCAAACCCGGCCAGCAGCCGCCACCTGTCCCGGCAGATTGTGGAGCTTTTAAAGTCCGACACTGTCTTACCAAATTTGCAATTAGCCATACACTTTCATAAAACGGCCCATATTTGAGCTTTACATAGTTGATTTCTCAAATAAAAAATGTCTCAGAAGTGAATTTTGTAATGGAATAGCAGAGATCTGCACGACCTAGATTTAGAAGACTAACTGACCTCAGATCAGTTAGTGGCCTATGTAAATTTTGGGGCGTTACAAAGATAGAAGGTAGTGCCAAATGAGGAGGAATTGAGAAGTTGACGTCAACTTTTAGCTTTGTTCAGATTCGCCCGTTTTCAGCAGCAGTTTCAAATTGTGAGATTTGCAGAGGAAAGAGGTGTCAATGGGAATTTGAGCTTCTATGTATGTCCTATTTACCCACCAAACTGTCATTTTTCAACTATGACAGGGTAAAATCAGTTTTGCATTCTATCACCCCTTTAATATTGTATGGGGCTGTGGGTCATATGTCCTACCACCGCTAGGGGCGCTAATTTATGAAACACTCCTATGGGTCATATTAGATGGTATAATAATAATAATAATAAATAACCTAAATCGTCATATGGTTTGGAGGACTTGTTGAGGAAAGTGTAATTAAGAAAATATTGAGTGACATCAAGGGATGAACACACATATAAAAAGATAATTGAGTATGAATACTAAGGCAAGGGATGATTTAAAAGGAAATTGAGTCTGAGGACTGGCTTAAATTCTCAACCAGCTATAAGCTGTACAAATGGATATAGAACCTGAAAATGCAGCCTCATAGCTGTGCAGTTTTTATTTTTAAAATAATGCACTCACCAACTGTGCCATTTACCCCTAAAATGTGCAGATGTCATGAGACAATTTTCATATGAGGAAACATGTAGGTCTATAATGATCACAAAACATGTGTAACGAATATTTATGTATATGTATTCCTCTGAAATTATTTTTATTCTTATCTGTATTGTTGTAAATGACTTGACTGCCCTTTTTTTGTGTCTGTTTCTCACTCAGCGCACTAGTGTTGTTATTGCCTGTCACACAGTGGGCTGCAATACACAGAGAGACATTCATTTTGCTTGCAAAGGGAATAGACTAATTATTTTGATCACTAATTTAGCATTCCTAGGGCCTATTTTTCACTTTTTTATCCCAGCAGTTTTGCTCCTCTGCTCTGCTGATACACAGCTGGGAGTGAATTAAGAATACATGTCCTCTGAGCATCTGTTTAGTACAGCAGATAATGTTTGTCCCCCCTAGGTTTCAGAGTACTAACATGCTGTGCATGAGCTATTCTTCACAAAATACATCTAAGGCAGAAACATAAGAAGCAGCAGCAGCCTAACTAAAGACAATGTAAGATGCATTATGTTTTAATTTCTCATTTTAAATGGAAGTTTCTAAAGAGGCATTAAGGCTAGTCTACAGGTATATCTACAACCCGAAGAAACTGTTATTTCCTTTGTGCATTTCATCTCCAATATTTGTATGTACACTCAGCAGTCACTTTTGTTGTTTTGTCAGTTACAACACCTTCAAAAACCTCAGTTGTCATAATAAACCATGGGGTACAGAGCTCTAATACTTGTTTCTTTTAGGGATCTAATACCTGTTTCTTTTAGGGATCTAATACCTGTTTCTTTTAGGGATCTAATACCCGTTTCTTTTAGGTCACTTGGTAGTGCAGTGGGGTTCCATGCTGTGGTCCTCAGTAGTATTAATCCCAAAAAGAAGGATGGGACATTATCCTATTTGACAAGGTCAATTTAACAGCCATAGCCTTTTCCCACTAAGACACTAGACACTTGAAATGTCTTTGACCTAACTAACTATAACTTCAAACCACCTATACAGTAAATGGAGTATTTGAGACTGTAGGTGTCTTTTCACACAAATGGCTGTAAATTGTTTTACAGCCATTTGTTATTGCCAGAAAATGGTGGGTGTCTCACTTCATTGGAAGACAGTTCTTAAAGTTACTAAATGTAACTTTTTAATGTTTGTCATTTTTCATCTGATGATCATAAATGACCTTTAATAGCAAACTAGACTTACAGTAAAAAGAATGCTATTTTTGTATATTTTTTATTAATGCCTTTTCCCAGGTCTGATTTTTCCCACAAGGTCACAAAATGATTTACGGCAGGCAAACCGGCTCTACAGTAACACATTCTGACGGGTCTCAGATTTTGGTACAACACCATGTCACGAGAGTAGCGTTATTACAACCGGAAAAGCCTGTGTTAGTGTATCCACTAGTGTAGCTAGGTAAAAGGTAGCAGGAGATTTCTTTATATTGGCCTATTGTATTTTTATTTTATTTTAGAAGTTATCTGCTGTAGTTATGGCTGCTACTGGGGCAGGGCCAACACAGTAAAAAAAGGAAATTAAACGAAGAAAAACTAAAAGCTAAAAGGGAAAGTGACAGACGACGACGGGCTTTCAACAGATGGTGACAATTATGGGATTGTAAGTGATTCATTAAATAACTTTACAATGTGCGATGTGACGTCAATACATAAATTACATCCACCTTCCATTTACCGCCCGGTTTTTATCCCTTTTCAGTCCGTGTTTGTGTTGGCCTACTATTTTCTTTTCCCTTTGCCCCCTGTACTTGTGTAAAGCATCCTTGTGTTTCATGAAATGCACTAAATTAATCTAAGTTATTATTATGTTGGTTGCTACAACAAATTCTTAATGCTTCGGCTTGTGCGACATTGACAGCAATAACGTTACCCGGTTTAGCTTATGATACATCCAAGCTAAGTTACTGTATGCAACACTTGAAATGAAACGATGCATCTTTAACTTACTCTTTGAGATGTAGCATCTCGTTTTCAAGGGGTTCCTAACTTTAGAGCACCTTTGTTATCACGGTCATAATAATAAACATAATGTTAAAGTTATGGAATGATCTTAGTCATGGTTACTTGAAACAAAGGTGAATCACAGTTGGAAACAAATGAACTGCATTAAAGTCCATAATTTTGCTGGTCAAAATTCCCACGGCTACTAGAGGGCTTTGTCAACATAAACATAACTTTTTGGGTAACTCACTTAAATGCCTAATGCTGTCGTTCTTCTTGGGTGGACAGTATCTCTAGGCTTTGGCTTGCCTTCAAGAAAATGACATTGTGACTACAGTTAGTTATGTTTTATTTCTGTGTCATGCCAAACATGTTGGCCCATCCCACATGGGATTACAAGACACCACAAATTTACTTATTTAACAAACATCTTCCTGTCGCATGTCCAAATCATTCGGAGATATACATGAATACAAATATATACATATACACACATATACACATACACGTACACACATACCACACACAAACAACAAATTCTCATCTACAATTTATCTCGATAAAGAGATTTTTTCCTCTTCTCCCAAGCTTTATCTAGATATTTGGCTAATTTATATGTTTCATATGTGAACAGCCATCTCAGTCTTTGACCATCATCCATATTTACCAAATCAATCTCTGCTTTTATCCTACAAAACAAAAAAATCACGCTGTTCACAATAAAAAGGACAATAGAAAACAAAATGGAACTCATTTTCTATATCATTCAAACAACACATAGGACAGATCAGTTTTTCCTCTTCTACATTAACATATCGTCCTGTTTCAATAGTCAAAGGCAAAACACCAGATCTCACTTGAGCACATAAGGATCTTTGCCTTTTTGACAAATTATATACAACATAATTCTCAATGCCATATTCTGGTTTTATCATTACAAAAATATGCAATTTTGGCTTAGCCCATATATCGTCGGCCCACTGCTTTTTGTCTTTAGCAAACACAGATTCTTTAAACAAACCAATATTCAGCTTTTCATTATTAAGAAACAAATCCCCAAAACCATAATTACAAAACAATTTGCATATGTCGTTAGACCAAAGACCAAGAATGTGTTTAAATATTTTCCTTGTCAACCTATTTGCGTCCATATCTAATAGGCGATTCCATAACTGGGCCATACATATCTTCCAGTGAGCCTCACATGATTCCCATCCCATGTCTCCCACTATCGCCAATGTAGGGGTATATTTATGCACACCCAGAAAATATCTTATGGCACTATTTTGCAAAAATTCACAATTAGATATATTCCTAAATCCTCTAACACCCACAATATAATCAAGTATAGGGCACACACAGGTTTGAAACAATTTAGAATAAGTTTGAAAACTTATGTCTTTCTGATTCTTGCATTTACCAATAATTCCAGCTACAAGTGGCTGAAATGAGTTTGCTTGGTAGGGTAGCTGGATTTACCCTGAAATAATTGGTGAGGAGATCAGGCATCCAGGAGGAGCTTGGAACTATTGCTTCTTTACATCAAGAGGAGTCACTTGAGGTAGTTTGGGCATCTAAAGGCTCTGACACACCAACCCTATTATCGGCCGTCGGACAGTCTGGCGAGGTTGGTGACTCGAGTCTGTTCGGTGTGTTCCATGCCGTCGTCAGTCGGAGGAGCCGTCAGCATCCATTTTGGCCGATTTGACTTGTTGAATCGGCCAGTGGGCAGTCGGACTCAATGACCAATCTGATTGGTGGAGTGCTAGTCCTTGACCACCAAATCAGTGCTTCTTCCACAAGAAGAAGCCCGAGAGCTGACAACGCCAGTATCTTCTTATTACTAGCCATCGTATTTTCTTCTGTTCAGCGAGTAATGACAACAACAATCCTTCTTGACTACTATCAACACTCTCTGATGAAAACAATGACTGACAACAGCGGTCAACTAGGTCACTAGGTCAACAATACAGATTAGCGCTGCCTGCTGTTATGGAGATGTATTACGTCTTGCGTACGTGCAGAACGTACGCTAAAGTCAGTGACGCTTCGTTGTGTTCCGAGGCACTTTTTTGAGAGAAGGGAGCCGACTGATCAGTCCAACTGCCTTTTCTGCCGACGGTCGGCCGTTGGGTTGGTGTGTCAAAGCCTTAAGGATACCTCCTGGATGTCCGGGGAAGTCCAACAGCAAGGGGAGCCTGGGGCAATCCTAGATCAGGACACTGGAGGGCTTACATATCTCATATGGCCAAGGATCATCTTAGATGATCTAGATGATGTTGGGGAGAGGAGTATCTGAGTTTCCTTGTTTAACCCACAGACACCCCCACTCAGACCCAGACAAAATGGATGGATAGAATGGAGCACAGGTAACCAAAGCTAGAGTTGGGCTTTCTGCTCAATGCATTTTGATTGCAATGGCTAGAAGGACAACTCATAGACTTTTCTTTACAGTATCAACAGTGCATGTACAGTTTGTGTCTCTCTGCCCTTCGTATCCCAAACATAACAATTAATAATACTGTAATTAAGCCTTGTTTAAATTAGCATTACATTAGCATTTAAGCTTCTACTCAGATGTGAAAATGTCCCCCAGACAGCCTGCCTTTGTTTAGTATTAACCATGGATTACACTTTCACCCTCCCATCTGGTCTTTTACTAAACCTTGTAATGAGAAACTGTGTGTATCATTGTAAGGGATGTCCAGGCTCATTCACAGTTGAGAGCGCCGGGTGGCTATGCCCCATGCGCCCTGATGTATTTATGTTTCACTATCTTGAATCACCAGTTTTATTTAAGCACGGTATCATGGTACAGTACTGAATGCTGTACCTTTTCAAGCTTCACCGTATCCTGTGGATGGCAATCTGTAACACGAAATGAGAGTGTACCCGTGAGAGGGGGCCTCTTTTGTGTCTCCTCTAATCTGTATTGTTGAAGCTGTGTCTTGTAGATTTTAAAAAGTGTATACTTTAATGTGTATATTTGCATTCTATATCTGCTTTATGTCTGAAAATGATGATGACTATAAGGGAATTGAATAAACAGAAATGAGGATGAGGGGCTGATTTAGAGGAAATCTGTTGATAATGAATTCCCCAAAAGCCTCCATAATTTTACTGCTCAATTGGCCTTGCAGCAGCTTGGGTTGTAGCATTTACTGGATCCACCAGATGGAGACCTAATGAGCCTTTTTTCAGAAGGAATACACAGATGGAGACAATATACTGTATGTATTCACACTAGCATGTACCCATACCGACAGATGAAAACGTGACTTCTCTGCGTGTGCCCGCCCACCCGCAAACCTCGGCACACACAGACACACAGACAAGCACATGCACAACTTTGAGTTCAAGCTGCCAGTATTTATCCATATTCGCTTGAAGCCATGTCAATCATGACAGCCATATTGTTTCTTGCCGTAATGAAGTCAAGGAAAGGACAATGGATCAGACATAATGTGATGCCATTCGCAATACAGAACTATATGGGATTTTTGGAAATGGATGTGATTGGACGATCTTATCCATTATGTGTTATAACATTTGCATGTTTGGCACTAATTGGCCTAAACGGGCACTGCAGACCTCTATAACAGTTGCTGTGACGGGGAGGATATCTTATGGTAGAATGCACTAGTGAGATAAATACCTGTCTTACCGGTCGGGTATATTGTTGTCTTGCTAGTGCACAGAGATGTTATCATAAGGAAAATGCATAGCTCCATTTTTGTAATACCAGTAACCTCACCCAAATGGACACCCTGACATGTAGGGACGATAACACTGCCAAAGCAGCTGAGAAGAAACTTTCAAAATATATGATGATCTTTGAGTCCGCTGTTACATTTAGCTAAAAATAGATACAATAATATATGTATAAACTATCAGTCACATGCCAGCAACAATTAGTCATAAGGTGATACCCACATTGCGTTATGTCAAACTTCTACTTTCCCACTTAATTAATTAGTGTTTAGTTAGAAAGTGGTTGTTTGCTAACATTTTAGCAATATGATCTTAAACTGTAACTTAACAGCAGACTGAAAAGCAGTTTTTCATTGCTGTCTCTGCTTGAAAAAGTGTACTGACAAACACTAGAGCACACATCTTCATCAATGTGGCAAGGTGAGACATTACACAACTGGTGGTCAGCAAAATCAAGTTTTTAAACTGCTGTAATATATTAGGGTTGTGTTTCTGTGTTTGTTTTGGGGTGACTCTGCTTCCTATTGTTCAAAAATAACTTTTTGCAATGTCAAAAAATTGCACTTGTGGTTGGAAATATTCTAAATTATGAAGAAGGGCTGCAACTAATGAGAATTTTCATTATTGATTAATCTGCTGATTCTTTACTCACTTTAAAATAAAAGAATTATCAAACGCTAAGTAAGTTACGTTAACTATGGCAAACTTACACTTTAAAAATGTGGTAATTCTCTGACATGTTTTACAGACAAGCAATTTAAAGAGTTGTTGCGCTTGGCCTGGATGTCAAATATAATGCCCTTCTATCATTGGCTTTTTAAGAAGGGTATGAATAAATAAATAACTGTAGTTAAAAGTAACACATATGCCTCATAATAAATAATGTATGAATACAATTGTTGACAGCATCTCCTGCATCGCAATTGTATTGTGCTGTGGCAAAACAACACATAATTAAAACAAACCTAGTTCATGCAACATACATTTGGGTAAAAGTAATCTTGATATTCCTTCACTTAATCTCAGTGGTAATCCAACCAAACCTGCGTTTGTAAATATTAAAGTAATTATATTGAATGAGAGCTATGAAACAGACAATTACCAAATCTAAATCACATTTCAGTGTTTATCTGTATGGTGTTTATGTAGCTGTGCAGTTTGGTAGATCTGTATTCTTTGGTATTACAAACTGTTAAACAGCATTGGTTTGTTTACAGACTGATTTTTATTTAGATAAATATCTTTTGGGCACTTGTTTTTTCCACCAGAAACAAAGGTGTTAATGAGGAGACCACCTCTGTCTGCATTAAGGCAACCTAGCCTCATTAGTCATATGATAGGGAAGCTGTTTATGCATCTTGCATCATTAAATTATCAACTACCTTACCTCCTTTTTATTCTGAATATGTTGTGTTTTCAATAACTTTCAATAATGCTGCGCATGTTTAAGTGGCTACCTAGACCCACCAAGACTTTTCTCTCAGCACAATTAGAAGTAACGGTCTCTAACTTTACATATTCACAGCACAGCATTGCACAACTGAGGTGAATGACACACGAAACAAGCTTTTCCTGACTGCAATGACAAAAACACTGCTGACAGGAAGTCAGACGCACACAATATGGTTTCTACAGCTTAGTGAAATTGATGCACACTTTTTTAAACCTCCCTTGACATGGGATAATCCAGGAGCAAGTAAGAGCACAGACATTAAGTAAGTGCAAATATCCCAAAATGTGTGATAGCAGCACTTGAAGCGGAGCCATAAGATGGTTTATGTGGGTAAACTTTCAAAAGTGTCTCTTTGCTTTGTTATAATTGTGACGTATCTAGGTCAGTGAGATTATCTTTAATTCAAAAGTTTTCAATAATGCAATTATTATGCAATTTTATGAAATCAGTAAAATACTCACTGTCATGTATAGTCATATCAATTTTAATTGTTTGTAATCATTGACATGCTTTTTCTTCTTTTTTTTAAAAAGAACTTTTATGGTAGTTAATATTGTTTTACATTTGTATTTCTTTTTTACTGCTGCTCCTTATTTATAAATGTATATCTTTATTATATATATATATATATATATATATATATATATATATATATAATACTTATTTACATTTAGACAAAAGAATAAGGCTCTGGGAAAAAAAGAAAGACAATGTTGTTTGTTTGTGTAGAACTTCTCACTGTTATGACTTAGTTTAACTAATAAATAAAGTACTAAAGATTTAGACACTGCACCTAACCACCGTGTTAATATGAAATTCCCTAGCACAGCACTGAGATATACATTCCATCCAACAGTAATAGCTGTTAAATGGTTCTTTTCCAAAGCAAAGTGTCACAATTTGCAGGGAATGGAGGACCCAAATGCAGAGAGCAGGAGGAAGTTTGTTGCTTGAGGATTTATTTCACCAACAAAAATGAAGTACATACCAAAAGAGTCCAGAAAGTAATAGGCAAAAACTAAGTCCAGAACAGGATCTCAAAACTGGAACTCCAAGACAAAAGGTTGACTCCATGCACACCAACAGAATACACAGCAACAGAATACAATGAACCGACAAGAGACAAAGACAGAACAGAGACTAAATAGACCAGGTAACGAGGACTAACAATGGACAGGTGACACTAGGCTGGGCAAACAGGTGAAACACATAAGACAAGGGAAAAACCAGATTTCAAAATAAAACAGGAAACAGAACATAACAGAAACTCACAATCATGACACAAAGGGCCCTATCTTGCACTCAGCGCAGTTGTCTTTGTACACCGACGCATGTATCATTCCTATTTTGCACCCAACGCACAGCGGACTTTTCCCTCCACAGACGCACGTCGGTAAAATAGGGAATGTATTTGCGCTCCCGGGGGCGGTTCAGCGAAAAGAGGAGGCGTGTTCCGGCGCAAATGTTCCCTAGTGCTATTTTGCAGTTTCAGAAAACAATTCCGCCACTGACCAGGAAAAACCTGGTCTAAAGTCAGTGGCGCTAGTCTAAAGTCAGTGGCGCGTCATTCAGAGGCTATTTTAGGGGCGCATGCTTGGCCATAATGTAGCATGTGCACAACGCGCATACACTTCTCTTATCTACACGGACGCAGCAGTTCCCATTTTTGCAAACCATACATAATTACAAAGAAAAATATTACTGAAAATGCGCTTTAGATGTTTGGATAGGTCAGGAGTAGGGTGACCACCCGTCCCGCGTAGAGTGTGAGCGCACAGCGTTTGAAGCCCAATTCATACTTCCCGCAAATTGAGACCGTGTCACGCATAATCAATACTTGCTCAAAAAAAAAGTTGGTCGCTCTATATCCTCGAGCCCCAGGCAGCCAAACGAACATTCCTTGACAGTTCAGCATGCTGCTGTCGCCACACCCACCCCTCAGTTGAACTGCTGACTAGGTTGTTGTCAACTTTTTTGTTGTTGTCATGACAGCGCACGAAGCCACGCACGTGCATACCAGACACACTGGGAAGGAACTTTTAGATGCGCGCTTTCCAATTCGAAAAATGGAGAAAGAGACTGAGTCTGACTCTGAGGCACCGCCATCAATTAAAAAGAGAAGGTGTGGGTACAAGAATGTTTGTGGCTGAAAGGTGTTGAGGGCAGAGGTTAAATTGGGCCGGAGCGCACCGGAGCGCGGCTCCCCCTCCTCAGGTCCACAACACACCCTGCCGGAGCTCAGCTCCGTCTATCTTCAGCATCAAACATTTTGCCGGGGGTTCAGCCCCGAATGTTTTGAGTGTAACCCCAAATGTATTTTGAAAAGTTGACTGACAAATATGAAACCGGACGTTGCATCGTGTCCACTCTCGCTGTAAAAAGCTGCGCAGCTTCAGGTTTATGGATGCGCTCTGCTGTCGACATGTATTGTATGTAGCTCCGTGTATTTCTGCCATAAGTTTCGGGTTTCCACCTCCGATGTAGAGCAGCATTCAGCCACTTCCCTAAACGTCTCAAATGGGTCTCTGAGTTTCAAACGGGGCTCTGTGTCTTTCAGGAGGTCTGAGATCTACTGTATCAGCAGGCCAATCACGTAATGCACAGCAGACTACGGTGCAGGTAGCCTATAGATTATTTTCTAAAATATAGTGACTTTATTCTCGTAATAGCCTATATTATAACTTTATTTTTTCACAAAATATCACGACTCCTTCAAATCTCAGAGAGCACAGATGGGATGAGTTATATTTTGAATGTGCACAAAGTTTTGGCAGAAATCTTGCTCAATCATCTGAAACATTACAATCAAGAGGTTTATTAATAAATTAAATGAATAATATATCACTGAGGTAAATAATTGTCATATGCACATTTACGGAGGTTACTTCCCCAACAAAAGATGCAAAAAATGGAAGAATAAATTATGCCTAAGCTACATGTGTGCTGACTCAGATATAATTAGAAAAGACAAATCTAAAGGAGAATAAATAGATGAAAGCAATACAGAATTCCTGACAGCCTTACTGCAATATTTTCCATTATGTTGTTATATTTGGATTGTAGCCTAATGTTTCCCTTTAAATAAAGATAAAGGTAGAAATAGGTGAATAAAAATTCACCAAAATGCAGAAAATGAAGTGTTTAATGCTACAAAAATTCTGGGGGAGGACCCCCAAACGCCCACATCATAAGTCACCAAACAAATCTGGAAGCAAAACCTTGGCCTTTGAGTTGCCAGGCCAGTTATTATTAGACCAAATGTTGGTGCCATCTAACAAACTGGAAGCTAAAATGAACATACCGTACACTGGCTATTAACAAACTGGGCCAGCCAATCACTGTTAAAAAGGCTATAATAGTGGTTTCTGATTCTCTTAAATCAACATAATTTTCTTGTTTAAAAAGATGTTTACATATTTGCCAACCAATATTTTCAAACATGTTCAATTTCATACATTTTCCAAGGGTGAAATCCATTGCCTGCCTGTTAACATTAGCCTATAAAAGGTTAAAAAAAATAATAATAAAGTAAGTGAATTGTGAAGTATTTCTCTTTGTTTGAATAACTTATCAACCCTACCTTACACATTAATACTGGAAAAAGAGCCCATTTGGTGTAAAAACACATTAAGTCATTTTACTGCCCGTGGCAGTGTCCCACATTGTCCCTCAGAAACATACCCCTTGTCCCCCCTTGGGCTTATTAGCAGGTGGTCACCCTAGTCAGGAGGCACTTTACAGTAGGCTACAGTCCTCAAAAAGTTGCAGCATTCTTTGTGGCTTGTTGTGTTTTACACAACATTTCCATGAATCATGGATGTGTTGATGACATAAATGAGGAAATATTAGAGGATTTAAGGAGACGTGATGTTGAACTACGGCGGGATTGGACACTCTGGTGGAATCTGGTCAATGCGTGATGTGCTCCTGGTGGAGCGAGTGGATGGAGATGGAGTGGGGGGAGGAGAAAGGGGCACAACAGGAACAGGTGATGCGTTTGGAGGCCCACGCTCCATGGCTGCAGCAATCCTCTCCAGACTTGAGGAGATGCACACGATCAAGACGAGCATTTATTACTTTGCCGCATCCCGGACAGCTCCCGCTGGCGTGCGTCAGGCAAATTCGCCGTCATAATAGCAATCTGCCATGGAACAATGGTGCCTGCTCTTAAAGGGAATGTGAGATGACGCTCTGATTGGTTTATGGCACGTTACGCCCAAACCACACCTACTACCTACTTCAGACCAACCCATTTTAGATTTGCATTGGGCGCTAGAGTCATTTATCCCGCCTGTATAATAGCAACAGCGCCCGAGATCCGCCCACAAAGCTACTTAATTGCGTTTCACGTTTGATACTTGCGTTTCAGATCGTTAAAATAGGGCCCAAAGTGTGTTTGAATGTTAGAAATATGCCCATATACATGTCAATGATGCATTTTTTTTAACTGTGCCACAAAGAGGGTGATGGCAAAAAGTTTTCAGTGCATCAGTTAATTAAATCATTAAATAAAGTGTCTGCTGGCTGACAATACAGATAAGCAAGAAAGGAGTACTGTCTATATTTCCTAAATGTCTCATCTGTTGTTTTTTTTCCATTAGTTGTGCTCTCTCTGCCAACGCCTGGGTTGAAAAACAACATATTTTAACTTGAACTTTAGAGATGGGGATGAAAGAGCAAACATACTTATAAAGGGAAGGAGACACCAATCATCACAGGCAAAATGAGCAAAATTGAAACATTTAGAGATGGATGCATAATACATGTTCTTCCTTAATAATCAACAACCTTCTATGAGGCTGCATAATTCATATCTACACATAGTTCAATTATTATAGTAATGCAACTGCCCTGAATGTGAAAAATGACACTGTAGTGAAAATGAAATTTCTATTCACCTCTTGGACTATTCATTTTCATGTTCAATTGGACTGACCCAATGTCTACTGGGGGATGGTGAGTGGGTGAGTTTCTTTCTATTCAAGCATACCATCACATGCATATCAGTCGCTGACTTGATTATGCAGCACAGGATGAAATCTGTATAATTAGAAACACTTTGAAAACAGCATTCATTGTGCATGAAGTACAAATCTGAGTGTGAGATTGAATAAGAGTAGTAACTACTGCATTTTGACATAATAATCAAATAAACATATGCAATTCTTATTATACATTTAAATTGATTAGTTGTTCATGTAGCTAAATTCTCCCACATACTTTTCTCTGCCTTATTTGTTAATTCTTTGGTCAGGCAGTCACCTTCATCAGGACCAATTAGTTTAATTGTCAGTTATGTTTTATATTGCAGAGGACAAAAAAGCATACAAAAAACAGTGAATTTATCCAGCACACAGCGCACTAGAAGAGCATTAAAATACAACCCTCAGAACTAAAAAGTTTAAAGTGCTCCTATTATGCTCATTTTTAGGTTCATAATTGTATTTAGAGGTTATATCAAAATAGGTTTACATGTTTTAATTTTCAAAAATACACCATATTTTTGTTGTACTGCACATTTCTGCAGCTCCTCTTTTCACCCTGTGTGTTGAGCGCTCCATTTTAGCTATAGAGTGAGGCATCACACTTCTATTCCATCTTTGTTGGGAGTTGCACATGCGCAGTAGCTAGGTAAGGACTACTAGCCAGTCAGAAGCAGAGTATGAGGGCGTGCCACGCTAGCAGCTGAAGAGCATTATAACATGTGTTACAAAGTGATGCACATTTCTCACGCAAGTAAAGGACTACAATAGAGCTGTTTGGAGCAGTTTGTGAACAGTGTTTTCTGTTGGAGATGGTAAGTCCCTTTGGGGTGGACTTTGGGCTTTTTCACTTTGTAAACCTATAATATGCACAAAAAAGATATATAACACAATAAAGGAAAGGGAAAAAGCCAAAAAGCATAATATGAGCACTTTAAGTCATGTCAAACTTTCCATGATAGAATAGAAATACATCCAAATGCCTGCATTCATTAAATATGAGACTGGTAGAATTATTTTTTCCTCAGTCATAGAATCATAGTGGCTACCAACACTATAACATTGTCTGAAGTCATCATCTTTCTTTATCCGTTAACACTTTATAATAACCATCACTAATTAATGGTAAATTGATAGTTATGAAACTGTTAATGTTAATGAAACTTTAGCTAATTGTTTTTTTTACTGTAAACAAACAATGAAATTATGATTTATAATGTTTTGTAATATTTAATCATTAGTTTAATGTAATATAAAATAATAAGTTTATGAATTTAGATAGATAGTACTTTGTCAATGTTTCATTGTTTTGTAAACCATCTAGAAATATTATTTGGATGGCTATTATAAAGTTGCAACAAATGCTTATAATATTAATAAGTTAATGATTAATAAGGGGTTTATAAAGCGTCAAGTAACATTAATTTGGCCACATTAAATCTTTTTTTGGACTTCCATAGAAGAGATGAGTATTTGCACACTGATAATAGCTATCTAAATAATTTGTATAGATGCTTTACAAAGTTGTATTAACTATTATTAACTAACTATTAACTTAACTTTAATTAACTATCAATTTAACATTTATTAGCATGGTTATTATAACATGTTACCCTTTATCCTTATCTTTAAGTTATTATGTTACAAAAAATTAATGTGATTTGAATTTAGATGAATTGAAAATGAGTAACTTGATTCTTACATGAGCTGATTTTTGTCCCCATTTCTTATTTGCATGAGCGTCTTCACACTTAAGTCTACTGCAATAACCTCTATTAATGTGGGTGACTCAGAAATAAATAAATATTTAACAACTCCTAAGCTGCAGGGACAAAAGATTTGCTGTAACTACTGGCCACAAACATAAGCTCAACCTGCTGCCACATATGAGCAGCTGAGAGTGCAGTGAGGTGGTCTGTTCCTTTTGACTGAGTCTTTCATGATACACACAAGAACGAGATTGTGTGTGTGTGTGTGTTTGTGTGTGTGCGCAAGAGGGACATTTTATTTGGAATTTTTAAAGGTTTATTAAAGTAAACCAGCATTAGAACAAGGGCTCTCGCGGCGAACACAAAACTGAGAATAGACTTAATCAATGATTATTAATAAGCCGCTCAAGACAGCTTGCAATGCTTCTCTCACAGCAATAGACTTGCAGTCACTCGCATTTTCGTGGTCAAACCAGCCGCCGCAAAAGTTGGAGCTAGAGGAGAGCAAAGTCTCGGTGAGCAGAACAGACATAGTAACATCGCTCACAGAACAATGAAACAATGTCGGAAAAATCATTTTAACAATAGAATGAGCAAGAAATATGCACTAGTCTAGAACAAAGGACCTTCTTCCTGTAATTACTTTCTTGCTTCAGCCCTAGACACATCAGACCAATAAGCACAGGTGGTGATGCATTTTGCTTCACTTGGATTTTTCTGTGTGAAACGAAACCGAACCAAGGAGAAAACGCCCCAAGTTTACAATCTCATCAACTGATTCAGACCAGAGCAAACTATAGGTGTGAAAACACCCTGAGTCTTGTTTAATTTTTAATAATAATATATTAATTTAGATTCAGATCCAGACAACTTTATTTATCCAGAGAAGGGTAATTAATTTGCATCATACTCATACACAATATACACAAAATACACAACTTTAATTTCTTTTGGACCATCTATGTGATTAAAGGGAGACCCTATGCCACCAGGATGCGCACGCTCTCTCTTATACATGCATTCATAGGAGGTTTGCTCAAAGGCTGCATGGAGAAATCAGAAGTGGGGTTGATTATGTATTCAGTTAAATGTTACTACAGTTCACAGTATCACAGTTTGCAGTTTGTTGTGCCTTATGTTTGCCGGATGCACTCCCACAGCACACTAGCAGATACATTAATTTGTCTTCAACCAATGAATATATTCATCATTCATTGAAAAAGCCATTCAATACAATACAGACTTTATAAACATAGCCAACTGACCTCTAGTTATATAACAAGCCTACATATTACATGCTAGTTATCTGCATCATACTGCTCATGGCATTAATCTTCAAATATTACCTGATGTCACACACAATGTTACAAACATCATGGATTAGTATCCCAATAACATTTCTTCTTCAAGAACAGCATTCTATTAGATTATACACATCAGAAATGTTCCATCCATCCATCCATCCATCTTCGTCCGCTTATCCGGTGTCGGGTCGCGGGGGGAGCAGCTCCAGCAGGGGACCCCAAACTTCCCTTTCCCGAGCAACATTAACCAGCTCCGACTGGGGGATCCCGAGGCGTTCCCAGGCCAGGTTGGAGATATAATCCCTCCACCTAGTCCTGGGTCTTCCCCGAGGCCTCCTCCCAGCTGGACGTGCCTGGAACACCTCCCTAGGAAAGCGCCCAGGGGGCATCCTTACCAGATGCCCGAACCACCTCAACTGGCTCCTTTCAACGCAAAGAGCAGCGGCTCTCTCCCGAGCTCCTCACGGATGACTGAGCTTCTCACCCTATCTCTAAGGGAGACACCAGCCACCCTCCTGAGGAAACCCATTTCGGCCGCTTGTACCCTGGATCTCGTTCTTTCGGTCATGACCCAGCCTTCATGACCATAGGTGAGGGTAGGAACGAAAACTGACCGGTAGATCGAGAGCTTTGCCTTCTGGCTCAGCTCTCTTTTCGTCTGGCGGTGCGATAGATTGAATGCAATACCGCACCCACTGCGCCCGATTCTCCGACCAATCTCCCGCTCCATTGTCCCTCACTCGCGAACAAAAAACCCCAAGGTACTTGAACTCCTTCACTTGGGGTAAGGACTCATTCCCTACCTGGAGAAGGCATTCCATCGGTTTCCTGCTGAGAACCATGGCCTCAGATTTAGAGTTGCTGATCCTCATCCCAACCGCTTCACACTTGGTTGCGAACCGATCCAGTGATTGCTGAAGGTCGCAGGCCGATGATGCCATCAGGACCACATCATCTGCAAAGAGCAGCGATGAGATCCCCAGCCCACCAAACTGCAACCCCTCCCCACCCCGACTACGCCTCGATATCCTGTCCATAAATATTACAAACAGGATTGGTGACAAAGCGCAGCCCTGGCGGAGGCCAACCCTCACCTGATACGAGTCCGACTTACTACCGAGAACCCGGACACAGCTCTCACTTTGGTCATACAGAGATTGGATGGCCCTGAGTAGAGACCCCCTTACCCCATACTCCCGCAGCACCTCCCACAGTATCTCCCGGGGGACCCGGTCATACGCCTTCTCCAAATCCACAAAACACATGTAGACCGGTTGGGCATACTCCCAGGCTCCCTCCAGGATCCTTGCGAGAGTGAAGAGCTGGTCCGTTGTTCCACGACCAGGACGGAATCCGCATTGTTCCTCCTCAACCCGAGGTTCGACTATCGGCCGAACCCTCCTTTCCAGCACCTTGGAGTAGACTTTACCAGGGAGGCTGAGAAGTGTGATACCCCTATAATTGGCACACACCCTCTGGTCCCCCTTTTTAAAAGGGGAACCACCACCCCAGTCTGCCACCCCTTTGGCACCTTCCCAGACTTCCACGCAATGTTGAAGAGGCGTGTCAACCAGGACAGCCCCTCCACACCCAGAGCCTTGAGCATTTCTGGACGGATCTCATCAATCCCCGGGGCTTTGCCACTGTGTAGTTGTTTGACTACATCAGTGACTTCCACCTGGGAAATCGACGACAATCCCCCCGTTATCCTCCAGCTCTGCCTCTAACATAGAGGGCATATTAGTCGGATTCAGGAGTTCCTCAAAGTGCTCCTTCCACCGCCCTATTACCTCCTCAGTTGAGGTCAACAGTGTCCCATCCTTACTGTACACAGCTTGGATGGTTCCCCTTCCCCCCTCCTGAGGTGGCGAACAGTTTTCCAGAAGCACTTTGGTGCCGACCGAAAGTCCTTCTCCATGTCTTCTCAAACTTCTCCCACACCCGCTGCTTTGCCTCTTTCACGGCAGAGGCTGCAGCCCTTCGGCCCTTCGGTACCCTGCAACTGCCTCCGAGTCCTCCGGGATAACATATCCCGGAAAGACTCCTTCTTCAGTCGGACGGCTTCCCTGACCACCGGTGTCCACCACGGTGTTTGTGGGTTACCGCCCCTTGAGGCACCTAAGACCCTAAGACCACAGCTCCTCGCCGCATCTTCAGCAATGGAAACTTTGAACATTGTCCACTCGGGTTCAATGCCCCCAGCCTCCACAGGGATGCACGAAAAGCTCCGCCCGGAGGTGTGAGTTGAAAGTCTGTCGGACAGGGCCTCCTCCAGACGTTCCCAATTTACCCGCACTACACGTTTGGGCTTACCAGGTCTGTCCAGAGTCTTCCCCACCCCCCTGACCCAACTCACCACCAGATGGTGATCGGTTGACAGCTCTGCCCCTCTCTTCACCCGAGTGTCCAAAACATACGGCCTCAGATCAGATGAAACGATTATGAAATTGATCATTGACCTTCGGCCTAGGGTGCTCTGGTACCAGGTACACTTATGAGCATCCCTATGTTCGAACATGGTGTTCGTTATAGACAATCCATGACTAGCACAGAAGTCCAACAACAAACAACCACTCTGGTTTAGATCAGGGAGGCCGTTCCTCCCAATCACGCCTCTCCAGGTGTCTCCATCATTGCCCACATGTGCGTTGAAGTCCCCCAGCAGAACAATGGAGTTCACCACTGGAGCCCCATGCAGGACTCCAGTCAAGGTCTCCAAGAAGGCCGAATACTCCGAACTCCTGTTTGGTGCATATGCACAAACAACAGTCAGAGTTTTCCCCCCCACAACCCGCAGGCGTAGGGAGGCGACCCTCTCGTCCACCGGGGTAAACTCCAACACAGCGGCGCTCAGCCGGGGGCTTGTGAGTATCCCCACACCCGCCCGGCGCCTCACACCCTGGGCAACTCCGGAGAAGAAAAGAGTCCAACCCCTATCCAGGAGTATGGTTCCAGAACCAAGACTGTGTGTAGAGGTAAGCCCCACCAGATCTAACCGGTAGCGCTCCACCTCCCGCACCAGTTCCGGCTCCTTCCCCACAGAGAGGCGTTCCACGTCCCTAGAGCCAGCGTCTGCCGCCCGGGTCTGGTCCGTCGAGGCCCCTGACCTTCACTGCCACCCATGTGGCATCGCACCCGACCCCAACGGTTCCTCCCACAGGTGGTGGGCCCATGGGCTGGAGAGATGGGTGCCACGTAGCTTGTTCGGGCTGTGCCTGGCCGGGCTCCGTGGCAAACCCGGCCACCAGGCGCTCGCCGACGAGCCCGCCGTCTGGGCCTGGCTCCAGACGGGGGCCCCGGGCTTCCTCCGGGCAGGGTCACTCCATCTCTGCCTTGCTTATTCATTGGGGTTTTTGAACCATTCTTTGTCTGGCCCCTCACCTGAGACCACTTTGCCTTGGGAGACCCTACCAGGAGCACAAAGCTCCAGACAACACAGCCCTCAGGTTCACAGAGACACACAAACCTCTCCACCACGATAAGGTGATGGTTCACGGAGAGGTTCCATTCTATTAGATTATACACATCAGAAATGTTGTACTTGGTAAATTAATTTTTTGACACAACAATATTGCAGTATAGTGTTATGACTGTGGTCATAGGTCATGGTATCTAACTTTGGTTTTTGTTTTGTGTAAAACAATACTGTTCATTCATCACATTGCACCATGGACCATGACGGCTGTCATCAATCCAACAGATAAAGCTACAGCTGGTCCCACATCAGCACCAGTGTTGTGACTGAGTGCACACTTGTGCACATTGATTTTCAAATGCTTCAATCAAACTGATATAGTGCACTATACAAACCAGAATAAATCCAAATATGTAAAAGCGTGGTGCTACCTCCACGACTTCTCCATTAGAAGTGGGCGCAGGGGAGGCAAATGTGGAAGACCATACATTACCCCACCTAAACAGAAAGAGGGAAGAAAACATGACAATAATATTGTTTTCTTAGATGAACTTTCAATCCTTTTCAAACACCTGCTTTGAATAATAATTTTATTTGGATATTAGACCGTTATCTAAACTGTATGAAGTGACAAATTCTGACCCCATCTTGAATAAATATCAAACAGATTTTTCTTTCTACTACTTTTCACACCATTTGGACTTTAGGGTTCACCATAATGGCATCCTCGCAGCTGAGTTATTGGATTACTTCCTGGGTTCAACAATGGATTCAGTGGATTGTGGAAGGGATTGACCCACTAAGGTGATGAGGCGGTTGCTTATCCTGTTGCTGGTGTGTCACACAGGTCAATACCTGTGTTAGCCCAGTCACTGCTCCCACCTGTTGTTCTACTGTTCCAAGTAGCCCTCTTGTAGAGGTGAGATGTGAAGTCCCAATGTTGGAGCAGAAATTGTGCTATGCACCAAATTAGTTTTTTTTAGTTATATAAAAACAACTGAAATTCCATATCTTATTGTGCTTAGATTTCATGGTTTACCATGGATTTAAATTCATAAAACAACAACTTTTTCTGGTCTGGTTTACAGACCAACATGTCTCCATTATGTTGTGTGTCGCAAATGCAGATCACTGATTTATGTGTTGTGTAGGGCCTTGACTAACTGCTGGTAGAAATATGTTGTTGGCATTCATTTGTACTGTTTCAGTACAGCAGTTCACTTGTTACTTTATTGGTTTTTTGTTTATGTATCTACCAACAGGGTACTACCACACAGTGCTAGAAAATGGCTGCTTAAACTCAAGATCTCCAGATTCCAGTCCAGAAAACAGAAAACAAAGTGAGCGGAAAGATGATAAAAAAAAACCTGAGTTGTGGAGGAACTGCAGATGGATGATCATTTTCTGTCATTTGTTTCTACACCTTTTACAATACATGCAGTCATGTTTTTCCATTTTTGATATACAATATATAGATTAGTGCTGCTTCCTTTAGTTTCTAGTTTCTGTATGTTAGTGTTGATGTTTTCAGTCTGTGAGGCTATAAAAGCTACAGAAACAGCACATCTCTGTCCTTCTCACTCCTCACCTATATCTGGCCATCTGAGGCCTCTGTGACAAACACTCACCTTGAGTGCTGAATCACATATCCCTGGGGCCTGCCGACTCTGCCTGATGAATTTTCTTGGGAAAGAAAGGAGGGGTTATCTCGGAGGTCACCCTAATGTGAGCGACATTCATCAAACCTCGCTCCAGAGGAAGCAGCTGAAATTGGAAAACGGAAAAGGTAGTGATTCTTTGAGGGTTTCAGGCAAGCAGGGGCACAAAATGGGAGAGGGGGGAACAAAACAAACAAACAGCTTTAACGCAGAGTCGGGGGATAGCTAATGGATTGGAGATATGGCAAGTGGGCAGTGCATGTTTACATGTTGTAAACTGCAGTCAGCTCATTCATCACAGTTGCCTTAATATTTCCCTCCAGCAGCCTTTGCTTTCAATTTGGTAGCAGTCTCTGCACCTTCATCCACACAGGAATATACACATCAAACACACTGAAGTGAATTAGTGAGTTCATTTAGAATTATGCATGTATGCATGTTGGTAAGTGCACAGATGTATTCATACATTATATATATATATGTTAAACATATTTCTTCATGTCATCACTCACCTTGTAAAGGGTTTTCAGATTTGGCATCATATATTTCGGTTCAGTCTCATGTTTCTTATTCAGTGTAGGCATTCCATAATTTTTTTTACATTTTCATATGAAAATGAAAAATGTTCGGCTGAAGATGTGCATGTGTAATTTCATGGCATGACTGAGTAATGAATTTCCTGGCAGTGGCAGTGGCTCCGTTTTTGCGCTGTTGCCTCACAGCACTTGTGTTTGTGTTTTTTTATTTCATTTTTTGGAGTTGTATTTTGTTGTGTTTTGTTTTGTTCCCATATTCCAGACACATGCAAGTCAAGGGGGGGACTGGAGACTCAACATTTCCCAGGGGTATGAATGTAAGTGTGCATGATTGTTTATCTATTAGCTTTGTGATGGGCAGCCTGGTCAGGGTTTTCAATGGCTTCCACCCAAGTTATACTGGATTGGCTGCAGGACCCTGCAACCCTGAAATGGAATAAACAAAGAGACTCACAAAACAGGATGAATGTGCACAGCAGATACTAGCAAAACAAATTAATTATTTTTATGTCATGTGTAGCAAAACATGTTTTTATGACTGCAGGGTGATTATCTCTTGTTTATTTCTCTGTGTGCACACCTACTGTATGAGTGTTGGCTCACACATATGCACCTGAAGTTCTTTTATCACATGGGGATCACTAACATATGTCCTGCATGTCTACATATATGACTAACACACGTCTCGAGCTGTACCACAGTTTTTAGCCAATGGGGTTTTCCACAGGAATTATTCTTCCTACGAGATTAATTAGTACCAAGTTTTTGCATTTTAATTTGATACTTACCAGCAGTGGCGGTTCCAGACCATTTCCAGGCTAGAGCCACATGCAATTTTAGAGGCAAGGCAAGGCAGCTTTATTGTATAGCACATTTCAGCAACAGGGCAATTCAAAGTGCTTTACATAAAACATTAAAGAGCAGTTAGAAGACAATTAAAAACAATTTAAAAACATTAATAAACAAATTAAAAACATTAAAAGACAAGAATAAAATTGATAGTGCCGTATAAGAATAAAAGTTACAGTGCAGTATAAGAAATTAAAGTTAATAAAATAGATTATTTAAAGAAAAGCAAAATCAAAAAGATAGGTCTTTAGCTTAGATTTAAAAGAACTGAGAGTTGCAGCGGACCTACAGTTTTCTGGGAGTTTGTTCCAGATATGTGGAGCATAAAAACTGAACGCTGCTTCCCCCTGTTTAGTTCTGACTCTGGGGACAACAAGTAGACCTGTCCAAGACGACCTGAAAGGTCTGGGTGGGTCGTAATGTAGTAGCAGATCAGAAATGTATTTTGGCCCTAAACCGTTTAGTGATTTATAAACCAGTAAAAGTATTTTGAAATCAATTCTTTGAGGCACTGGAAGCCAGTGTAGAGACTTCAGTACTGGAGTGATGTGATCCACTTTCTTGGTTTTAGTGAGGACTCGAGCAGCAGTGTTCTGAATCAGCTGCAGCTCTCTGATTGATTTTTTAGGGAGACCTGTAAAGACACCGTTACAGTAGTCAAGTCTACTGAAGATAAAAGCATGGACAAGTTTTTCCAGATCCTGCTGAGACATAAGCCCTTTAACCCTTGATATATTTTTAAGGTGATAATAGGCTGATTTTTTAATTATGTTAATGTGGCTTTTAAAATTTAGGTCTGAGTCCATGACTACACCAAGATTTCTTGGTTTGTCTGTTGTTTTTAACATTGTCGTTTGAAGCTGAGCGCTGACTTTCAATCGTTCCTCTTTTGCTCCAAAAACAACCACCTCCGTTTTTTCTTCATTTAATTTAAGAAAGTTCTGGCACATCCAATCATTAATCTGTTCAATGCACATATTTAACTGTTTTATTGGGCTATAGTTCCCTGGCGATAAGGTTATGTAAATGTGTGTGTCATCCGCATAACTATGGAAATTTTTTTTGTTGTTTTCCATAATCTGAGCCAGTGGAAGCATGTAGATGTTGAACAGAAGAGGCCCCAGAACTGAGCCTTGGGGAACTCCGCACGTCATATTTGTATGCTCAGATGTATAATTACCTATAGACACAAAGTAGTCCCTATTCTTTAAATAGGATTCAAACCACTTTAGTGAGCCAGAAAGACCAACCCAGTTTTCCAATCGGTCAAGCAATATGTCAAAGTTGATATTTTCACACAAAACTCACTGCACTTGTGTTCTATTTAATACTACTAACTTTTGTAGACTTTGGCATATTAATCATGAGCATATTCATGTCAGAAAAAAACAAAAACAAAACTGGTAGTGTTAACCAAAGGTGGCAAAGACAATTTTTCACATTGCATCTATGTGACAGCCAGTGGAAGAGCAAGATCTGGAAGAAACAAATGGAATTTAGGGAGGGTTATAGTATGTGGATGATGGTGTTCCTTCTGCCAAATGCAATGATGACCATCTTGCCTCAGGTAAGGAAGTGCTAAGTGCCCAAAAGTACAAGAGCACAGATGGAGTTTAGGGCTGAAACATAGCCTGCAGGTTGAATTTTAGCCTCGTTCACACGGTAACTTATAGAGGAAGAGCAAAGAAGGGGAGCTGGAGAGGCTAAGGTGAGCTTTATGTCCTGGAAGGGGATAAATTGTGAAGTTCAGTATGGAATCTACTTGAAACTACCCTACATGTCCACCGCAGACAGCTCTGCAGCATATTTATGAATGATTGAACACCTTTTTATTTTTAAACTACTGGTTATCCTTCCAAGTGTGCTGTTTATATTAATTTGTAGAACCTTGGAGAGTCATTATGATTAGAAATATGTCTAATTTTGACTGTTGAAACCATCCATAGTTTAGTGTTTACATAAGGACTTAGTGGATTTAGTAAGCATGGAAAACACAGGACTTTTAACGTATGGAGCAGCGTTTGTATTTTGGAAGACCTTAAAGGGAATAAAACAAGACTTCACCTCGGAAACTGATGTTCGTGTCCCGGAAGTAAGCCTACTACATTAGGGGACCAGTGTTTTAACTAGGGATGCACCGAAACCAGGACGATTATTGGGCTTTTTGATTTTTTTTTCACCGAACCGAACCCTACGCTTGCACTACGTGCTATGCTGGTCGACGAATTTGATGCCACCGTTGATTACGGGAAGGTGTTTACGTAGGTGGACCGTTCAATGCAGTAGGCTGTGAGAAAGTGAAAATGGAACTTGTGAACAGAAAAAGTGTTGTTTGGCAGTACTTCCATTCAAAAGAAGGCGATTCAAGTCAAGCTACATGTTCAAATTGCAATGCCGATTTGTCTCGTGGTGACAAGGACCCTAAACAATACACAACATTGTCGCTGTTAAAACATTTGCATATGAAACATCCAAAAGAATATGAGTTGTGCATGAAGGAATCTACAGACAGCAGCCAAAATGCAGCAACTTCAGGTAGTCAGTAGACAGTTACAGCTAAAATTTTGTGTTAACCAGACAGTGCCTCTCCCAGGGTGTCAGCTGTTCTCTTGCCAAATGAGTCTCCCTACAGTGGGAGCGGAGCGAACAAACGGCCGGCTGCTGCTCGTAGGGCTGGGCATCGTTCAAAATCTTTCGATCCAGTGCCAATTTCGATACCTCAGTTTCGATGCCGGTTCCTAACGATACTTTTTTCTATACCATATGTTTTAAAATCCATTTCAACATCAACAAAAATACATTAAACACAAAGATTTTATTTTCCAACTTAATTGTGAATCAAAACAATCAAAATTAAAAAATTCTGGTAAAACTGCTCACTCAGAGTAACATTATTAAAAGTGCCTTGCCTTGTAAGCTCAGCCTGTCAGTCAGTTATCAGGGCAAGGAAACCACTATGCCTTGCTTGTCTAAGAGGAAGTGTAATGTCAACAGCACAGCTCTGTGTGTGTGTGTGTGTTCTTACCAACCTATCAAACTGTGGACTTCGGCATCGTTACACATTCACCAACAGAGGACGTTTCGCCAACAGGTGACATTTTTCAAGTCCCCTGTTGGAGATCCTTGAAATCATGATAAAATTCTGTCTAAAACCATCTGGTGATTTTTTTTTTATTTTAGCCAAGTGGGGACATTTGTACAAACACGTGTTTGTATGCAGAGATGACAGATAAGCTTGCGCTTACGCGCTCAGATGCTTTTGGAACCGAAATTTGGCACCGAAAGATAAATAATTTTTTGCAGTGCCATAAAAGTATCGACGTTCAGTACCCAGCCTAGGAGAGAGGAGGGGCAAGATGGAGGGTCCGTGTGGCCTTGACCAACTGCCACTTTGCTCGTTTCGTGGACGACACCTCCCTCATCGGACTCATCTCTGATGGAGACGAGTCCGCTTACAGGTCGGAGGCTGAGCACCTGGTGAAGTGCTGCAACCAAAACAATCTAGATCTCAACGCTCTAAAGACAGTGGAGATGGTTGTGGACTTCAGGAAGAACCCAGCCCCACCTGCCCCCATCACCCTCTGTGGCTCCACAATTGACACTGTGGAGTCTTTCCACTTCCTGGGAACTACCATCTCCCAAGACCTCAAGTGGGAGCTGAACATCAGCTCCCTCGTCAAGAAAGCACAACAGAGGATGTACTTCCTGCGGCAGCTGAAGAAATTCAACCTGCCAAAGACAATGATGGTGCACTTCTACACAGCCATCATTGAGTCCATCCTCACATCCTCCATCACCATCTGGTACGCTGCTGCCACTGCCAAGGACAAGGGCAGACTGCACCGTGTCATTCGGTCTGCAGAGAAGGTGATTGGCTGCAATCTGCCGCCGCTCCAGGACCTATACGCCACCAGGACTCTGAAGCGTGCTGGAAAGATTGTGGCCGATCCCTCCCACCCCGGACACAAACTCTTTGAGCCACTCCCCTCTGAGGTCCATCATGACTAAAACCTCACATCACATGAACAGCTTTTTCCCCTCCACCACTAGCCTATTTAACAAGGCCCGGAAACCACCCTGACTCTCCACCTGGCTCTTCATGCCACTGTTCTCTCTCTGCTGTAATGCTCTTTGCTCTTTATTTATTTTTTTAATTTCTATCTTTATTTTTAATTTAATTTAATACATAATGTGTACATATACTTATACTTATATTGTTTATACCTATACTTATATTGTTTAATATTCCATTTAGAGAATGTGTGATGTGCACCAACAACACCAAAACAAATTCCTTGTATGTGTTAAAAAACGTACTTGGCAATAAAACCCATTCTGATTCTGATAATGTCTTTCACTCATGGGTGGGCCAAATTCTCTGGGCGGGCAAAGCAGAGAAAGGGGAGGTAAAGATTCCAGATCGGCCCATCTGAGCCTTCATTTTCTCAAAGGCAGAACAGGATACCCAGGGCTTGGTTTACACCTATTGCCATTTCTAGCCACTGGGGGACTATAGGCAGCCTGGGGGAACTCATATTAATACTAAAAAACCTCCTAAAGGGAAATTTTCATGCCATGGGACCTTTAATATGTTTACTGTGTTAATAGACTGAGGATGGGAGTAGGATTTGGTATTCGGGTTCGGCTTAACTGTCACGTAGGCCTAACGGTGAATTTTGTTAGATATAGTTTAAAAGATATTCTCCAAACAATCCAACCCATTTCTCAGTTTGCAACTGGAAATAACAGTTTTTTTATTTGTTTCAGCAGTTAGTTACTGAAAAGTCCCTCCAGGATGTCACGATGTTGCGATCGCAACAATTCACCAACATTTGCAGCATCCTGAGCCTTTTTGGTAAGGTTACTAGGAAAACTCAGCCCAGAGTAGTTTTATTCTCCCCGCAGCTTTTATCACAATTTTTTACAAAAGCTCTTGCATCAGGCAATTTGGGCCGCAACAATCTAAAAAAAAGGCAGCGAAATCCTGGAAGGACTGACTGAAGATATGTCTTTACATGTTGTCATATTTTTTTACCTTAACCCACCATAGCTGGGATTTGGTCATTAAAATATATTAATACAATATGTCTGAAATTATATTATTAGAGATCCTCCATTAAAAATGCCTCCACCTAGAAGACCAAATGTCCTGTCTTCTGACTGTCTGGATAGACTCTTAGAGGAAAAAGAGGATATAGAACCAGGATGCGATTAAAAACCATGTTCAGCTGAGGCTTATAAGAGCAGCCCTGTTGGCTAAACATCCCTCTCTCATGTTTTTCCAAAGACAGTTCCTTTGGGGCTAAATGTGAGAAGTAGGTCATCCCTTTTTGGAGTGGCCATTTTCTGATGGTACAGCATTAATTTTGGATGTACATGAAGTCCCATATGGATAGGGAAATATCAACTATTGGGAGGGGTTTGTAAAGACTATGTAAACAAAGTAAAGAAAAACATCCATCAACACTATGACATTGCAAGTACTACATTTAGGTTTTTATAATAGTATTTATATTTCACTGCACATTCATACCATCACACCCAACATTACATAGGTTTGGTAGTCCATGCAGATTCTGATTTAATTCAATACAGAAAATCTTAAATGTTTCATATGTCATAGAAAATAGTTAGAGGCAGTGGATACTAGTTATCAGTTTTTATTGGTCAGCTTTATTAACTCTTCATTGTGAGTCATATACAACTTTAAAACTCGGAAGTACGAGCTTACGAAAATGCAAAGGCAGCCAACATCCTCTGCAAAATCAATACAGGACAAACAATGCAGAAATATTTTAGTTTATCCCTGAAGTCAGTTTTTGTGTTAAAAAATGCTGCTTGGTTCTCATGATCTTATTTTTAGCCCAAAAGTGAGAGATGTGAGTGGAATCTCCATCAATCTTGTATGTAAGATGGATGCAAAATAGACAACATCAGCATAATGTGCAATGTGAGGTTTACTTATAGCTGACTTTGTTTATTAAGTTTTAAACACAAAATAAATCACACTCCACTTATTTTATCCCAAAATACATTGGGGGCAGTTTGACTGGAATTTATCTTCTCAGATGTGGAACAGGGCAGATCCAGTGAACGTGAAGCTGCAACATGCGTTTGATAGAAGCCACTTCATTATTGTAAGAAAGTTTAGTTAAACATGTTATAGTATAACAGTGATAACAAAGGCCAAATGGACTCTGGACAACAATAACACCCTTCTTTGTCTAATTTCCAAAATGAGGTAAAAATATAAATTTTCTACAGGTGCACAATTCAGAAAATGTCACGATTCAATATTGATTTTTAGGCTCAAGATTCGATTCAAAAACGATTCTCGAAATAAAAAGCAACGACTCACAGTATGTAAATTTAGTTACTTTTCCCACGTGATTGCAGTAGACATACAATTTAAAAGAAAAGAAACAACAAATAAAATGTAGTTTGATATACACTTTATATGTCTTTATACAAAAATAAAAACTTTTGCAACTAAAAACTGCAAAGTGCCAAACTTTGGCCAGCTTTCAAATACATTTAATTCAAGTATAAAATAAAACTGTTGAATAAAAAGTGCTTTTTGTTCAGAGTTCGGTGAGAGCTTAGAGCATTGAAAGAGAGTGCGTTGGTTCACTGGCATGTTAGGTACTTTAGGTTGTTGTTCGTCCACGTCTTTAATGTTAATCTCTGAGTGATGGTGTACCATGTGAGTGCCCAGGCGTCAGTGTGAATTCGACGCAGCGCCATCAGTGGGAATGGCGAGCTAAACTCATTTCAGTACAATAGTATACACGGCATTACAAAACGAAAAAATAAAATAAAATAAAAATATGAATAGATTTTTGGAATTCTATGAATTGGCAGAGCATGAATCAAGATACGAATGTGAATCGATTTTTTTGCACATCCCTAACATTTTAAATAATATGAAATTTTATTTTTTGGTCCCATAAAGAAACAAAAATCACTGTGCACAGTAATGCAATCCAATACAACAGTCCTGTTATTAGCTCAGCTAAACTCATTTTTAACGAGGTAGGTGGTGCATTGTGCAGGTGTTTAGATTTTTCATTTCATTCAGTTTTTAATGAGCATTTGATATAAATATCGACATAGAGAGGTACTGTAGTTTATATGCATTGTAGGAATTTATTTAGCCATTCCATATGAATAAGTTAGTTGAAATTCATTAAAACGGACATAGACAACTTTGTTACTCCTACGTAAATTTATCTCCTCTGCTGTTTTAGATTGGGGTGAATGGTGGGTAGCATTGTTAAGCAGAACATGCAGCATATACAATAAAACAAACTACTACCACTATAAAGAATGCAAATTGTGAACAAATTGCAGAATTTCCATTTTCAATTACAGAAAAATATGCTTTTTCAGATTGGGTACAACGTTGCTATATGTTGATTAAATTTAAGAGTAAGAAACACTTGCTTTATAAAAATGTAGCACATAAAACTCATGCATGGATAGCACTATCTGTGGTATGTGTTTTTCACAAAATAAACAACAACTACAATGGATCCATGTGGCAGCGTTCTTATGCAGTTGTGCCCTACAAGGACAAGCTTAACACCAAAATCCAGATGGGCCACTGTTGCATAAAGGAAGTTAGAGTGAAAGATGAAATTTGGGTAACATATAATTAGGTAACCTTGAGAGAAAAAAAGTGTTGATATCAACATCACAAGGTGATCAGCTAATAATTGGGTAATAATGTATATGAGATAATCAAGACCCACTTGTGCGTCGTCAACAGACTTGCAGAATAGTGCGGTATGTAATGTTGTGTATAATGATACAGCAGTTGCAACTTCCACAGAGAAACGGTGCATTCACTAAAATCTGTGACTTCCTTTGCAAGCTACAGCTACAGCAAAGAGGGTTTACATACACCACTCCACCCTTTCCCCACCTGCTGAGCTGAAACTTTGAGTTGTGTCACTGAATATTCATTAAGTGCTGAGCCTGCCTCCAAAGCCCCCCCGACTGGCAGGAAGGCTAAAGGGAGATTTCAGGATATTTGTGCAAAAAAGGATCTTTGCTTAATGTATGTATGACAGGTTTAAAGTAGGTTTATGGTCACCTTGGTGTTCCCGGCGCAAGGTGCGCTAGCCAGATAACATCAACAGGTCTTTCGTGTCCAGCGCGAAGGCTCCGCAAGTTGTCATGGCACATGGACGTGCACCTCTGAATTTTTGTAACTCAACACGTTGCGTGTTCCAATTCGACATGGTCACCTGGGAAGACTGGCCGAGCCTGTACAACCATCTGTATGATTCTTCATGTACAGACCACAGGGAGAGAGCCAACACACTGGGAAAAGAAGAGACATTTTGCTGGAGGACAGAGAGAGATCGCTTTGTCAAAGCTAAAAAAGCTAAAGAGCGACATCGAGAGGCAGACAGTAATTTCAACATTAACGTTAATAATTAGAGTTCACAAATGCAATGTCTGGCTGTACGTCAATGATTACCATCAATGTGTTTACTGCTGTTGCCAGGCAGCCTGCTTTCTCTTACTTCTTGCTTATTCACAGATTATTTGTTTGTACGCCTCCTGGCGTTTTGGAGAATACTGCAACGAATACTGCGTTGTGAGCATAAATGTCTCCGTGCATGATTGTAGCGCGCGTCAAGTATAAACAAAGCTTTAGGCTGTGTTCATACATGCAGTGTGTTGGTTTAACCCTATAGATTCAAATCATCACTTTTCTGACAAAAGACACATGCCCACAAAACACTGAAATTTATAATTTCTTGGTGCATGACTTCTGCATCAGATTATAGTATAATGTATAGTTGTTTAAGTTATGATGTCGACCCTCTGTAGCTCCCAGTTAAACTGTTCCCAGGAGAGTTTGTAGGTCATCATACTGACTTTGTCATTTGTGAAAAGAGACTGTTGAGTTGTTGTAAAGTTTAGTGCTTTGAGTGCCACAAGATTCACTGCACTGCTGTACTGACAGTTAATGATTGATATACAGCAATCCAGGTAAAAATAATGCATATGCAATCATAAATTAGACCTATTTAAAGAGAAGAAATACATTTTCTTGAATTTTGGTTCAACTGACACTTTAAAGGGAATTAACGCTATAGCAGTAAACTGCTGTGCCCTGCTTTCAACAATATGAAACAAAATGCTTACGGTGTTCAACTCACACAGCAGCGCAGCAGCAGTTGTCTGCCCTGCAGTATGTGTTAATGTCAAATTAAAATCTAATGTTAGCCCTTCAAAAACCTTTATTAATTAGTCTTATAGCTAATATAACATAAAGGTACGTTGATAAGATAATCTGTATTTTACAATTTTTGCAATGCAACGACTGGAACAACAGAACAGCAATCAGATTTGTCTAGCATGACATAAATGACTGCAGCAGTTTAAAATCACATATGGGATATTATTTCGCAAACTGAAAAATGCAATATGTGGACCATAGTTTTGTCTTCCCTATGTTTTATTCCCTCCTGAGAATTGAAACTTGTGAAGTTGGCAGGTTGAGGAAGAAAGCAGCTGCTGGAGGGAGATAACATGACCTTAGGTTCACAGCCATGGCATAAATCTTAACCCATGGATGGAGGGTCACAGTGTTCCTGGGTCATCATCACAGCAAGATGTCAAGGGCCAAGAGGGACATTTACCCTAATACACTCCCACTCCCCTTCCACCCTCTAGGTGCTCTTCAGATCGATTTTACCTTTGAGGTGAAAGCGCTATAATATGCTCAGCTCAAACCCACTTCTAGCAGGCTGACTATGGTATAGGAATGCCAGGTTAAATTCTGGTGCACCTTTCAAAAAACACAAGGCCGTCAGCATTCCTGGGGCCCGTTTCAGGAAGGAGGTTTAACAAACTGTGGGCTAGATTTATTAACACTAGCGCAGTTTGCGCTGCGTCTGTTTATGCGAGTTCGGTAATAGCGCACGCTATGCTTCCACATTTTGCGTAGTATTTATCAACCCTGACACCCATCAGGCAATCAGCGTCTTTCTCCGCCCACTATACCGTAAATTGCGCTGTAGCAAAGCGGTACTTGTGCTTTGATATGGCTGAGTGCAGACTGCGATATTCCCATTGCTGCTGATGCTATGACTGTTTGAAATGATCCTGCTGCCAATATTTGTAATGTAGCAAGGAGTTTAACAACTGCTGGAATGGAATGTGAACGCTGAGTGGGTGATTCAATGTCATCTTTGATTTCTTCCAGTAACTCTAATACTGCATGGCTGCTTGATCTGTAACGCTAAATGATGTTGTGTTCACTGACAAAGTGTGATTCTTGTGTTACAAATATTTTCAGCCTCGCCTATGTCTTCGTCTTGCTCAAATTACTGTTGCCATTTCACCAGCGGCATAAAGGTCTACGAGAAAACTCGATTGCGGCTGGTTTAGACCTGCTTTTAATAGGCGGAGAATTTCCCCCGCAGAATAGAGACGCGCTCTTACTGACAGTCTTTGTAAATACCACGGAATATATAATTAGGCGCACTTTGCGCTTATCCTCCCACCTTTTTGGGTGGAACTCCCACTTTCCCCACAACCCTCCCACGAACGCATATTGAAAGCGCAACTTGTCTCTTCTCGCTCATGTGGCAGACTTGCGGTTTTACCCAAGTGCGCCTTGTTTGTAAATAGCCCGCATCGGTTACGTCCGTCTTTGCGACCAAATAGCGCCTGGAAACCGGCGCAAACGGCTTGATAAATCTAGCCCTGTGAGTCTAACCCTGAACTCTAAGTTGATTTACCCTGAGATGGGAAATTCTGAGTTTTCGGTTCCAGAACAGCTGATTTGAGTTGGTTCAATCAACTCAGAGTAGGTTCACTCAGAGTTAAGCGCGTGCACCACCACTATAAAAAGGCAGCATGAATGGATCCATGATACTACGATTCACCATGGTAACAACCACAAACAAACTGGTCGGCGGAAATACTCATACGCACATACAGCGAGTTTGAACATGTATTTTGTAAAAAAAGCAACACAGCGGCTGCTGCAAAAGAGAGAGAATTTGCGTGGGAGCTAGAGTCAATGCGTAGGTTCCAATATAGTGTATTAATATCATATTTAATCATAAGTATAATATTACTGGTGAAATGGTATTGAACCTACAGTACAATCTATTTCATTTAGGTGCAATCCTGCAGGCGAAAAGGTACCAGGCCTACTAATACCATTCTGTGCTGCAGCACCATCATTAACAGAATTATAATTCATAACTTTTATTTCAAAGGGTTTACATCTTTCACCTGCAATACTGCGGAACTCCTTTTTAATGGCTCTCAATGGTTTGTGTCCAGAGAACACTACAAAAGTCACACTCTTCTGACGGCACTTTGCTATACAGTGGCTTTTCTAATATGCTCCGCATCACCAATGTTGTAAAGAAAACTGCCGTTTGCAAAAAAACGTAATGCGACACAAATAATCTGTTGGGATGTAGAGCATGTCCTCGATGGGTGACGTTAGTGATATGAGGACAGATAAGGTTATGTAGGCTATATAACTTATAGACTGGAAAGAAAAACGATACCGCTCAAATAGGTAGGCTAGTATCTTGAAATGAAAATGCATCTATAATCGGGGCCTCAATATCATCTCCCGACGTATGTTTAACTCCCTGCAAAGTAATACAGCTTCTTCATCAACGGGATCGTCAACAAAAGTAAATGCCATGTTTGAATGATCACACTCCACTTATTTTATCCCAAAATACATTGGGGGTAGTTTGACTGGAATTTATCTTCTCAGATGTGGAACAGGGCAGATCCAGTGAACGTGCAGCTGCACCATGCGTTTGATAAAGGCGTCTTCATTCGTTAGTATGCCTAACACGGTTAATAAACCAAAACTGTTTTTTTTATTCATGCAGATAACAAACTGTGCTAAAATGCGCCTGATACAGACTGAATGTATCAGAGGGAGCTGTGTCAGAGGGAGGAGAGTGAGAGAAACTCAAAGTTTATTGAAGAAAAGCTGCTCCCGACCAGGTTAGGTTCACAGACTCAGTTACCATAGTAACTGACTCTGAGGTTAAGTTACCTCTCTTTCTGAAACGGGCTGGAGTTACCCCTCTTTCTCAGGTTTGATTAACCTCCCTTTCTGAAACAGAAAACCCAGACTTTCCCTCGTCTCAGGGTTAACAAACTCAGAGTTTTCACTAAACCTGCTTTCTGAAATGGACCCCTGGCCATATAAAGCAATGATGTTCAAGGCAATTGTGTGCCCTCAGAGTTGCCCAGGTGTGCTTTAAGTATTTAAAATGAGAATAAAAAATATTTACATAGATTTATTGGAAATAAAGTAAAGTTGAAATCATTCTTAGCCCAGTGCATTTGAGTTTGTATGAAAATCCTCAAGAACATGTCACCACCCACACAGTTAAAAGTATTAAGTTGTAATTTGTCACAGCAGGTCAACATTATAGATACATAAGTTTGTCGAGGCTGAACTGTACAGTATTGCCTCTATTTCAATGGCGGTGTGAATTTAAACATTCAATGGTGGTGTGAATTTAAACATGGTAATGCACAGAAGCCATGAGTGGGTGTGGCAAAGCAACAAGTCAGGAGGAGCTGTTGTAAGATTCACAGTGGCAAATTTCCTGGAAGCAGTAAGTACTACTGCAGACCCTTTATGTAATCAATTTCAAAGATGATTCCTCCTCACTCCAGGCGGAGTATTGGCCATTAGTCTAACTGCAGTTTTGACGAAGTGGTTTTAGTCAGTCGATCTTTTGTTCCTCCCGCTTAGCCACCTAGTGTTCAGGCTTCCTGAAGCCAACACCTTCTATTTTGTACCATCTTCAAGTATTTAAGTAGAGAGCTAACGGCAAATAAGGGATGATGGTATGCAACAAAAGTCCCTTGCTCAACTCCAACATATAGGGCATACAATATCAAGAAACTGTCAAATTAAAGTTAAAAACTGTCTCTTTTCAGCGATAAAAAAATAAGTTTCTTTTGAACGGTTATCAGGTTGTGTCCCACTTTTTTTTTTACTTTTGAGAATTGTAACACTGCAAGAACATGAACATTTCTTATATCTGACACTGAGAAGAATGCTCTCAAAATAAGACCGCTCAGACCTCTCTTGTTGACTATACATTCTTCCAGGGAAAATGTGATTTCAGAGACATTGTTAAGCGTTGATCACTTAAAAAAAATACAATATTGGGTGGACAAAGCTGTGTATACCAAGTCGATCAGTCTTCTACATCAGCCTATATTTCCTGATGCATGCTGAACATCTGTAAAGACTCATGCAGAATCAGTTCCATAGTTGCCTAAAAATTGAAATACTTCTTGTGAGATGACTTAATAATTATATAACAACCAGCTGTGTTTAGTGTTCTTTGTGCAGAGGGGAAATACATATAGGAGATCAAAGCAAATTAGATTTGAATTTTTCATTTTGTTTACATATGAACCACAACTGTGTCCAGTTAAATGTACAATATGTAACTTTTTGCCGCTAGGGGTCTCTCAACCAAAACAATGGACGGTAAAACTGGACTTTTGATGACGTTGGGAAGTTGCGTGGAATTATGGGAGTTTTTAGTGTTAAACACCTTCGCTGCTGGTTAGAATGCATCAGTTCACGGACGAGTTTACCCATTCAAGTTTATTCACGTTACGTTTATTCATGTTATTGTAATAAAATAGCTGCAGTTTCCCCAACATAATTACGTTTTTCTTGATTAGATTTTTATTTGTAGCTGACCAGTTAGCTAGTGAGCCAGCAAGCTAACAGTAGCCAGCAGCCAAAACACAAAATATTTCACATATCAATGTCACCTTTTGGATGGTTTCAACACCGGGGCAGACGGGATTTGTTGTAACGCTAGCTAGCTACTAAACGAGTCTGAGAGACGGGTGTGGGTGGGGATTGTAGGGGAAATCTCTGCAACAGCAAGCCGGGACGTTCGATGCCTGTTGTGCAGCAGCAGAATATCTCCCAGCTGACCGGAATGATCTCCCCTTCACTTTTCAGTAATCTTAACTTTTCGTTTTGGTGCTTAACCCACCTTTTGTCGGGTTAATTTAGCTAACCGTAAAGACAGCTAAACGCGAAGGGGGGAGAAATTCGGCAGGGAGGAGATTTTTGGCACATACAACGGTAGCGCTACGGAGATGTAGCTAGCTAGCTACCGCTATGGATGGCCGCTGTTGTGACTCGGTGCTGGGTCTGATATAGTCTGTTTGCCAACATTTAATTAAACTGCCGTTAGTGTCGTAAGCACCAGGCACTGGAGATGAGTTCTGGCCGGGGGTTGCTGTAATGAAAGTAGCTGACTGTAACTAACTAGCTATATGTCCCGGGGCTGTTGTCAGCTGTCATCCCGACTGAGTCTCTCTACTGTGACATTGTATGATTTACAATTACTCCTGAACGTATCATCTTGGTGCCAGTGTTCTGACGGAAGTTAGAGTAACTGGAGGGTGAAAGGTTATATGACGCCACTGACGGGCGACTAAAGGAAACGTGCCGTGTCTGAAAATAAAATAACAGATTTCTCTGGGTTTGACATTTGGTGGAAACATTTGGGATAGTGTAAGAACACAACTCATAAAAATATATAACATAGGTATGGTCATTTTAAGACATTTTAAAGCAGAAATGTTACATATTGTACCTTTAAATGCTAAAATATCAGTAATAATGTACAGGTAAATACTTTAGTTAAATTAAATTAATACAAATGTGTATTTTATATATATATATATATATATATATATATTGGTTACTTTTAATGTACATGTTTAAGCAAAAAACAACAGTCTTTATTATTCAGTGTAAGAGCTGCTCCAGGCGTATTGCAGCCCAGTAACCCTGAATACATCTCTAGGCTATACGACCATTTATCAATTACTGTAGAGCTTTTCAGGAGTCTAGCATTAACCTCTAAAAATAAACATACTAATCCATAAAATCCTTGCTACTCATTTAGAACATTAAAACTGATCATCAACTTTAGCTCTCTGGAACAGAGAAGCCATTTTAGCCACATCAATAAAAAGAAAATGGTCTTAGCATCAGATGAAATAGTCTTTACTTTTGATTAAACAGACACTCTAGAATTTTTGGACTGTGCAATGTTGATAACACTCATTAATAATATTCATAGCCTACATGAGAGGGCACAGACACGGGGGGCCAAAGGGGCTTTGGTGTTAGCTTGTAAAGAGATATGCTCTGCAAAATCTTTGATGTGCTTACTGTCATAAGTGGATGTTAATCCCATCTTCTTGCCGTATTAAATATTTTTTATTTAAATAACATCAAACTGGTAATATTGTTCAAAGGTGAAAATTGGCTTCAGCATTTGTAAAATGTTAGTCTCACACACACACACACACACACACACACACATAATCTACAACTAAGAACTGTTCTATGTTTTTGTTATCTCTGATTGTACAGCACTTTGGTTAAAAAAAGTGTTACGCATCAATCTATTAAATATTATATAGTTACATCATTCAATTTCCAATTTAATTGACCCATACAACCCAGAAATCCATTAAAGAAAACACCACATAATGAGTATAAGGAATCTCATAAGTTGAATATCCTTTTAGAATGTACCAGTGGGGGAAACGTCCCTGCCTTCAAAGTGTATTTGAATGAATGATGAATGAGGATGTTTGGGAAAGGGCCAAAGAAAGAAGTGGGGAAAAGCCAAAATGTCTTTCTGCATTGACAGCAACATTTTCCCTGATAGGGTTTCTAGTGTGTTAACACTGACATCTCATTGGAGCTTGAAATTCAATTTAAGTTAAAATCCAGTCAGTGGTTGGACAAAACGGTCGTTTATCAATCAGCTTTGTCAGTACCATCCTTTGAGAGTGCGTGAGTAGCACATTAAAGCAAATGTTACACCAATGTTTCCTACAAAATGAGGTTTTAAAGGAGCATACCGGTGTTTAAACATGCTGAATCCCATGCATTAAACCCCATGTATGCTGCTATCCTTTTCCCACAGTAGTGTATGCTTTGTTAACCTCTGTGTCTTTGTGAAGGTGCTCTGTGACAGATAAAAAATAAGCAGCACAAATAAGCAGCTGGTGACTCCATATGTATTGGAAGAGACATATTGCAGTCTTATCCCTCCCCAGGCTAACAGTGGAAGACTGTAGTGCAGGGAAATGTTCATTTTGTGGGAAAAACTGTAACTGCAATTATGGTGGCTCAGTTGAAGCACAAATATATAAAATGATTAGCTATTTATCTATTTATAATTGTTCATTTTTCTCATTTTTGCTTTTACATGTAAATAAGTTAATAAAATTGCTTTGAAGTAGACATTGTTC
Organism: Perca flavescens; assembly: GCF_004354835.1. Lineage (NCBI taxonomy): Eukaryota > Metazoa > Chordata > Actinopteri > Perciformes > Percidae > Perca > Perca flavescens. Next base: position 18,418,656 of record NC_041331.1, read on the forward strand.
TAAATCTGTATCACATGTGACACACATTTTATATATTTAAAATACCATTGATAAATTCCCATGTCAGTAAAATACATAATTTGTGAAAGAGAAAATGTTGCTTATGAAAACATATGTACATTACCTTTTCCATCTATAATTTTATCCTTTACGTTTCTTTGTTTCTAATCTATATTGAATCTGGTCTTAGCACAACCTTAGAAGTACAGTATGCCACATTTAAGTCTATATTACATGTGTATTGTAGGCTATGTGACAAATAAACCACAGAATCTTGAAAAATGTAAATTTGGCACACGTATATTATCAGAGATTGGGTGTCTTGCTTTGTGGCATTTGTTAGAAAACTCTTCTATGGCTCATTGACTCCCACCACCACCAGCATGCCCCAGGTGAGCAGATAGGCCCCTGAGCATGTCAAATCCAGTGACCATTGAATGCTGTCAGTCCCGCCACCATTTTTAACAATGTTCACAGTAGGATTAGTGATAATCTATCCTTTAAAAATACAGCCACTACCACCTCTATTGTGCAGCGATGTGGCGGCAGTACTAGGTTGTATGTAATGTCTCAGCTGAGGTTAGTTTGATTAATGCATGCTGGCATAAGTGAATTAAATGATATAAAACAACTACATTTATTGACAATATATCAATTTATGAATGTCCCATCAATAATGGGAAATAAAGTATAGGATTCTGTCATGCTTGATTCAGGCCAGTAAAGAGGACAATCTGTTTGACAGACTCAGGGGCAGCATGTTTATTTTATTATTTAAGATATGTGTATTAAACCAATGTGGAAAAGCAAGCGGTGCATGTTTACAATGCATCATACAAGACAGGGCCAAGATTTACAGTAATGAACCCAAATGTGCCATCCTACTCTTCAAGGGCAAAGGGGCGCCATCACTGCACTTTGGGAGATTAATGTTGAGTTTGCAGGTTGACCTTCGCTGCTGAGCAAGGACACTGCCCTGTGAGATAGGCCTAATTTTAGAGATATTGCTGATATTCCTCTGCGATGCTGCTCACAAATCTATTTGTGTATAGCCTATTATTCATGTTCTATCCATGTTGTACTGACAGCAACAATACTTTGATCTGCATAACATTAATAATTAACCAAGCATGTCTTAATTAGACAAATTAGATAGGCTTGATGTTGTCTAAGACAGTTCTATTACGGTAAAGGGCGTCCATGTGTAAGGAAAAAGATCATTGGCTTCAAAACAGGTTAGAAGACTTAAAAGAAATACACAGGCATCTGTCACCCAACAGATACATACAAGCCTGATATATCGTGATCCTCTTTGCCATTGTCCTCCATTGTTGTCCAAAAACTATTAAAATCATCAAATTCAACATCATTTTTGCCTCATCGTTGCACCGGTTAACATAACCTTCATGTCCATGAACATGCTCACTGCAGATTGTTTTTATTCAATTCCACATACAACATCCAGCTGCTGTATAAAAAATATTTTTTTTATAGAGGTATATATTTGTAGCCTGTTTTGTAAAGATTAACACATTGAATAGGACCCAATAAACCTAATGGTAAGAGCCACAAATGAAAGTAGGAAAGCACAGAGTCCAAATAATCCATTGTTGTTTCGGTCCTTTCATGGGATTTGTGGATCAAATATAAATCATCGACCTTATCTAATATTTTTATATTTTAGTCTTGTCCTTTAGTCTCTCTATAGCTTTTTCTGTGGTCAAGAAACATTCATCCTTTTTTAATATATTTAATTAATTTAATACCCTTATACTTCAACCTATGTATGTATGTTTGGGGCTAATTAGCAACAATGTACATATCTCTTCAATGTACTCAGAATAACTAGCCTAATGCATATGGATACTGGCTTTTCTAACCAGCCCACAACATAAACTAGTGTTTCTGCATGAAAAGAACCCAGCATAGCAGTGAGATTAAATCATATATAGTAAATTTATAATAGTACTTTCAAGGCTTGTTGTGCGTAGCATTGTACAGTGTATGTGTAGGAGTGACATTATCGACTACTTAATCCATCCTTTAGGTGTACAATATAACAAAAGCTGTTTGGAGGTGTGACCTTCTCAAATGGTGGAGGACAGTCCAAGATTTATGTCACAGTTGAGAGCTTCTGTTGGGAGCCCTGACAGACGGATAATCCTGTGGTTTAAACTTGGCAAATATTGATCCCATGGCCCTCAGTGACAAGCCTCAAGACCTGAAATTGAGGGAAATGGATTACTCTGCAGAGTCAAAAAAAAAAAAAAAGATGATGAAAGAGCAAAATATACTATCTTGACCATCAAGCTAGATAACACATTGAGAGGAAACATACACATTAATTCTCAGCCATCCCATTTGGATCTATTGCATCTATTCTTTCAGTAAAGGATTGTCTTGTCTGTCTTAGCATTCATGGTTTAAATGCCGGTTGTCCTCATCCATCAAAGCAAGCAGTCCCGTGCTTCTACTGACATTAACCTCAATAACATTGCCACACATTACAAGGCTTTTTAGAGAGTGATGCGATAGAGGGGGTCATTGTTGGGACCTTCATTTTTGTTAGAAATCTTCTTCTCCCTGTCCCCCCTCATAACAATCTGGACCATGTCTCATTTTATGAAACAAAATTGAAAGATGGTGGCTGGTTCACACTAAAATATTTGATAAGAGAATAAAAAAGTCTAATAGTAGCTTTCTTTTTTTTACTTACAATGACATAGTCATGTGCCTGTCACAGGCGCCCTAAGCGTTTGGGGGGAGGGGTTCGGTGCCTTAGTGATGAGCACCTTGGCAGTGTCCAGGAGGTGAACTTGCATGTCTCCAGCTACCAGTCCACCATCTGTACTTCGGTCCATACGGGGACTTGCACCAGTGATCCTCCGGTTCCCAACCCAATTCCCTACAGATTGAGCTACTGCCACCCACATACATGATTGTTCCGGAGCTTTTCATCACACAATGCATTCACTTGTCGCGTTGAAATGTCTCACTGCTGACAATACCAATTCAAGATACATAACCCATCAATCTGTAGCAGTATAAATATCACTACATTGCATGAATGCACAACACATCAGTTATGGGCAGCACAATGAGTGGTAAATGAGAGAGTGGCCATCAACCCTAACCTGTAGCTATACTGCATCAGGTACTTAAAAGTACATAAACTTGTCTATCAGAAACAAAATGAATGAATGAATGAATGAATGAATGTATTATGGAGAAATGTTGTGAGAATAATAGTGAAAACATTATGGAAGGTTCTCCTTTGTGAAAAAAAAATTACAGACACTCAGAATATCTATAGTAGGTGCAGTACAGTATGTGTGTTGGTCTTTTCATTTGTTCACATGTAGTGCTTTAAGAAATGTGCAATGCTTAGGGGTTACAGTCTTCTCTACAAGTTGTTCTTGAGCAAAATCCAGTACAGTGTGCATGTACACCTGGCAAGATGATAGACTTCTGACAAGCATCAACCAACGCTATTCTCAACAATACGGTGTACTACCACTTTACTGTGGTATTGAACATTTACTTTACAACTCAATCCCTCTGCCTAAGCATCTAGAAGGTAATGCATACACTTGTTATGCATTACAGTAATTCACTTCAGTTGGTCATTCAGATATTACATAAACTGATTATTGTAGGGGCTAAGACTGATTTGTATATTGAAAAAAGTGTCTGTGTAGTAATGATTTTTACTACACAGACACATGCAATGTGCAATATGTGTGTGTGAGTTCGCGTGTGTGTTCACATACTGTACGAGCAATTGCTGTGAGTAGCAGGAAAATAATGCACACTAACATTAAATTAGTAGGTGCTCTCTCATAGATTATTAGACATAATGTGTAATGTTGTGTAGTAAACACATCTATGTCACAACACAGTGTTTGCAGCACTATTCAGTCTTGCTGAAACTGCAGAATGATTTTCTTTCTTTTTTACCAATTCACAAACAATTTAGAAGGGTGTCAAGGTTCATGAGGGGTTAAATCTTGAATTGTACATTTTTATTTTACACCCCAGTTGAGTTATCTCATAATGGCACATTCAAGCGTATGATTGCAGTTCAGCTCAAATGGCATTTAAATAATTTTGTGTTTCCTCTATTACATATGAATGAAACATCATGTTCAGTGTGAAGCAAAGTATGTGAACTATCTGTTGTTATCTACAAGCTACATTAATAGTGCTACATTTGTAAACCATAATTGTTAAGAATTCAAAATCTTCATCCTTCTGTGATACAAACACAAACAGCAGCTAGGCCTACATCATATTCCTTCAAAGGTCAGGATCACCAGCACAGCACACTTTGAGCAGTTAGGGTTCAGTTCCTTGTTGAAGGGCACTTCAGTGTGTTGATGGAAACCATATTGCAACACCCTCCAGGGAGTCATTCACCAGCCACAATACTTTTGAATAGGTGGGTGTGCTTTGAGCACCAGCTGGATGCAGAGAGGAATTGGTTTTCTCCTGACATTGCCAGTTGGCACACCTGTCCATGAATCAGGTTAATTGGCCAAGAACAAGGTAAAGCTCTTTTATTCACTGATATATAGTGCAAGAGAATAACAGAGGAAGAGAGAGAGAGAGAGAGAGAGAGAGAGAGAGAGAGAGAGAGAAAGAGATCTTTAAAACCGAGGTACGCCAATAAAAAAAGTTATATTTTTCTGTACTGTATATGGATGGTTTCAGCAACCTTGCGATTTCTGGTCACTGTAGAGTCCTATTAAAAGCCACTTTTTTGCCGCAATGCGACATATATTATGTATTTTATATACCACACATACTATACATCTCCATGCTTGTGCAAGGAATACAGTTAGTTATTGATCAGTTATAAAACAAAATGTTTTTTACAATTTCCATTTACTCTCACATTCATACCTGAATGTATTCCTAAATCCTCATACCTTATCCACAAGATAGGCAAATAGTCATTATTAAAAGTACTTGGTTAGGTTTAGGTTAGTCAATCAAAAATCATCAATGCCTTTCTATTGGCAGGACACAGGACATGAATCCTAATCTTCTTGTCGAAGTCATTACTATATTTAAAGTACACCAATCCATTCATTGGGGCCAGTGCAGAGAACAGCCTTCCAATAAGTGACCACATTCGTCCATTTTTGTAAGAGTCTAAGAACATCATACTATTTCCAGACCAGCACAAAACAGTCTCCCTGGTCAGGCTCACAAGGGGCAGGCATTGGTTTAACAGCAGGGAAACCTCCATGTCGGATCCCCAGTACAGAGAATAACAAATACCTGTAGATCAAACAGAGACAAATGTAGGGCCCCAATCACACCTGAGCAACTTAAACTCACTATCTTACCTGACTTACAGACTGTGGAAGAAAATCAAAGCACCCAAAGGAACACATGCAAGGAAACAAGGACATTCCACATCGTTTTGAAATGACGGCTGAGCCTCGGGTGCAGTTATCAGGTGCAATCAGAGGAGTGAAAGGCTTTCGAACCCAATTTGTCAATCATATATCACCTCTGTTGTTAAGAAATTGAGTTTTATTCTCAAGTTCCTTGTGAAATACTATATATTACCGACAACCTTTATTGAGTCCTCACCTTTCAGATTGACAGCTGATGAGAAGCTGTTAGAAACGTTAAATGCTCCAAAGTTGTGCTGCACAACATGTACATGGCCACCACACCAGAATGAACACATGTACCTACATTTCTGATGTATGGTTTAGCTGTATTCACATTATAGCGTAAAAACAAGTTTTCTTCTCAGTGCAGGATTCTTATAGGATTGGGGAGGTCTGTGAGGCTAACTGATTCTGAGGGCCAATATTTCACCCAGCTAATGTTTACTCAATATGATGGCGCTTTGTTAATTTATAGATTCATTCAGAAACACTACTTATTTAATTTCTCCTCTATTTGTAATAGCAGGCAATGGCTGGAGGCTACTGCCTGGCAGCCCTCAGCCATCGCCTGCGGGTCAAAGCTCATCTTTTAGAGAGTGCCACATGCGCTCTGTGCCACGCATTCATCTGCCAAGGTCTGTTGCAAAAACCACGTTAAAAATAATGAAGGAGGCTCTTGCTGTTTTTTCACTGTAATTTCAAAATGGCTTTTATGTGATTTTTTTTGTCAGGGGTGAATGCATGGTTGAAATCATTACAAAATATGAAAACTATAGTTAAATGATTGTTAACCTCATTTTATGAGCTGAATAGATACAGTGGAGGGACAAACAATTCAAGATGGGTTATAGAAATACTACATACTATATGTAGATTACATACCTATACACTGAGAGGAAAAATGCAATACACATGTATGCAGTAGAATACATTTACACATTGGTATACTATATATATATATATATATAACATGTACTTTGATGTTTTCTGAATCCCAGCTTACTGAACAAAAAACAATGTTGAGCACAGCAATCAGAACAAGGACCAACGGTAAAAGGCAAATTTATGCTCAAATAGTTAGCCACACTGCTTGCTGCACAACTACTTGCATTTTCTATTTAAAAAAAGACCAAGGGCTTGTGAACTTTTTTCATTTGTACTATTACAGTTTCATCACACACAGCACCATTGAAATCCTTACCAACATAATTCAAAATACTGATAAAAGTAAGGTAATTTGTAGGATTCAAATGTATTTCATACGCCAAGTTTACTTGTTGTAATGCAATATTCTTTCCATATGGTTTCAGTCTGTATCTTGTTGTGTTCTACTCACAAACTCATTCAACATTTTCAGTCTTTGAGACAAATGTGCACTTGAAAAATTTTAGAAATGCATTAATTTACTTTAACAATGTACAACAATTGATGACACAACTGATAAATGGCACAACTGGGCATTGGCTGCTTGTCTTCCCTATTATGAATATACAGTTTTTTGTTGAATTTGTGAAATTAAAAAAGAACTGTCCTATATTCAGGAAATACACCCAGAACAACTCACAGTTTGGTTGCAGCCAAGCTAGTCTTGGCAAAGCTAAAGCCAATACAAAACAATACTTCTGGGCAGTGTTCCTATCGACTCAGTGGCCTCATCCAAATGCAAGGAACAAGTGATTAGATACTGTAAGTGAGTCCAAATTGACTAAAACCTTGCAACAATACGCTTACAATGACTAACAGTGCAAACAAAAGGGACAGAATGCCTCAAATAATGAAATCAGAGATGTGCCATAAACAAATAATGTCCCCACTGATAAACCAACTGTCTAAAATTGTTTTCTACATTCTGGCTACTGTACAGGTACTATTGCAGTAATTATGGTTTGAGTATTTTGCTTTAGAAGTATTTATTGGATAACCTTGAATTCATTCTTCCTCATTGTATTGTAGTTATGACTATATGTCCACCCAGTCATAACAAAGACTGGATAAATATAACAAAGTCTGACAATAAAATGTCCATTAGTTTTGTTTACTTATGAAGGCACAGTACATTTAGTTTTTCTTTTTTTCTATTTAATTGGATCACCCATTTCCCTGTTCTTTTCTATAATTCAGACTGTTTGGGCTTTGTAGAGTTGCTGTACTATCTGACCTATAGAATTTAAAACAATGCCACAGAGATGAATGAGAGAGGTGAACTTTGTAATGATTACTTTAGAAAAATAGCAGAAAAATCAATGTATCTGCTACTGACATTGTTTTATCCCTACAAAACTACTGCATGATTTCTACAGACCAGCATCTTTTGCTCAATATACTGTACACATTGCATTTTATAAGCACGGATGAGGAAAGTATTGTACTTAAATATGTATTTCATTGACTGCTTTAAAACTCTCCACAGTGCTTAGCAGCATTGGATGCCTCCCTACACATCATTGTGAATGTATTGTTTCCTGTTATTTACTCCTGCATCTTTTATTCAGATTTTTAATCTTACTGGTGTTTTTTTATGCTTACTCACCATTTACTACACTCGGTTTGGAGATGTTTTGTCTGTTATATGTGTTAAGTATATACAAAGTAAAAATTTAGTAATTACCAGTGTAAAACTTCTTTGGTAAGGAATGTGAACAGTGTTCTGCACTGAAGAAACAGCTCAAAATGCTGAAAGGCAATTTAGCATTTTTAGGGTGCCTACAGTACATATTAGACTGTTAACTACTATGTATCGGATGTAGATGTCCAGAAAGTAAAGTAACAAAGAAGCCAAATTTCCTTTACCTAGGAGACTGGGGTTGTGTCCTGGTTAAAAATAAAAGTAAACGTTTTTTTTCAACTTTATAGAACACACGGAGCTACATCACATTCCGCATTACATGCGTAACCAGAAGTGAAGTGACGTCTGATTTGAACCTAAACCAAAATCTTTTTCATTAACGTGTTTAAAACTGCAACTGTTACGCTCTCTGGTTTAGATCGTATCAGAGGGTAGAAATAAGCCGTATGGTTTTGGTAACTTGTTGGAAAGAGAACATAAAAAGGCACATTCTGGGCTGTGAAAGAAACAATATAAAGGAGTTGCTGAGAAAGCACCTGGCTCTTATTGCATCATGCAGACTACAAACATATATCACAATGGGCCCCTGGAGCAATTCCTTTGTGACTTTCAGTGACTTGCTTTCTGCCACTGCATGCTGGTCATTTCCGATGCCTACCTGCAGTTTGAAGTTGAACATATTTGTTGCTTTTTTAGCTACAAGTACATTTTGTATGGCCTGTTGTCTACAGACTTTAGGAGACAGTGTTAATAAGCTTACTGTCTTCACCGTTATTTGTGTTCAGATCTGTGTTTTAGTTCCCGCACTGTAGAATGTGAACAATAAACTAACTGATTTTGTATTTTTGGTTGGTTTTTAGTTAAGGAGCTCCATACATTATAAAGGAACATACTGTGAAATGTAAAGAAAAGGAAAGCCTTGCTGTCTAAAACCAAGATATAGGGACCTGATATAACACAACAAAAATGGATTGAAAACACTAAATGCTAATTTTTTTTTGCTGCCACTTATCTTGGTGACAGGAGGCTAAACAAAGTAGCTCAGACATCCTTTTCCCAAGCCACAACCTCCAGCTACTCGTGGGGGATCCTGTCCCAGGTCAGGTGTTCCCAGGTCAGGTGGGCTATGTAAATCCTCCAAAGTGCTCTGGGGATGCTTTCACTCTGCTGGTTGGATGTGCCTGGAATACTTCACAGAGAGGTGTTCAGGATGCATCTTGAGCAGAGGCCTGGAAACCTAAACTGGCTCCTTTCAAAGTGTACGTACCAGTGGGTCTAACTGTACTCTGAGCAGTCTCAAGCTTAAGGTGGGCCCAAACACTGCCAACAAAATTCATTTTAGCCATTGTATCCATGATCTCATAACAGATTGAGTAACATATTTATATATTCTCACAAATAATTTGTTTGTTAAACATTCACATATCATGATGTAATTATGCCGTAATTATGTGCTGCTTATGCTAATGAACGCTTGAACATTTTGCATATGCATGTGTAATTTTTTATAAATATATATATATATATATACAGTAGATATGTACAGTAATGCATATAAACAGACTTAAGATGTACTAATCTGTTCCAGGAAACTGTGGCACTGTCACCAGTGTTCCCTCTCTTAAATGCATTTTTCTAATTTAGGGAGTGTTTAGGTTTTCAGTGTTTTGGTCAAGGACACACTGCTGTTCGTGGACTGCCACAGAGATTGCACCTGTGACCTGCTATGTATGGGACAAACTCTCTAACCAATGTCATACTTATGTAAGCAGAATTTATCTACAGCACTACTAATGTCACTTATCAGCAGCAGTTTCCACTTAATATAATATAATAATAATAAAGACCAGTGCACACAAAATCCAAATTTGAATAATGAAAATAAAACCCTCACTCTGAATTTTCACTGCACAAACAACAAACTGAGGGATGAATTAATTTAAATATGTATTTGTTGACCTTACTGTACAGTAAATCTGTTTTCCACTCCAGAATAGCAAAAACATTTTGTCCAGTATGTGACTCATCTACAATAATGTTACTTTTTCCCACTATGTTGTCTTGCTTTCTGTTAACGCAGTGCATATAGGGAATGCATCCCCTCTTCAAATTGCATTATGATCGACCAATGAAGCCAAAAGATTAAAGACATTGCAACCACCAAAGAAGATAGGCTACTCAAACCATGCTATTATAATAGCCTATTGCTGACCTAGATGAGATTAGTAGGAAACAGATATTTCAAAGCCTTTGTGTGTTGCTATCTACAAATAAGCAAAGAAAGAAGCTGTCTAAGCAGTGCAATACAAGTATTAGTCAGACCCAGCACATGCCCACATGCTTGGCCCACGGCAAGCAGCATCACTGGATTGTTGTCTGCTTAATTTTCCTCTGAGAGATTATTTGCACTCGCTTTGAGACCCAAACAAATGCTGGAATGCTCCAAGAGAGTGTGTCACTAAGAGGGTAAATAAATAAATTGGGGAAAATCTTGACAGGTTATTACACCATGTGGGTTAAGAAGGAGGAAGCTCCAGTAATCCATTATTTAAAGTTTGTTTTGGACTTCAAATTAACTGCTTTGAAAAGAAAGTCATTGCTTACAAGATTAAAAGAGTACAGGCAAAGCAGGCCATTTTAAACTAAAGCCAATCATTTCTGCAGTACTTTTGCATGTAGTTTTCCTGCAGTGCTGGTATTTTATGCAGTTTCTCTTTAACTCTATCAAATGAAGCACATTTCTAAAGAATGCTTAATCCACAGCACAATGTCATGTTGAAAAGCTCGAATACCATACAACAACACAAATCAAACAGGAAATGAGTAAATGAAATGAGCAGAACGAATTGGTCAACAATGAGTAAAGAAGAGGGCAAACAGCAGAGACAGAAGGTTTTCAGTGCCACTTCTAATATGATCGAGCGAGAGCTGGTGAGAGCTTTAGCAATTCATCTGCTGAAATCTCCCATCCTGTTTTTGTAGAAAACCTTAAATGCTTGACAAAGCACAAAGTAATGTTTGTCTGCATACTCAAAATCACTGAAAAAATGCTTGAATGCTGATGTGGTTATTTTCATTGCTGTGAAACACATGAATTATGACTATAAAAATGATGAAACCTAAAGTAACTGTCTTCTCCTCTAAGTCCAAATCTGTAAACAGCAAAATATGTAAGGGGATGGGGGCAATGGGTGGACAAGTGTGTCTATTGTAGCACACATTTACACCTGCGCTGGTTGTAGCCAGAGAAACACATAAGCACGGTTATCTATTGAATTTAATCCTCAGAACCAAGTGTCAAGTACTTCCATTTGACATCTTTTTGCTGACACTCAATGTAACAGTAGTATTTTTAAAGTGTGATTTATTCAGTTTTAGTTGTACATCCAACGTGCAGGCTGTGTTTACTAGACTTCCCAGTACACACATATCAAGTTCAAACAAACAAACCACAACACACTGAACACGCTGCTTGCTCTGCAGTAATAGCCCACCATGCTAACTTGGCTATAGTAACTTCATTTTCAACACATTGTAGTAGAAATATTTGAAAGCAACTCTGTATTTAGGCTGTCACAGCGTAAAGAAACAATCACCTACCAACCCTGTTTGTATAGGAACCCTAATAATGCAGCAACTGCCTATTGTGTTTATTTCAATGCTAGTTTTATCAGTGCAGCAAGTAAGTTTGTCTTCTTAGAGCAGTGGTTCTCAACCTTTTTGGGACCAGCGCCCCCCTATCCATTATCCAGGTCCCTTAAAATCATCAAAAAATTGAATCATTGAATAAAAATTTTCGACAGCAGTTCATAGAATTATTAAAGATAAATTATGTTAACGTTTAATACAGACTATAAAGTTCATGACAAGAGCGATTCATAACGCTGCAGTACGGAGTTTATATAAGATGATACTCTGACGTCCCGTTCCCATGAAGGCAGCACGGAGCTGCACCACACAAAGCCTAAAGAAACACTAAATAGAAGAAGAGTTAAAGGCTGATTTATACTTCTGCGTAAAATCTACGCCGTTGCTACGTACGTAGGTACGTGAAGACACAAACCTACGCCGGACCCTACGCCGTAGCCTGACGCGCACCTCTCGAAAAATGTAACTACACATCTCGGTGACGCACATCGCTCAGCCGTGGCTTGATAGCGTTGCAATATCCCCCGACTCATTTCCTGGTTCTCCTTCTCTATAAACAACATGATATCAAGGAGAGGGTTAACTTTTCCTGCTACAGATTTCCCACCTTGGTCAGAAAGAACAGGGGAGACACTTTGCTTCTGTTATGACTCTAGAGTCGTTACTTGCTCCGAAGTGAATCGCTGTCACTCTCTCACTTCTCCCTTGCTCTACCACACACTCCCCACACACACACACACACGCCGGCTTGACGCACACACCAGGGCACAAGTATAAACATCAGGCCACTTATGTAGGCTACGGCGAAAGTTCTGCGTGGAGCCTCTGCAGAACCATAAAACAGCCTTTACGATCCACCGTCTCGTCCAGTTGCAGGGCAGTAAACTGGCAGGTTTTAATGTTGCAGACGACTGCTTTTTGTTGGTTGCAAAAATTGACAATACGATTGCCATGTTTTAAACTGCCTATATTTGGAGCAATTCATTTCTTTTGTAACCATACCACACATTTTAATAATGAAACAATGAGATAATGGCTTACAATATAATTTCCCATCCCTCTCAAATAGGGGTGCAACGGATCACAAAACTCACGGATCGGATCACTGTTTTGAGTCACGGATTGGATACATTTTTGGATCAGCACAAAAAAAAAAATTATTAAAATGTAATAATACCGTTTAACAATAATTACTTCTTTCACCAGTAAACTGCTGTTAAAAGAAAAAGCAAACAGATGAGAAAAGGGTATTTTACAATAACTATGAATGCACCACGAGGTTTACCAGTTTACCAGTAAACGCAACATTTTGTCCTGTCTGTGTTAACAGCTGTGATCAGTGCTAGTTTGTGTCTTAGCTCATAGCTTTAGCGGCAGACCGCTGTACGTCCTGCTGTGGGAATCCTCTACAGAGAAATACAGACACACTTTTACACCGTTTAACTGTCACCATTTAAACCAGTTGCTATAGCTAATGGTAGGCTAACGTTACCTGCTGTGTAACGTGTTATTAGTGTTTACTAGCATGACATGCAGCAATGTTTCTGTTGCCTCTAACACTCTAACATGGGTGTCGGAGCATCAGAGAGCAGCGCAGACATTTAAATAGCACCATAATGAGGCATCGAAATCCGCATTGCTATTTGGTCCGGCAGATACCGGGCGGCGTTGCCATATTAGCACTGGATTTTACCATGCGCTGTTAAGGTGAACAGAAAATGACGTTGCCTGTATGTTGTCACGGCAAACGCACGTGTGTGGAAAGTGGTTGCATAACAGCTGAAATGTTGCACACTAACGTAGTATTTAAAATTTACGGAGACAACCCAAGAAAATATTGACTTCTTTTGAAATCAATTTTCCAGTTTTGTAAGTTCTGATTTGTACAGGTGGTTGCCAAAGAGGACAACCAGAGACCACGAAACGGTTGCCATTTCTCTATTACTTTAACATCAAGCTAAACAGTTGCACGTGAATGCAATTCTTCTTGTTTTTTATTATTTATTTTTTTAACGTTTGTTCAATATGTATCTGTGTACACATTTTGTATTTTGCCAGACACTGGTTCCCCAAAAGTACTTTTCCTCTAGCATAACCAGAAGTGCAATGTTTTTACCTATCCTGTAAAATATCTCACATGTGCTCAATGAATTGGCACACAATTTCATGCAGACATTTATGGTTCCCAGACGTTTGTAGCCTAGTGAGCCACTTTTTCCGCTAGTGTCACTATGAAGTTAACATCTATGGATTTCAGTGAAATGTTTCATGTTCCTTTGACTTTTCATCTAGTGCCACCGTCAAAGTTCAATTTGTTCAAAACTTTGGTTTATGACCAAATAACCATCAGCCTCAAGTGTACTTTGTATTTATTGTTAATTATACAATGTAAACATACAATACACTTAACTACAGTTAAATAGTGATCATGGTAAACATCAGACCTGCTTACCATCAGCATGATAGCGCTGTCATTGTGAGTACATTAGTAGTTCACTCAAAGCGCCGCTGTGCCTAAGCTCTGCCTCACTCTGCCTGACTTCAGTCTTGTTTAATTTCAATTTACCTCAATGTTTTATAACCTGTTTATTATTATTATTATTATTATTATTATTATTATTATTTCTGTTTAAGTTCAGTCATGTTTAATGTGCATGTGGTCTGAAAATGTGTTACATGGGTTACAAAAACACATGTCACACGTTTTCAGACTACTCTTGTAGCCAATTATTTTAATAAAATGTTCAGATACAGAACCATATGCTGCTGCTAGATACATTTTTGTATCCTTGACCACTCTTTTTTCAAGTAAATAATTTGCACTAGCACGGATGCCTGCTGGCTGTAACGTGTTTCATGGAGTTTTGAACTTATCAAGATATATTTTAACTGAACAGCATGTGGGTTTTACCAAAAGCAGAATAGGAGCAATGGTCCCATATCCGAGTAAAATTTAAATGCTGATCAGAAAGAGAAGTGCTTGAATTTCTTTTCAATGCCTTGAGTTATATTACACATCTATATAAAATACAAACAAGCTAGTCCCTACTGACTAAAATGAAAGCTATTATGTCTCACTGTTATTGCAGGAATACAGTACCGACACATTTTTTAAGTCACTTGATATTTGGTAAATTGTGATTTCTTTTGAAAGCAGCATAAAAATAATTATTTCTAAGTCTTAATATGTCAGTGGAATGCTCTGTCTGTCACTGAAGGTGAGTTAGTTCTCCATTTACATATTGAAATTATTATTAATGACTGAAAGTCAAGATTTGCTGACAGTACCAATCAATCTTGCAGAATTGCAATGGACATTAGCACCCAGTTAGCGAACAGAACTGTGCCTGTTTACTGGCAATTTGGCAAAACGTCTATAGCTACTCTTTTACAGTGACACCGGTACTCAGCCCGGGGCTCAGCCTGGGGCTCAGCCCGACGCTTGGTGCCGCCCAAGATGATTGTGATTGGTTTAAAGACATGCCAATAAACCAGAGCATGTTTTTCTCCCATCCCAGAATGCTGTGTGGACTAGCCAGACCTTCCTCCCTGGCGCTGTGGTGGAAGGTCTAGCAATGCTAGACTAGTGTCACCTAAAAATTAGTCTATATCCTTGACGTTCAACTTTGGGGATAGCTCCCGTGCAGTAGGAAATTCCGCCGGATGCATGTATTTTCCTAGACCGTCCTGATCTCGCGAGCTCCAGTTTTCCACTCGCAGATCAGTCTGGCATCTTGAGGTAGAGAAAATTTGGAGCCGTTAGCCAAACGACCGGGCGAATCAGCGTTGGTTTTGAGGTGGGTTAGGTGGTGATAGACAGATGGTTTATCCAATCAGCTAACCAGTATTTTCAGAATGCGGTAGCCCTAATTCTGTTAGCCGCTCGCTAATGCTTTTTTTCTCTTGGATCCTTCTTTTGGAATATGATCCGGGAACCTGAAATGGTGTCTTTTATTCCTAAATTCTCGTTATACAAACGGCAAATATCCTTTACCGACATGTTGCTTGCAACGGAAAGTTCCCAGATGGATATGCCGAGCAAATGCGAAGCAATCCATCTGGCGGAGTCAGGTTAGTATTTTCCATTTCCTTCCACTTTCTTTGTGTTGGAATTTTAAATTTGGTGGATTAATGAGGACTATTACTGACTGCTTCACAGATCTTTGCATGGTAAATTGAGACAGCTAGTTAGACCTCACTACCTAGGTGAGGTATATAAGCAAAGGTTTTGGGTGGGTGACACACTCTTAATCAAACCCTGAACAATAAATCACACTAACACACCGTGGGCAGAGTAGTAGCCTCAAGGAAACTCTGTTGTTTTTCAGTTGATCAGCAAGATTGAGATAAAATAAAAATATAGGCTACAAGAGAAATGTAAGCATTAAGGTATGGCGGAGAATGACAAGAATTATTAAGTCACTGTGAAATTTAGTGAGACATCACTAAACTGTTGGTTGTTTATTTTTTCAGTACAATTTTCACATCACAAGAAATGAGCTGTTTACATTCAGTGTTGAAATACTTCTTAACCAATTCCATTCCAATTGGAAAAGTCCCTTATAGCCCTAATGCATTATATACTACTTAATACTACAGCACTACGTTTCAGAGGATATAACTTTTAACATCATTACATTTACTTGACAGTGGTTACTTCGTTGATTTAGATTTTAGACAAACAAGATATCAGATGAGCTTGAAAATATATATTTGTTTATAGATGAACAAAGGTATATAAAATAGTTACAATTATCTCCACTTTGACTAACTACATTAAAAACAGTTTACACGTTAATGCATAAGCTATGTAACAGTAATACAATAATACAATGGCCTATAATCAATAATATAAAGCTCTAGAAGAGGCCATTCTATAATAAGTAATTTTACCTGTAATGGGGTATGTTTTACATTATTTTTGAAAATGTAAACACTCACACAGTGAATACAACACAGTAACACATGTCATGGGCTAGAAGTATGACATTTGACTGAAATTTACTTCAGTGGAGATTTTGTGCAAGTGAATCATTACTTTGCCTAGAATAATGCACATAACAACTGCAGTGTGATGCGGTGGTCTCTATGGAGACAGATATATGATACATTACAAGATACAGATAGATAGCTGAGAAGGAACACGAAGAGCAATACTGCTTACTGCAACGGTTTAGGTTTAATTATAAAGTAAAACAATGAGCAGATCACACCTTTTTGCTCAGAACACAATCACTCATCATGAAGGGCCTGGTGAACCCACCCTCATTTAGAGAGCGATCAAAGCCCCTCTCTCAATGAGCTGGCATATTGGTTGCTCAATGTTGTTTTCAATTTCACCAGTATGCAAATTTCCCCCCACATTCCCTGAGAAGTAATGAGGAAAACAAGAAAGCTCTAACCCCAGATGAAAAGAAAATGGCTATTGAAATGACACATACCCACTATTTTGTGGTAGTGCACACAAAAACAAACAGAAACAAACACTGTCGCAAAATATTGGCTATAAACATAACAAATAAAACATTGGAACATACTTTTGGTAGTCTATTTGTGCAATCATGATAAATTGCATGCTGTATTTCTATATATTATATTTCTATTCATCTTGTAAAGAAAATAGTCCCCAATTGATTGTATCCTTATCAGTATTCTTTGAGCATAATTATTTATCAACACATAACAGAGATGTTCACAAGTCGTTTTTTGGAAGTCCAAGTCGAGTCTCAAGTCTTTGAGGTCGAGTCCAAGTCAAGTCTCAAGTCTTTTACCACAAGTCCAAGTCATGTCTCAACTCTCTGGCCATCTGATCTGTCCCTAACACTGTATTGTTAAATCTTATGAATTCAAAGCATGTCCTGTAGCTACCATCCATACAGTACAGTATAAAATCAGTTGTAGGATAACTTTATGGGGTCTACTTAACACATCCCTCTAGCCCTCGGACCTGGTGAAATATTAACCAAGTCACATGATATGGATACAACTATAAAGATACAATTTGCTTGTTCCCAGGCAATCCAAGCATTAGCACAACACTTTGGTTGGTTAGCTTGTTACCTGTGACGATATATGCTAAATGTCTCTTTCACTCAGAAAAATGTCGTAGTGGAAACCAAGAGAATAGTAGAAGCGCCACACCAGTTACAGAACAACATGCATCTCAGTGTCAGTCCAAATTACGCACAGTAAGCAGTTTGAACTCACTTATGTAATGCAATTTATTTATTTTATAAGTGTTAGTATGCTCAGTGAAACTAAATCCAGCGCGAGGGACAGCCGACTCAGAGGAAGAGAGGTTAGTGAGGCCAGCGTCTCCACGGCAACTGAAAGTGCGCACGGATCCACTGCGCCATGCATGGATGAAATAATGAAATAATAAATAGGACTACAGTAACAGAAATATGTGCAGAAATAAGAATCACTTAATAGCATACAAATCATCCACGGGATCAATTACGCATCATATGAGTTTGCCCACCCGACACAGCATTTGTTCCTGGGGAGATGGATCCGTGCGTCCCGCCTCCTGTGCGCCATGGATGTCTGAGACTCAGCAACTACTAACTATAAAGATACAATCTGCCTGTTCCCAGCATTAGCACAACACTTTGCGATGGTTAGCTTGTTACCTTGTGACGATATATGCTAAATTTAACGTCTCTTTCACATTAGCAAGTGACTGACCTATCTGGGTGCGTTTTGAGATGCCTGATGAAGTTCGACGTTGTTGATCCGGCATCATTTATCTTGGTGCCACACACCTTGTATGTAGCTGTTAGCTTACTGCCACCATTTACGAAGTTATTGTAAGCAAAACTAATGACAAAAGGCACAACTCCGGGAGAACTTGGTGTCACCATCGTCAATGCATATAAGGCATAACACATGCGTTACGTTGCACATTATGGCCAAGGACAGGGGACATGCAGCTCATATGTTTCCCCAACGTATATGCGGCAATACATATAAATACATGAATACATTTAGATTTAAAAAGCAATAATTGCATGAAAACAGGTTGTCGACGAGTCTCAAAGCTCGAGTCAGAGTCAAGTCTGAAGTCTTTTGGGTCGAGTCCGGGTCAAGTCTGAAGTCAGCTGTTTGTGCGACTTAAGTGCAACTCGAGTCCCCATCTCTGACACATAACGATAATTGCAACAGATTAATCTCAGGAATACAACATATTAAGGAATTAACACATGCAAAGTGTTAATTGTCTAATGTGCGAACAAAAAGCTTGTAGTTGTGAACATACTTCGTAATATTTCATAAAATTAATTTTACTAGAATAATTATAAATGTAAATAATGTAAAAATAATAATTTATTTTTTGTAAAGTGCTTTTCTAAACTGGTATTTAAAATTAAAATGATTAATTACATTTAAAGTTAAATACAATCAAAGTTTAGATGTATACTGGTTCAAACATGTTATTGTACATATTTAACTGATAGCATTTTTATAAAGACAGAAGCTCTGAGAGTAACCATGTCACTGTCTTATTTGCTGATTTAAAATAGGTCAGTAGACAGTTATTTACTGGCTTAGATCAAGCAAGCAGAGTCTGGACTGTGTTAATTTATCACCTTCTAAATGGCAAAGCTGACTACACTCGTGATGCCAGTGCTACATTGCATTACTTATCATCCACAAAGTCACATCAATGTGGCTGAAATTTACTCCAATGAAAAGAGCACAAGGGCATACAGATGGAGACAAAAACTTATGTTGATGAATTATGTTGAAGGACTGCATTTAAAATATTCCTCATATATCGGCGAGAAATGGAGCATATTACAACAAATAGATGTCAAAAAGACAAATCAGTCATGATTCTTTTCATCTTTAACAAAGTTTACGTGAATACACAGGAATGCATTGGCTGATTATAAAGTTGAACTTTTAAACTAATAACTCAGTA
Organism: Perca flavescens; assembly: GCF_004354835.1. Classification (NCBI taxonomy): domain Eukaryota; kingdom Metazoa; phylum Chordata; class Actinopteri; order Perciformes; family Percidae; genus Perca; species Perca flavescens. Next base: position 18,438,199 of record NC_041331.1, read on the forward strand.
TCACCCGGAATAATGAGTGAAATGAGAATTGTATTCCTCTGGTTGGTTAAAGGATGAGGATCACAGAAATGCATGGAGGCAGATCTTGCTTCACTTGAGTGTCAAAACATATTGATTTGTAATGTGAACCTGGCAGAGTAAAAACCACAAGCTGTGGTCTCAAAGAGGATTTACTTGTATTGCATAACAATCTATGGAGACGGCCTCCCTTATTAACCTTTATTTACACAGAGACAAGTTTCTCCTCTGCTGCTGAATTCTGAAATTTCCTCTTTAACCTTTGGGCTCTCATATGACTTTATCTGTGATTGTGCATACACATACTTACATGCATCTAACTATTAAGTTGGGTGGAACTGATCTGTTGTTCATTGACTTACTTAAGATGAGGTTTATAGGGAGTAAGTAAACCAGTGAGTCACTATGGAGCAAAGCCAAGCAACACTTTCTATATCAGAGGTTTAGCACATTTACAGTGAGCCAAAAAAAAAAAGAGACTTAAACTGAGACTGTGAGAAACATGTTCTCTGGTTCACGTGAGTGTGAGGGTTAGAGCAGCCAGAGGGTGGACTGCAGATCTGCAGTAATCAATTATAGTAATGTACAAATCCATTTTTATGGGTTTTTGATTAAGAACACAGTCTTCTAAGGTGGAAAATATGATTGTGATCTAATTTGCTTTGATGCAATTGGCAGTAAAAAGCATTGGATCTATAATAATACAGAGAGCATTGGCAGATATTCCATTCAGTAAAATTGCACAAAGAGGGGAAAGGTAAACATTTAAATGAAAGTAAAAATAGACATTTACTGTATGTGTCTCTTTTGCTTTTTCAGTGTCTGATACCGCTTATGTTGAGTGGGAGCTTAGGTTGAAACCATCTAATATGAATTAATCTCATTCTCTCCTTGTCACACCTCTCTTGCAAAGGCCCATCTGCTTCCTAAAGACTTGTTTAATTGTTTTGCTGAGCCTCTGTCACGTTATGTGTTTGTGTTCATGCTTACATGCATGTGCCAACCCTGTTGAAGGCTGCCATCAATATATGGTGCTGCTTGAGGTGACAAAGAGAAAGTCCATGATCACCTTATATCACCCTTAAGTATCCCTAAAATAAAAATCAGATTGTAGACACATTGGTAGATGAAGATTAGATGAGTGTTGTTGTTGTTGTTTTTTAGTAGGGATGGAGGGTGTTATATATATTAATATATTCCATGTTTATGTTGAGAAAATTGTGTTATATTAATTTAAGTTAAATGCTTTAGAAACACATTAAGTGTCCGTGAATACAAATATGTACATTATATGAATGCTTACATATTTTAAATTGTTTTAAACACTTCTGACATTGTCCAACTTTCTGAAAAAAAGTCAGAAACTGGGAAACTACCATTTCTGTTTATCCCTACTTTTAGACATTTTGCCATCAATGCCATCAGTTATGATGGCATTGTATTGGCATTGTATTCACCATTTCCATTGTCAAGATAAGGAGACAAGAGGATTCTGCTTGACAGAGCTAAATTTATATAACACAAGCCGTTATACCATATATCATGCTCCAGTGGGTCTGGCTCATTTACACCCCTGGTGATAGAAATGGCATTTTGCTTCTTCTCTTCTTGAATCTATTCAGGGGGGATGTCTGTGTAAAGGTGTTAAATGAACATGTGTTGGTGGCTTGGGTGCCACTTCAATCAAACGATTTAAAACATGAGATGAACGGATATCGATATTAAAAATCAAAAAGCCTCCTTATCATGAGAGTACATTCATCCTTATTTATTGTGAAGAATGTCCTACTTCTTGTTGTTAGTGAATTTCTCTTTGATGAAACTGCCCTGGGTATTTGGCGTCAACTAAAATGTCTTGCTCCTCTTCTACCAGGACTTGGTTGTGAGCATCCTGCGTTATGGAATCTCAGCCTTGTTTGAAAACCTCAGTGTACAGCTGAAAGCCCAGATTACCCGGCTAACAAAGAGCCATCAAAATTATGGGAGTCAGACAGCATCCCACACTCTAGGCTGTCTTTGACAAAACTATCCTCAGGCAGGCCCAGAAGATAATTTCAGACCCCACCCATGTCCTCCACCCCCAGTACAAGGTTTTCCCTTCAGGCAGATGCTTCAGAGTCCCCAAAACCAGGCTCACCAGCTTTGAGAACTCCTTTGTCACGCTGTCCATCAAAGGCCTAAATGGCAAGCCAGCCAGAGCCTAACCCCTGAAATGCTGCCTTAATCCTAACTACACACATGTACATTTTGTTGTGGATGGCTAGCAGAACCTGTAAAGTGCTCTGTGATAACATCCAGGGGATCACCAAAGGTTTTAAATTTCAAAAAGTTCAGAGATGGTGGGCGGACACTTCTTAGACCTAAAACAGTGTAGACTATACGTCTGTTTGTTGATATATTCCAGGGTAAATTGTATGTCCGGGTTAAGTCATTCAGGCATGTGATTGCCAAAAAGCAGGAAAATATACGGAGCGTCCACATCTACCCACGACACTATCAAAACGTTGTCAAAATATTGATAGTTAGATGTAAATACACTAGTCCAATTGAGTAAGGCCACGCATCATACAGATGTCCTTTGTTCATTTATTTCCATGTTTTATAGTAAGACACCGTGAAAACTAAAAGAAAAATAAACACCTAAAATACAATAAGTCAAATGCAATTCCACCAGTCATTTCACAGTCTCTAAAACACGTTTCACCAACTAGACGGGTCCACAATGTTAGCTTCACAACAATACGTTAAATGTAAAGAAAGTACAATATTAAACATAAATGTGACAGGGCTGAAATACAAGGGCAAAATTACCGTGTGCGCCTCTTGAACCGTGCATAATCTTAATTTGAAGCCGTACATGTGTCTCTGCGGCCACGTTTGCTCTCTCTGTCTGTCTTCGACCCACAATGCAACAGGTGTGGCCTTCATTAAACTCTGGTCATTTGACCTCCACATAAAAAATGACATTTGTACTACAGAACAACATTCAAACCCACTTATTTTAAAGTAAAATATTTTTGTGCAATTTTAAATTGAACATCCCCTTTTTAAACTCTTATTTATTAAATTTTTAATGTTTTTAATATGAAATTATCAGAAATATAGACCACAAGAGCAAATCTTTATAACACTGTCCCTCAGACAGTAACATTAGATAAAACACAGGGGATATTTGTTGCCACAAAGTAACTTTTTCTGGGTACATAACATTACATGTCATTTAGCTGACGCTTTCATCCAAAGCGACTTACAAGTGCTATATATCAGGGGTTGCATGCCTCTGGAGTAACTAGGAGTTAAGTGTCTTGCTCAGGGACACATTGGTTGATGTATCGCAGTGGGAATCGAACCCAGATCTCCCACACCAAAGGCATGGGTCATATCCACTGTGCCATCACCACCATCACCACCCACCTGGTAAAGGCCATGGTTAATGTCAAAAACTGCAAACAGTTTCTCTTTTGCACTCCGGAAGAAGAGTAAGTGCTATCAGGATAAGGACCTCTTTCATCACAGCCCCTACTTTTTGCACTTTTCTAAGTGATTTGGTACCAAGTGGCTTGGCCTGCCCTCAAGTGATTTGTGTATTTATTGCTGTACTTTGTAATGTGTTTGAATGGGTGGTTTATTTTGTTTTTGGAGTGTTCTGTCTATGGCAATCCCCCTGAAGAAAACCAAATTTTCTTTGTTCATGTTGACCTTAAAATTAAGCTTTTGCCATTTCTTAGATTGCCTTTGCAAGAAAGTAATGGCCCCAACACTGGGATTGACATCACAAAATTCAAATGCCACTTTCTTGATACTGTATTGTTAGTAATGTAAATGGCCTGCATTTATACGGCACTTTTCTAGTCTTAACGACTACTCAAAGAGCTTTTACATAGTACAGGCACCCTTCACCATTCTCACACACATTCGTACACTGGTGGCCAAGGTTGCCATACAAGGTGCCACCTGCTCATGACACACATTCACCACCTGAGCCACATCTGCCCATATTAGTAACATTAGATTACCTATAACTGTATTCAATTGTAAACCATTTGTTTAGCCCTGAATTGCCAGATTTGATGGCATATACACATATTCATCCATCACCCTGACCATTACAATATTTTAGTGTCAGACCACTTTGCGCTTTGTATGTCTACCTCACGTTACTTTTGGTAAGAAAGCGTATGTCACATTTTTTTTCAATGCATGTTGAGTATGTCTACACAGCAATATAATACCATGTTAATATGCCAGGCGTACTTTCATATTACATATACAGTAACTTATGTCTATTTTTTTAAACTTTCATTCTATAATCATTCATTGATATGACATGTCTAAACTTGCAAATATATTTGTCACAGTGACAAGCTTCTGCAGTTCTGATATACCTCCTGGAAGTCAGACATTTCATTATTTGAAACATTCATTGAAACATAAACATATTGCTGCCTTAAATAATGCAATCCATCATGTTGAACAGAACATGCATTGTAGTTTCCTAATATGAATATCATGCAGCTAATTCATCTGTTTAATGGGGACTATAATCACATTTTCCATTACTGCACACTGTTACTTATGTTGGCAGTGAAGAGGCAAAACAAAATTTAAAGCAGAGTGGAGAATCGATACATGCAATGATCTTTTTTTTTTTTTTTTTTTGAATTCTAACAGAATGGGATTAATTCTGATGTGATTGTTGTAAAGGATAGTGAGTTTTACAGAAATCAGATTAGAAATGAAATGCTAAAATAGCATTTGGTAACTGTGGAACTTGAGGGGGCGGATGTTAGGCTTGTATATTCATTCACACTGTTTGCAAGTTCTATAAATCAGACAAAAAAAGTCATCTGTGCATGCTATCACATTAGTGCATGGCCACCTTTTAAGTGGTAAGACTTCACATAGTAAAAATGCGTGAAGGTTCAGTTTTTGTTCTTTCTTCCTCCAAACCCAGGTAGCAGGGTTTCCTCAGGCACCCAAAAGCTGTGAAGCTCTCCACACACAAGCTGATAAGCAGTATCTATGCTGCAGCCAAACCTGCCTGAGCCTCACTGGAGCTGAAAGTGAAATGTGCACAGCTTCCTCTACCCTCCTTTCCATCCCACTGCACCCCTCCCTTATAACATAATTATTTCTGCTCTTTCTTCCTCTTTGCCCACACCTTTCCGCACATTTGTCTCAGATTAAAACAGAAAATGTTTGCACGCTCTGCCGACGAGTCTGGCTGGAGATGTGACAATCTGAGGTTTGAACATCCTTTTTGTCATGTTCATGCTATGGTGCTGAAATCAAATTGGATATCTATCCAAAAGATGTAGGCCTATTGCCTGAACTTACAGTACTTTCACATTATAGAACTTCTCATTTGTAGGAACAATGGTTATACTTGAGATACATACAACTAGACAATCCATGGCAAAGACACAGAAACATCATCGCTAAGTGGATTTCAAGCTGATTTTCTCACGTTAGTTCTGGTAGTGTCTACATGGTATTTGGAAACAATAAGAAATGGTATTATTATAAATATTACTAATAATCAAGCAAATAAGCATTAAAAGTACAGGAACCATTCACCATTCACACACATTTATACACTGTGGTCGAGGCTGCCGTACAAGGTGCCACCTGCTGATCAGATAATCAGTCACACACATTTACACTCCGATGCGCAGGGGTTCAGTGTTTTGCCAAGGACACTTCGACATGGGACTGCAGGGCCAAGGATTGAACCACCAACCTTCCGATTGGCAGGCAACCGCTCTACCACTGAGCCACAGCTACACACTAATAAAAAAACGCACAGACATATTTGTAGAAAAGAATTCATATAAAATCCATTTTTGAGTCTTTTAGCTTCTGAATTTTTTTCTGTAGTAAGCTGAGACGTGGCTAATGCTGTGTTGTCTGTCACCTGTCAGATGTGTTTACAGCAGTGTATTTTAATAATTTTACAGATTTATAACTTGGACAGAAATAAAAAATCTCCATTCTAGCCTCTGTAACTCTGTGTCAGTAAGGCCTAGAATCACCCTGACACAACTTGAGTGTTTCCTTTCCAATGATATCAGGCACACCCCTAAGTGTCAAAGTATATGGGAGCTGTACCACTTTTAATTTGGGTATGACGTTTAGACCAAAAAGCATGGAATTTCAAGCATTTCTTCAGCCACTTCTGTCTACAACAGTCGAGAACCATTTTGCAATTATGTAAGCACATAATGTAATCTGAAAACTGCTGCCCTGATTAAAAAAAACAATGCAACTGATCTCTGCTCGTATTCTGTCTGGAATGGAAATTTCTAAGTGACCCCAAACTTTTGACCGGTAGTGTGTATATATATATATATATATATATATATATATATATATATTTTTTTTTTTTTTTTTTTTTAAATGTTTTGGACTTTTTTAGTACTGCCAGATTAAATCTGTCCAGTATTTATTGATTTAGCTATTCATTAGTTCAATGCTATTTATGTTGCAATGTTTTCTGACATCATATTCACAATTTACAAATCAGTGAATGAAATGTGGCTTCTGTCCTCATTTTTCTAATTTATCCACCAGATCTGCTCACAGTATCAGGATGTCAGACTCGCACTCTGATTATAGATTACCTTTTTGTTACATGCTTGAATAAACATTGTCTCCTTGTCTTCAATTCATTTTCATGCAGTGAAGATGCCACTTTTTTGTGCTAGTCCAGGCGACATGGAAGGCGCTTTTGCTGTGAATGAATATGGTCGACAGTTAAAAGGTTACAGTCATCAATTACGGTTAAGAGAAGGATGGTACATGGGAGGATGGAGTCTGAAATCCTGTTTTAAAGGGAAAGACTGTACAGCAGATGTCGAGGATTTAGGTCACCCCAGATTAAGATAAATGGTCGCCTCAGAGAGCAGAATCAGTTTCTCAGGCCCAGCCAGAATGCCATTTCAACATCTAAGCACACACACACACCCATACACACTTGTACACACACAGGGCCTGTAGTCAACAAACATGTTTTGCAGTCATCATGTTGAGATTAATCTCTTTATTTTGTCTAGCTGTTAAAAAACAGTTGTGTGTTTCTTTCTGTCCCTCTGCAAAGGTTACTGAAATGTCTTAACGGCTTGGTGCCTCACTTGAAGGAATTAGTTAGATGTTTCCATATTTAACCCATGCTCCATTTCCAGCATAATCAGTATTTTGCTGTAATGATTAACAAGTAATCACTTAATCATGTATTACTAATAAGCCTCTTAGTTTACTGTCATGTGTACGATGGTGCATGAGTCTTTTGGGAAATGTCAGAGGCACATTTCCAAAGGCTCTGCTGTACAGTTACAGAACTGACCCTCTGGAAACCAAAGGACTGTCAACAAGGCCCTCCGAGGCCCATTAAAAGCATGCAAACATGGATCACTCTCTACGGTATTTTTGCTGCAGCACAGCGGATGAAGGTCAGCGGATCAAAGGATTTTGGCTGACACTCCTTGGTTCCTGATGAGCCCCCTTGGGTTTCATTGATTAGCCAATAAGAGGCTGGGGCAACGACATTGAACAGATAAAAACAAAGTGACTTGTCTTGCTTCAGATGTAGAAAACTTATTTTCCATGTCCCATGAGACAACGATCTTGGATTCTTTTCAGCAACATACACTTAACTGACTTTGAGTACTGTCAGTGATCCTCACAGTCTAAAATGCATTGACAAGTCCCTGACACACACAGACATGCTGTCATGTGCGTCCTTCTTTTGTGTCCTAGGACGCTTTGTTGATCTCATGTTTATGTTGATTTTATTTCATGTTGATTTTAGAAAGTTTTTTCTGCTACATGTTGTGAAGCAACAGATTGTTGCTATGTCCAAGACAACTTTCCCCTCGGGGACAATAAAGTGTATTCTATTCTAGACAGACACACACACACACACACACCCACACACACAAACTTTATGCCATTAGTTGCAAAATATTATGAACCAGGTCTTCAAAAAACTAGCAGCTGTGATTACAAAAAACCTTGTATGACATCATGCTCTATTGGCCGAATGTGTGCCTTTGAAATACTATACTATCTCACTTACACTGCTCTCCCCCAAATAAAATGTGTTTGATTGAATAGGGACCCCTTTTATAATCCCACAAGTGTTTTTAATTAAGTCATTAATTAGGGAGATATACTCCAGAGGTACAACTGGGAGTGGGTTTCTGATAATTGTGGATGAAATTAGTGAGTGTTATGTGTGTGACACAGGAAGTGAGAACATTCAAGTGGAGCTTTAGTGTACTACTGAATGGAAAACTGTAAAAATTATGTCTTTGGGGCAGAGGGCATTGGCTATCTCTACTGACATTGTTTGTAAATACTTAAGATAATCAAGTTTTAAAAGTTGGCTACATAAACACAGTAAATATACATCCCAACAGATTCAACCAGAATGGAAGACAACCTATTCCTGATATATGGTGTTTTGTCCATGCCTAAGCATGTTTGGATGAATGGTAATCTGACACAAATCCCGATGTAAAGACATAATCTTGTTGGTGCCTGTTATTCCAATAAGGTATGTATGCCTGAACACTGATACACAATAAAGACAACAAAACTTGGTACAATTCAGCATGCCAGCATGATTTAAGGACTTGCCAAATAAGGTAAAACAATTTCTGTATCGTGTTCCTACCGCAGGACAGAAAGACACAGTAGATGGGATGAGAGAAATGAGAAGGAAGGAAAGACGTGTGGGGAGAGAGAGACTGGGCAGAAACATTGTATTGTAACAGAGCGGCATGTTAATGACTATGTGTTCCCAAGGCTGCTGGATTCTGCACTGAAACATGAAAATAAGCACTAGCTTTGACATCTGGGAATCACTGTTCTCAGAATGTATAATCCTCAAGTGAGATTAGCATCAAAGAATGGGTGCAAAACATTTTCACTATGTGTGAGCGTGCACAATGCATTTTGGGCAACATTCTCATCAACATTGGTCAAAATGAGGCCCTTGGGCATTGTTTGAGATATAATGAGGATGAGGCACTGCACATCCCAATACACTGAAGCCTGTCCTCAAAGTTTCCCATGTTTATGCATATTTTAAGGTGTAAAGATGGAATCTGGAACATTCTCAGAGATTTTGAGTTGCCATACAAAGTAAGAGGCAAGATTTGTTTACTAATAAGAAGAGACTTACTTAAAATGACGAGTAAATGGAGGTTTACAAAATGGCTCAAAGTTTTCAAAAGGGTTGTAAAACCAATGCCAGGGTGGGTAGAAGGGCTCTTTACACTATTGGTATTTGTTAATTACATTTTTTAGTGTCAGTTTTCTGCTGACATTATTTTTGAATCCTCAAAACCAGATGTATGTGACCAGGTTTGCATTATGATTGTAATTCATTGAAAGACAAAACAACAGTATTTATGGAATGTAAGGAGGTGGACAAAGTGCAGAAAAAGTAAGACAGATGGAATTTCGAATTGCCTACAACCACAGCAATTTTCATAAATCCATCCTTTGGGATTAAAGCTGTGTTAATTGATTTTTTTGTGCCCTTTGGGGCTATAACAACTCCGCAACAGGCTAACAATCACACAACTCTTGCATATCATCCTCTTACAAAAGTATTATTAGTATAAGAATTAGGGCTAATGTATTATCAAACTAATTCCTACAGCAAGATGGAGCAACAAATGTTGCCAGATTGGGCGGTTTTCTGCCCAGTTGGGCTACTTTTGATTTAATTGGGTTGTAAAAATCTGTGCTACTTTTTGTCAAATTTGGGTGGTGTCTAAATATGAAACTATATTTCAATAAATTGGCCCCTCCTCTCGTTTTAATTGAGATTGACGGATAACTGATGACCGTCAAAAACAAATGTCATTTTGGTTTATCACAACTAGGGTAAACAGTTTTTCTTCTGTTCAAATTGTAATTCCATCGTAGCTCTGTAATAAAAGACTTGTAAAAGTTCAGAGAGTCGGGCTACTTTTTTTGATTGGGCGGATTCTGTCTCTGATAATGCTGTTTTTGTCAGTTAAATCTGGCAACACTTCTGGCCACCTGACAAAGTCCAAGATCCATTCTCTTTTGGTTCTGCTTTGGTCACCGGCAACCATCCACGAAAATCTTCTGTGCTTGTGCTATAAATATTTCCCCTTTATTTGGAGAGCGTCTGGATAGGACCCACAGACTGATAATATGACAAGAAGAGAAACCTCAAGTCAGTCTCTCAGTAGTAGTGTACTTATACAATTTAAGAAATAGGCATCAAAGAGTACAGTATGTCTCACTCTGTCTCATGTCTAACTCTGGGTCAGTCTTAAAAATACTATTGTCATACTGCATAACAAATGTGAAGAAAGAATTAAAGCAAATGCATAGCATATTGCCAATAAAAGCGTAAAAAGTGTTAAATTATATATCCTCAACAAAATGATGAGTCTTCATACAACTGACACATTGGAAATAACTTCCTACACTGTAAGCTCTGATTTCAGTCAAGCTGATGGTTGTTGAAACCTACCTACTACAGTAGCTTGTAGTGCAAGTGAAAATAATAATGAATGGAAGGTGGAAGAAGCTGTGAGGACGTGAAGAATAATTATCTCACATGATCTCAGTTTGTAGCAGAAACTTCAATATGGCATGAGGGTCAATTTAATGAGCAGAGGCACTAACTTGCAGCTTGTCAGCTGCCTCCTTATAACTATCATAGCTGCTCCTGCCACATTTGGATGGCAGAGGTAGAATAAATTGATGTTTTCCTCACTATTACTGTCTGTGGAAACAAGGAACTGCCAAGCAGGTAATATCTGCTGGTGTGCATTGAAACTTTCGTCATCGGTCAACCTTAGGAGGGACCGAGCTGCCACGCTTCTCCCCAGTGTTTTGTGCCTCTGGCAATCAAGACTGACACCGCTATGACAAAGGTGAGTTTATCTCCTATATACGTTGTCCTACAGAAGGGGTGGGCAATTAATTTTCCCAAGGGGCCACATGAGAAACAGGGACTGTTGTGGAGGGCCAGACCAATAGGCTAAACCCAATTCTGCTCAATATTAATTTTATGTCAGGCGGCACGTTCTCAAACGTTGCTTTTTTCTCTGGGCATATTAGCGCAGCAGAGTCCACCAAACACTCTATTAATAAACTTTGTGGGATATCACGAAGCTGATCTTGACGCTTGGTAAAAAAGCCTTGTTTCTTTTGCAGCTTAACTAGCAAAGCTTCACATGTCCGTGCTCGCTCTGCATCAGTCAAGTTGGATTTCCCTGCGTGTTTAGTATTGTAGTGGCGATTCAAATTATAACCAGTTAACACAGCGATCTGTTCTCCGCAAACTAAGCACACGGCTTTACCTTAGACTTCAGTAAATAAATACTTAGAAGTCCACGTTTGGATAAAAACTCTGCACTCTGTATCGACCTCTCTTTCTTTCTTTCCCATGAGCTGACATTTTTGAGGCATAACAGCTCATTGACATCTCCCGCTCAGTTTGCGGGAGCAATGTGTTCACACATTGCAGTTCTTCTTCTACTTCTTTTTAATTGCGACTTGCAACCAGAGAAGAAGAAGCTGCATACGTTCGCACAAAAAAACAGAATGCCCAGGTCTGGTGTAGTGGTTCCGGGCGTGATTTTTTTTCTTCCTTTTGGTTTTTTTGTTAGTCAAAGTTTTTTTTTTTTTTTTTTTTTATACACTCAGTAGGATAGTATTTGTAACATAGCGAAACCTCACTGCTCCTCACATTTTACAGACTTAAACATTATCAGTGCCTGCGGACCTAAATTGATTTGCGGGTCACATAACGGAGGACAGTAGATGAGGAAGTGTTCAGTAATTAGCAAATGGAAAAAAACCTTCTACTTGTGCCTTGACACACCTCAGAGACCCTGGCTGACTGGTTATTTGAGTGACTGTAATTAACTGATAGTTTCTAGCTCACGTAATGTTTGCTGCTCAGTCAAGCTAACCCAACATTAATGATACTTATTTAAATTGTATGTTTGCTGCTTTTTAACTTCTAGCATTATTCATCATGTAACCCGCTCATAAAAAGTGAGTTATAAACTCTGCAGTGAGGTTTTTAAATAAACTAAAGATAGGAGTAGACAATCAAGCCCCATGTAAACAAAATAAATAAAACAGTTGGTTGGATGGTTTACAACTTATTTTATTAGTATGTGCAGCAGCTCTGTTGTCTCCCTTTAAAACATCACAGCTGGTTGTGTGACATGCTGTGTCAGGTACGGCTGTCTTGGCTGAAGATTGTGATTGGTTTCACAACTTTGTACGCTGTTTTAGGCCAGGGCGATGTGTTTGGGATACTTGGCCAGCTTTTTTGAATCGTTTTAGTCTAATGGATCCATATTCAGATTTCTGTTGCCTGCTCACCTATGATGAGTTCTCTTACATGGTCAGGGTTTTCTTTTGTTCATGTGTACCACATAAGTCTCCTTCTTTGCATTCCCATTATTTTATTACTTTTTTTTACTTGCACGAAAAGCTTGGCCTTCCTCTCCAATGTATGTTTTATTTCAAGGTAGGCATGGGATCTCATAAATCATGGCACTTCTTCTCAATGTCAGTTTTGTCCTTGAGGTAAGTAGCTGGTTCAGTTTAATTCAAGGTTTCTTTGAATAAATGAAGAGAGTTACGAGGAAAGACAATACAGTAAGCACTCCAGAGTGATCATTCATAATGCCTTGGTAGTATTCACTTTGCTCTACAGTTTTATGTTGAATTCATAATTACATTTAAAAAATATTCCCAACAGGTAGTATTGTGTTTTGGCTCTACAGAAGTGAAGGCAGTAATGTCGAAAACACAGGGGATACAATTCATTCTGATGTGATACTTTGTGGAGAAAGATTCTTGTGAAAATGGGAGCACGCTATAGATCATTTTTGGTTGTAAACAGCGATGACATGTTTTGTGGGCGGAGTCTACCTAGTGGCAGAAAGTGACAGTTGCGGTGGCGTCTATCGTTTTTCCAACCAACTTTAGATGAAACCAGGGCCACTTAAGCCTTGACGGCTGCATTAGTTCAAAGAATTACAGGTTATTAAACATTTAGAGAAGAAGTAAAGTTGGGTGATTTCCTGCCCAATTTATGTCCTTTTATTTTGCTAATTAAATGGTCTGCCTCAGAAAAATGAGCCACTATGAGACAACAGAAGGAAATCGCGTGTGCTGGCATATTGTTCCATCTTACTTGGCGAATCAAGGATTTATTTTGACCAAACCAGAGTTTATGATTGTTGGAACAGTGGAAAGACTAGGTTTTGGTGAGTTTAAGTTTTAATGAAGTGTTTTTAGATAAGTTAAGGCAATTAATCTAGTCTTCGTTAGGTGAAAGAGAGAAACTTGAAATCAGAAGTTGTAGGGTTGTATTTTTCTGTTTAATAAGGAAAATAGCACTGTGAGTCACAGTACCTTTACATTACAATACTATTAGATTCACAAGGTCATTCTAACTGCTTAAATATGTCCTATTTATTGTTGAAACAGGATTAATAGGTTGGGACAATTTGTAAAGCCGTACATATGTAAAACTATATAGCATCAGTTAAGGAGTGAATGGCACGTTATATTGTGGGGTGGGCACACAGAAGCTGAAATTGTCAGTACAATTACTTTTTCAGTGCAATTACTTTTCACTAACAATTGAATGCTTTCAATTGTTCAAACACATAGGTATATCTGTGGTGCATCCCCACTGTAAGAGTCAAATCATTGCAGTGATACCAGTGGCCAAGGGAAATATGTGGGCCCAGTCTAAACTATCAAACAAAGGAGTTCCAGCATCATCACGAAATTAAGAAGTGTGTGTAAAGACCCCGAGGGAACCATGCTGTGCTCATGTCTCTGCCACTGGTTATCTTACACCAAAGGTTCCCTCAATGACAATTTATTAATGCTCTCTCTCTCTCTCTCTCTCTCTCTCTCTCTCTCTCTCTGTCACTGTCTCCCTCTCACTTTCTCTTGCCTCCTCCACTTTCTTTCCCTATCTTTTGCAGTCGCCCTACAATACTTCTTGTAAAAGTGTCATTGAACTGTGGCTGCCGGGCCTAAAAATACCCACCCCTTGACAATGTTCTGTAACGCGTCTTTCTGCCAGCTACCTGATCCATTTGAGCCTACTTTTCTGGCTCATCTTCGCCAGTCCCATTTCTTTCTCCTTGAGCTATGTCAGACTAACGTGGCTGTGCCAAAACCTAATATGACACTTAGGATCCATGTTTCCCCACTCAATGTCACCACATTAGAGTCACAGTCAATATGGCTTTAATTTGCAGGCTCTCTACTGAAGTGGATCAAACTATTCAAATCTACTATTTTTTCTAAATATTTCTTGCTTAAAGTATGCCAAAGTTGTCTTTGTTTCTTTTTTAAATCATTGCAGTTAAAAGTGAACTTGAGCACTCAAACAGTAGGCTTGAAAATGGAGACAATTTCCTGTTAAACAAATGTCATTGGCAGGGTATTCCTGTCTTGATACGGTCTCAGGTTTCACGACACAAGTAATTTCCTGGATCGACAAATAGCATTGATTTGAGTTGCATTGAAGTCACCATTCAATTGCATTTCTGAACAGAATGCAATCAAGCATTACTCGCACTATTGATTTAAAAGAAGTCCTGGTTTAGATGAAAAAGAATCAGGCACTTGTGTCTAAATCCACTGGGTGTATTTTTTCATCCCTGCAATGTATGTTGCCTTTGCAGCGTCAAGAACTCATTAGTGCAAAATAATACATAAATCTACTGTTCTCTCTTAAATCATTTACTGTTGAATGGGATGCACATAAAATTCTTTATTGCTGCCTAGTAGATGATAGGAAAGCTTATAATGTCAATACGTATGTACTTTTTTTCTTGTATCTTGTATGCTTGCAACACTTGGGTGCTTTTTTATATCTGGTGATTCAAGGGGTTTTGCTGTTTGGCAATAAGCTAGAATATATTATTAATTGTAAAACAATCTTATGTATGCATCCATTAATATTTATTATAGATTCAGAGAAGCCACTGTTGTAACTTGACATACATCTATTCTGTGGTGGTGGTATATGTGAGTAGGAGAGTGGGGGTGTGAGATGAACGATGGTGGTCTTTGGAGGGCTTCTTAATGAGCCAAGGTAATCAATGCCAAATGAGATGGCTTTGATGGATGCCTTTGAGAAAACAATGTGTCCGGACGACCTCTGTCTAAAGAAAACACAAAGCAGAGACTAAACAAGAAAACTAACCTTCAGCAGGTTGTTGCTAGCATGCAGCTGACCCTTTAAATCACTATTTGTGCATACAAGTGTTGATTTAAGCTTTCTTTGGTGATAAGAAAAGGAGATTTATCTTTTTGACTGTTTACTGATAAACGCCCTTGTGGTTTAGCCACACTGATTTCAATAGCAAAACATACGGCACACAAAAGAAGGAAAGAAACTAACCAAAGAATGAAAAGAGAAAATTCTACCTTTTTTCAAGGACTCAAGTTTCTTCAGATTAATTTATTTTTCTTGATTATTGATCAAATAGTAAGGATTTTACTAATCGCATGCTGCCATTTATTAATTTATTTTACCTTCAATCGGCTTTGCGTCGTGCCTAATTATTTTGACCCTTTGCCGCACTTTGCCATACTTCCTCGTAACACATCTTGCTGCTGCAGGCATGATGGAGAAAGACAGCAGCAACACAATTCTGAATGGCGCTTTTTATTTTCCAAAACTCTCGAAACCCATATGCACATTGTGTAAAGCCAAATTAAAATATCACGAAGCACATCAAGCTTGAGCTACCACCTACGAGCAAAGCATAGTACAGTTAACGTGACTCAGGTTGATGCTAGCAGGCTTTCTTAATCAGCCACTCATTTACAAGCTTAGTCTCCAACATATCGCACTGGCAGATAGACACTAGTCAGCTTGTAGGAGCGTGTGGGTTGAGAGCATCTGCACAATGTTTTATAGCCCAGAAGCAGGCAGGTTGCAAGCTGACCCGAATTAATCGTGATTAAAAAAAAATTCATTGTTTGACAGCCCTTCCTCGAATAACTCGAATGATTCAATTACAAAAAATCCTCAATGCAAAATGACTTGCCTCAAAGCTTCGTTAAATGTTACCAACGTTGTATGCTGACGGACGGTGTTTCCGCAAGGATCATTATTACTGTCGCACACCAGACACTGCTCAGTCTGCTGCTGGCAACACATGCTAGAGCGTAAATAGAAGAGACAGGCTGGAGAAAATGACATAAAGTGTCCAAAGTTTGGAATCAGTTCAAACATAATTAAAATGAAAACTCCGTACAGTGTGTCTACTGCAAAATCGAACTAGCTTACCACAATAATAGCATGACGTCAGTGCTTTAGCATCTCAACAGAAAACATGGAGTCTAACTTAATCCTCCATTCCACGAAGCGGACCTGACAAAAGTAAATCACAGAGTCGTATGGACAATGAAACTACACCAAACACAACTACCAAAAACAAACACAAGAAAATATGTAGTGGTGACCACAATTTGATCTAAAGAGCTGACGCGTTGACTATCCATACTAGCATAAGTGTAACAGAGATGTTTAGCATTGTAATCAAATATATAAATTAAAATAGGTTTAGTATAACTAATATTAACATATAGGCCTATATACAGATCAATCTCAGGTTGAAACTGAAAGTTAAGTTGCACAACTTAATGTATTTTCTATGTATGTTTAATGTATGCCTTAGTTCTCAAACTAAGGCATACATTAAACATACATAAAAATGTATATCATTTGAAAAAAAGAAAAATTCTTTAAAAAAACAATGTAATATGGCACTTGAATGCACTTAATATGTTTAGTTTTTTTAGATATGATATTGTAAGCAATGTAGGCAATACAAATACAATACAAAACAAACTATTGTTAATTATTGCTCTTCAATAAAACAAAAGTATTTCTTATCCGATTACTTGATTAATCGATGGAATAATCGGTAGAATTTCCGATTACTAAAATAAACAATAGCCGCAGCCCTATATATATACAGTAAAACCCTTTTAAGTACCAAAATGGCAATTGTCTTTCCTTAACTGAGAAGGGAATCCCCAAAATGCCTGGAAGTGAAATTTGGATCCAATTTAAGCCAAATAAGGGGAGTAATGTCTTCCTTCGTTCCCTCATCTCTTTTTCACCTCCCTCAGCAGGGAATACGGTATAATTCCTGCTTCTATCATGTAAATATGGTTGGGTAGGTAAATTATTGACTATGCATGAATGCAACATTCACACTCTGAGTTTAGACTGTCTTATTCTCACTCATGCATGGGGATTTTGGCAGATGTGTGGCCAACCTCCCTCAAAGTCTGGCATTTCTGCCTTTATAATGATGTATGACACAAAGTCATTCCATATTTGGCAATGAAGAGAAGCCATTACATCACAGTACTTGTCATGCTACCCATCTCACCATTATGCAAGTTTAATGGGAAGCTAACCGCAAGTTAATGGACTGCATGCTGTGTCTAAGAAATTGTTTTACAGTGACCGATATATGCATAATAGACAGAATTTGACAAGAAACTTAGTTGGAAAATGGGAACATATATAACCACATGAATTTAGATTAATTTCTTTTGAGAGGTTCTACACTGTAGCAGAGCAGTAAAAGCAATTTATAAAAGTCTCTGACAAGGTAGGGACTGACGTTGTAAATGCTGAGACAATTAAACCAGCATACAGTAAATAAATGTGAAAGACTTCTAAGTGTTCCACCTCTAGTCTCAATGGCAGGGAAGGTTATTGAAACTGTGGAAATCTCAATAGATGAACTATATATTTAAAGAAAGTGAAGCTGGTATGGAGTTTAGCTTATAATAATAATACATCAAAATTATTTAGCACTTTTCTACGTACTCAAGGTCATTTTACAGAGCAGAATAAAAGATCACCAAGAAAAGAAGAAGAAAAAAGATAGGAGCCTAGGGCTAGCTGGGTTGTGGATAGCCAGTTCAAATATAGTAGGTGAGATTTTACTCTTTACCCACGATTAGTATCCAATGCAACACCTTGAGGCTAAATGTATCATCAATTGTTTATCTCAAACAAAATATTCAACATGCAATTTAATTACTGGTCCTTTTCTACATTGAAGTACACTCGTGCCTACAGTACATTTGTGATAGCTTCTGTCTAATAAAAATCAGATGGATTATTATGGACATTTCAGTGGCCGTCGACTTTACTACTATACTGTCAGCCAGAAAAGACATTCTATGCATTCTATCTTTAATACATGTTATGATTTATATTTCAAAACTCTTTAGTATTACAGTTATAAATGCTACCACTTCTGCTTTTGCTCCCTACAACCTTGCACCATTCAGTGCTATTCCAGCCTCCCCACATCTCTTTAACATCCACATCAGTCTTCCGTGTAGGCACTCTGCGTAGTTAAATAGCACAAATGTCAGAATGACTAAATGGCTAAAAGCCAAAGTTTAGACCTATTTGTCATGGGTTTTTAGCACAAATCAAGTGAAATATCTTGACAATGTCCTTAGCTCTTGAACATAAATTTACGTTAATATTAAAAATCCCCAGAAGCGCAGCACTACACATAGAGATTTAAAATTAAATTAGGCCTATCTAATTCTACAAAATATTCTGCTTCTAAATGGCTACATAACTAAAAACCTGAAAAAAATAATACACTGTTATGACATTTTTCTCTGCTCAAAATACCCCATTAGTGCCACAGTAATGGGCTACTGGGCATTAGTATGCTACCAAAACATGAATATCTCTGCCTCTATTCCAACAACTACACCCACAAATTCACATATTACTCACCTGTTTTCAGAACAATTGTGCGTTGAAGATAATTAAGACTTCACTTAAAAAGGGAAAATTACATTAGATTCATGCTGAGTTAAAACAGCAGGGATGTGTCTGTCTGTCTTTGTGGATAAAAAACACCTCAGTGCATGTTAAACCAAAATTTCCAGTACAGTACAGCATTTTTCCTGGATGCTGTATTTAGCCTTTTTGCAATCAGTTATGTTTATAATATCACACAGACCACCAAGTTGGATTTAACAAAGGGGTTTCACAGTGGCGTCACACATGAGTAGGTGGCAGGAAACAGACATCAGTACTGCAGGGAGCTTAGGTTGTGTGCAGTTAACTGCGTGAATCGCAAAAGCGATGAGTGAAAACGTTCAATGTCACAAGAGGGAAAAATCTTTTCCAGGACTTAATAAATAATTATATGTATCCAGTGATTTATAACCTTTATAATGATCTTGTTTGTATACACATCTTTTATCAGATATAGCTATATTGGGATGCTTGGCCACTTGTTAGGACATAACAAGAACAAACCAATACTCAAGATATACCAGGTACCTCACCTCCTTGTCCTGTGGTAATTTAAACAGATCTAGTCAGAGTACTGGATTTTAATACATGCTGGATGAATTTGCTCAGAGGAAAAGGCAATGAAAGGGAAGTGGATAAATTAGGTGACAAGCTTGGACGTGGAATATATAATTGTTTGTCGTTTAGACTGCTTGAAAGAAACCATACTGAAGAAAGGCACATTTTAAGAAACTGCTTAGTACAGAATGAATGGAAATAGCTGAGAAAATGAACACTTGTGCATAGCATTCATAATATCCATGTCTCATGTTTTTTTTGGCTTTGTCATTAGTGATCGACCGATTTATCGGCCAGCTGACATATCAGGCCGAGATTTGCGTTTTTACGTGTATCGGCATTGGCCATTACGCGGCTGCTGCGTTCGGCGATAGTTTTCCCGGCATTATCTACAGACCGGCGTCCACAGGCAGCTCTGTGTTGCTGGAGAGCAGCACTCTGCTAGTGGGGGAGCTCTTCAAGACAACGGTAAGTTTGAAACTTTCAAAGGATCTTTTAACTGTTTGACTTAGCAATCCAGTTCAATGGGGGTTGAGATTTTCAGTCAGCTACCAAACAGAAGTTTGTGTGTGTGTGTGTGTTTGTGTGTGCGTGCCTCTGTCTCACTTAGTGGGACACACGCATCACAGAGATATATGAGAGTGCTGCGCCACCTGAAGGAGAGCTTTTAAAGCTTTGTTTTTAAAAGTTTTATACGTGGTTGAATATTTATACCTTTTAACGTTAATGCAGTTTAGAACAGAAACTTGAACAATTTGTTGCATAATGTGCATCTGACATCACGTTATTTTCCTCTGCTGATTTATGTTCTGTAGTTGACAAATCTGGCAACTTCTTTTACATTTTCGTTTAGACCTATTAGTGTGTTGTCTTTGCATATTAGGCGGCATATTAGCCTTAGACATTCTCATTTTATTTTATTTAGAAAAAATTGAAACCATGGCAGTCTTAAATTACAAATCAAGCACTTTATTTCAATGGCTACTTTTCAGGTATTTTGTTTTCTTAAATTATTTAAATGTTTTGATAAAGGACATTTTGTGATGACATGATTCTATCTGTCTTATAATGTCAGCAAGCAATGCATCATCAGGGCTGTGCTGTAGATGTTGACGAAAGCCTTTTACCCTTGCACAGTTAACCATATGCAGTGCACCCATCCATATGATGCACATTGCACACATAATTTGGGTGATGTGAATGTAAGATGATTGCAGAAGTGACACTGATCTGTGTTTTTGTAAACTGAGGGAGCAAAAGCATTATTGGCTCCAAATATTGGCTCAAGAAAATTGGCAGCCCGTATGGGTCATCGGCTCAAAAAATCCATATCGGTCGATCCCTATTTGTCATGCCCATGCCAGTAGCTTTATGAGGCTGTACTAAGGGACAGTTGTGGTTTGAGGTAAATGCTAACAAATCTTAGTTAAGAACATTAACATGCTAACATTTGCTTATTAGCGCTTAACACAAACTACAGCTGAGGATGATGGGAACATCATTAGTCTTGCAGGTATTTGGTCATAAACAAAGCTTTTGGACATTTTTTTTTGCCATGATGATTGCCATGTTTGGGATGGATACCAAATCAATCCAATCCTAGGGTTTCTGCTATATACATTTAGCAGCGGCGCACCGCCACTCCTTCAGCTGTTTATGAAAATTCATAAAGTCGCAATTACATAACCCTGCAAAAATTCTAGCGGAAACACTGCATCTTATTGTATTGGAGACATTTGACTCAAAACCCCAAATTTCAAATCAGATTATGGTGTTAGATGCGGCGATCACCAATATCTTTAGGGCGCATCCTTTATTTATTTCAGTCTGGACCAAAGTAGTTGACCAGCCAACCAAAACAACAGACTTAGATTAGATATATTGCAGCAAAAAAGCACTGCAATTTCTTCTGACCTTAAGCTAACGAGTTGCATTGTTATGCATAAATAGTGAGTTTGCTCTATATGAATTGTAAACTCCTAGTTACACAGGAGCGCTCTTTTGTATTAAGTTTGTTTTTAAATCAGTATTATAACAATGGATCATCTTTAAATCCATTAAATAATGTAGTTTTAATTAACACTGTTCTAATGTTAACCTGGATAAATCGCATTTGGTTGACACCGAATCAGCTTGATGCATGCTTGACTCTCCCGACATTTTTTATCAGAGGACATAAGTTAAACTGACGACACAGGCAGAGATAAATGTCTTGGTTTAAAATTACCATTCCCAAGGTCATAGCAGTGGGACATTTCAATTAGGGTCATTTCTGAGAGCAAATTTAAGGGAAAGGAGAGAAGTACTTAACAGAAAAATTACTGTTTAATGAAACTGTCATCCTTGATTGAAATTTAAAATGGAGGAGGGCAACCTGAAGGGGATGAATTTCAACATTTTCATGATAATATGAGTTCAACGGAATATAACACATATGAACAAGCAAACTATTTACTGACTTAAATTCTTTTCAAACTGTTTTCGTGTATTCACTTTACCTGTATGGGTACATGTAAACATTTGCTGTGGATTCAAAAAGGGTTGTGTTTTATTTTGTTAAAATAGTGCAATAGTACTCATATCATATGGACATGAATTTGGCAGGGTGTTGTGTATGTATGTGGCAGTCCTGTCAATCTTGCAATCAAAACTGACCTCTTTGATTTGTTGACATTATCACTTATAATCAAGTTGCAACATCAAAAAGGAAGCAAATCATAATTTATTCACCTTGTTGAATATATTTCTTGGGATGAACATGCCACACTCACAAAAACAACTCTTTTTCCTGCCCATTAGTACAACTTTCCTAGTTCTGATGGACAGTGTCAAGGCTGTGTGGAGGTGGAATTTCAGCAACTGACACCTGCCTACATTTTTTACTGGACACAGTTTGTGAAAAACAATAATCTATAAAGATGGACTGCAGACACTGCAGACAGTAATGTGCACTGTAACCAATCCTTGCTGTCCCTCACCAGTTACCTGTGAGTTTTAGAATTGATTTTACTGTATGGTTTGGCTTCTGCCTGTATATGTGATTTGTTTCACAAAAGCAGAATATATAAATCCAGGATAACCGATAAAGCGCGGCTTGACCTAGTCTGTTCTGTGCAGCCTGGCTTGGTGCATTTCAAGAAGGCCGAGCCTGGCTAAAGTAATTCGGATAGATGCACGTTCACGGCTTTCCTTAACAGACCGCAAGGTCGATAACGTTTACTGATGCTAAAATGGAGAATACACATTGTTCATATTTTATACAGAGTGAGCAGCAGCTTATTGTGGAAGTATGATAATGTGAAACACATTAGTTGTAAAAAAGAAACACGGGCGCTGTAATGAAACAGCGAAACAAAGCATGGCAGACGATCGCGGACCGACTGAATGCATAAGTAGCCTAAAAATATACATTTACTGACCACTGCTCTGAATTGAAACCGTTTCAAGGATTAGGCTACTAATAATTTGCACAAATTAGCCTAACCGTTGTACTCTTTGCCTTAAAAGAGAGCAGAAGATAATGTTACTCAGGAAATTTACCATGAAGATCAATTTTCTACAAGGCTTGAATATGCATAAATATCTCTTTCACTCTGTTTCTCGCTCTCTTTCATGGGCTAAAATATAAATTTCCTAAGTCATATTAACTTCCACTGCTCGCTTTTGATGCAAAGTGTACAACTGTTCGTTTTTGCAAATGACAAGTGACTCATTGAATGGTTTCAGTTAAGAGCAGTAGTTTGTAAATGTTTTAGACTATCATTCAGTCGGTCCGCTATTATCCTCCACGGTTTTTCTCATGTGTTTTTTTTTATAGAGGCCGAGTTTCCTTCTTTACATATTATATGCTTTGCTCCCTCGTATAAATGGACATAGAAAAGAAAGACAAAAGAAATTTGACTCTAAAATCTAGAAACTATAAAGAGAATGAAGTGACAAATTCTATGCACACTGTAAACATGAATGTAACAGAATGATATTTATCAGTTATTTCCCCCCGGCAAACTATAAGGTCAAAAACCATGGGGTGTCCTCTCCCTGTTGTTACATGAATGTGCAATAGTCTACAATATATAGTTAATGGTTCAGTGAACTAAGAATATAATTTGGATTGTACAATTAGGATATGTTCTTAAAATTGTACAATCCTCCCAAATAGTCCCAGTTTACTGGACAACACAAATTGTGTGCTAAGAATGCCAATTTATTGAATCCTTTATTGTTAAAGAATACAAAAAAAAATCAATCAACTAAAATAATTCAAGGTACATTGGTCCACTACAGAAACACACATGCGCAGCACTTTATTTCTTTCACATTATTGCCCTTAGTAACTGATTTCATTTAAAACACATTTGGCAACTTTATGCTTTTGCGAAACCGAGTCAAGGCTAAATTGAGCCAGGATAACTGGGAAATCCAGACTTAATCCCTTATCTTGGTTTTGTGATGCCCCTAATCGTTGCTTGAGATCCTCTGGCAGGGCCCTACTAATGGTTCCAAGATTTCAACTTGTCAACAAAGGTGACTGGGCTTTTGCTGTCATGGCCCCTCAGCTGTGGAACTCAGTCAGTATCTTCCTTAAAATCTCTTCTTAAGACTCACTTTTATCTTATGGCTTTTTCTTAATTGATGGTATATAATTATTATTATTAGTAGTAGTATGTCTATCCACAGCCTAGCCACAATGTAAACTTGCAATAACTGTGATATTTCCAAGAATACCCTGTGACCCATGTTTAATGATTGATCGTAAAATAAAACTACAATATTGCCATTTTTACTAAAGTTCATTGCATTGCACATCAGTATGTTCATATTTTGTCAAAATGTACATATTTTACTAGTACAATGGCAATTTTGATCCCAAGCACAAATACAAGTGAGAAAGCATTATTGAAAATGAGCATTCCCATTTAAAGTATCAGTCTAAGAAAATAGACATGTGGTCATATTCACACCTCAGTTGGTGCTAATAGAATAAGACACAAAGGTATCACAGCCAGCCAACTATGTGTGCTTTTTAAGAGAGCTCACACTGGGTAAATGTTGCATTTCTTTGATGTAAAAACAAAAACTATAATGGTATACGTTGTATGGTTTTCAATATGTGTTGCAGATATGGTTGGAGCAGGAATGGCTTAACCTGAAGAGCAACATTGGGTGATTAGAATAAATACTGATACTCAGACTCTGTACTCAACTCATTATAACATTATGTAAATGTGTCATCTGAAAGGTGGCTTTTGTGGAAATGCCTATAGTGCTCAATGCGAACGGTAAATTTCATCCAACACACCAACACAACACATTTGTACATCAAGATTCTGGACTTGGTTCTAGGACTGTGAATAAATGCCAAACAGATTATTACATGTAATCTGTTTTATCCATATGCCACAAGCAGCACATGCCACTTATGTAAAGTGTTTGTGCACGTCAGGTGGTGAGATGCAGTCAATCTCCATTTGTTTGTAGTGAGTGTGTGTGAAGCATGGCTGGTTACACATTGCCTTACCAGCTGCACAGCTACAAGCACATTTAAAGACTGCATGCTCTCCAGCTGCTACTTGCAGGACTATCTGTGAAAAGGTAGCGAGGACATTAGTGCAGTGATAGTATCGGTGACTTTAATATAAAGTTGTTAGATGTAGTTTCCACATGAGAACACAGGTTCATGTTATGGAGTTAGGGTGCGATAATAAACCCGTAGCTCTTGGTCTTAGTATTTTATCTGGCTGAATGCATTGCGTGTGTTATGTATACAGGATATATCAAACCATCTCAACCATATGCACATTAAAGAAATAACCACTGAGCTTCACTTGACATGTACATTTACTTTTTTTAAATAATACAACATTTGATTGAGATATTATACTTAAAATATATAAGTAAAATATTTACAATAATTCAGCCATTACAGACACTGCTTGGCTCCAAACTGTGTGCAACATAATATGTGAAATGAAAAAAATGTGCATAAACTGTCTGCATTACATCTTCAATGGTGCTATTCAGCGTTTTCATCAGGAGGGCAAAATAATGTTTGTTTCCTCTTCATACTGACCCTCCAGCCGGATGACTTTTGATATACTGCTCACGGGACACCTACCGGGAGTTTTTGTACCTTAAAACAGGCGCATTTCTGCCTTAACCTGGGATATTGTGTTATGAACAAATTAACAGAAAAAAGCTTTTTTTTTTACTACAAAGAGCCTGACTTTTAATGAGCACCCAAAAAGTGTACATACTGTGCAACCATCATGAAACAAGTAATGAACTTACATCAATGAATCATGAAGTGTCATTGTCTGATACATATACGTGTTTCTTATGAAGCTGATCCTTTGCAATGCATATATCAACAATACTTAATAGCCTGTTGACAAAGGCATATTTATCAAGAAGAAATGTGCAGAAATGTAATGTGCATTGGATTTAATTTATGCATATGATTGCTTTTTTTCATTGCACACAAAACATTCCCTTAAATCGTTATATATAATGTACAGGATGTACTCTTGTTAGTTATTGAATGCAGAATTATTGTACCAAGTGTCAGGTTAACACAATAATAGTTCCTAGTTTATTTAATGGAAGTGATCTTGAGTTCTCAGGAATAGTGTGAGATCTTACATTAGAGTCAGTGTGATTAACAATGTAAGAGCTTATACCAGATCCAGGATGAGAAACAAGAAGAGGGTCTGGGCAAGAGATGCGATGAACATGGTTGAGAGCCTCGGTGAGAAACAGTATGACAGTCAGAGTGACGAACCATATTAGAGCCAGGGTGAGGGCCTGTGATGGGCCATCCATGCTTCACACTGCTGTGGCCCAGATAAATAGTCTGACAGGTCCATCAAGAGTGATGTAATGCTTTCTATGTCCCTCAACATTGTATCCAAGAACCAGTGATGGAGAGCTCTCACTGGCAGATGAAATGATACATGTATGCGTTGCATCCACATTCACTGGATAACAAACCACATTTTATCTTGAATATAGTTTTTTTTCAGTAAACTATGATATTATATAATGAATTATTTAAATTATAAATTAAATACAACAAAATAATACCATCACTCAACATTGTGGCTACTTATTAAAAAAGGCCAACAAAATAAAAAGATTAAACAAAACTGTTAAATTCAGAGACTGTTCTGTTCTCTTTTCTTTAGATTCTTCATGGTATCCTGAAGGACCTTAAAATAAGAGGTCTTTTTTGTTTTGTTCCTAAGACAATGGTAATTGCAAAAAAATTCCATTTATATACCCAGGGTTTTCTCCAAAGCTGCCATACTAGCGCTTCAAAAAACAAATATCCACTATAGTCATGCTAACCAGCCACCGTCTCTGATGAGAGGTGGATAGGTCTCTTTCATCTGTGCCACAGTGTAAAAATTAGTCCATGGAGTGGTTAATTTCTATTCTGCATCCAGTGTCCTTGATTGTTTGGTAAAGACAAAGACCGCCTGCGTGCATGCTGTCTCCAGCTTCCCTCGTCCTTCTGTTATGCTCCCCGTTTCAATATGCCCTCTTTAATATCACCCACCCCTCGCTCTCCAGGCCCCCATCCAATCCTCATTCCTGAGATGTTGTAGTGTCTGTGACACCATCAGCCATGTTCGAAGGGTCATTAGCACAGCCATCATTAAATAAATGAAATCAATCCCAAAAACAGCTGGCTCCTGGGGGGGGGGAACTGGGAATATACCGGGAGGTTCAGGCAGAAAATATTGATGGGGATGCTGTTGTGATGTGAGCACGTGTGTGTGTTTATATGTGTGCGTATGTGTATGTGCGTGCATGTGTGGCTGGTGGAAGGCCTCATATCATGAGCATTAGATTGTTCTCGATCTTCGCCACAGTAATTATGATGTAAGTGGAACAACAGCGTGAGGTGTGTGTGTGGTAATTAACCCCAGGCAGCTGAGAAATGAGTCTAATGTGGAGAGCGGGATGTTGAATCTGTTCAATCAATCCTTTCTCTCTCCTCTGGAGCATTTAAATGTATCAGTGACCTTGTAATGGTTAACTGCGACAAACATTTGAACCCATTTAGCACATCACCGTCTCTTCATTTATTTTTCTTCCTAGTTTTTGTCACATTGAAGGGGACTTAAAGGAGAATTCCGGTCAATTTCAACCCGTAGCTCTGTTGTTTGTAAATCAGGACTACTGTCAGTAGCGAGAAAAACAAAAACAAACGGTGCCGCCTACACCGAGTTATCCTCCTGCTAGATTTTGCACCCAACAGTCTTAAACAAGGCTTAAACAGGGCAAGTTTTAAACGTGTTTTTAGCCTCTAAACGTGTTCGAAATACCATTACTAGTGCTTAGCCATGTGCAGTTATTCCTTACGAGGGAACACAGCAAATTTGACGGCAGTAGATGTGACAGAAAGGCATAAAAGTTGTGTTAATCCTTACCTTTGTTTATGTACTGCTTTCCGGTCAAGTCCTTAACAATCGAGTGCCGATCTCATACAATCCAATAATCCAAAATGTATTTTTTCCACAAAAAAAACGATTTGCCGAGGTCCTGTCCATAGTAATGAGCATGTATCAACAGGCTGTAACCTGACACCGCAGTGAATCAGAGCTGACCAACAGTTCAAGAGTTCAGAAGCTCATTTGCATAGGTAACCTAGCAACGGCGGAGCCTGCCTGTCGGCAGAAGCAGGGAGGAGCTCACAGAGCTGACAGACGGAGCTTGGAGTTAGATCAGAACTAATATCAGAAAATGGTTCGAGTTTGTGACTTTCCAAATTGCGGCAACCAAATGAAGAGATATTTGAGCTTGAGCTTTCACCGTCTACAACCTCCGCAGCCGGGAGATTTTACCGTTACGGCTGGTTGCACTTGATGCGGGTACATGGTGGTGCTCGTGTGGATACTGTATCGCAATGACCACCGAGGAAGAAAGCCCGTGCTGTAAGGATACAGCCTGGTCTGGACGGGTCAACGGACATTGTTTCGCCCATACAGAGAGGTTTCCCCATCTGATCTATAAGGATGATCTAACCGGACAGACCTGATGGCCAGCTGTCTAATGAGTGAGTACAAAAGGCTTTCGTGGCTCTGTCTAGCTTAGGTACATTTGTTTTTAGTGGTACACACATTCAAAACACTAATCAAAACACACCTCTTAAGATTAGCTTTCCACATACAATAATCTTACATTTCTCACCTGATAGTTACTGTTTTTATTGTTTTTAATTGCTTCTAAATATTCTTGTTGTATGTGTTGGTTTCATTGCTTATCTGTTTTTAATGTGATATATGTGCTGGTTTTTACTGTAAAGTGTCTTTGAGTATGATGAAAAGCCCTCTATAAATGAAAAGTATTATTATTTTTTATAAATAAATGCCTCACTTCTTTAGTGAAATAACCAAAGCTCGCCCTCGCCCCCCAGCCAATGCAGACTCGTGGCCTACCGGGTGATTCTGGAGTGGGTTCTGAGAGGAGAGCGCCTTGGCCGGGACACCAGAAGAACATTGCCTACCTGTGTTATAGCAGCGACCAGACAAGAGTACCCCTCCCCAACTGGAAGTTACACAGGATTCAAAGAGGCAGAGGACATTTTCGGAGTCAAAAACTATGATTTCTAGTAATACTTGGTATGGCCAGGAATAAACAAAGCAATTGCACAGTTATATTAGGAAAACATAAGAATATGTCTATTGTACAAGTAAAGTTGAATAAGTAAATTGTAAGAATAAATAAATTGTAAGAATAAGTACATTGTACAGTTCTATACTGCACCTGTCTGTTACAGTGGTTTTATAATATAACAATACACATTACATTTGTGCTTTTGTGTCTTTACTTCAACAAAAAGGAAATAACAATATCACAATCTAGAGTATGTACAGTACAGTGTGTGGTTTTATACATAATCATGCTGCAGCATAGTCTGAAGTGTACAAAGAAAAAAATTGTTCAGTACTCTTTTCCTAGACCTAGAACATGCTCTTATAATGTGACTTGGCTTGAGCAACCAGTTCACTCTTATCCAGCAGAGGAACTGGGGCTATGTTACAAAGCAGTCGCCTTCTTCTCTGTCCATGATGGGGTAAGGGTTTTTTTTCTTCTGTGGACTTGAAATAACTATTTTGAAACTGGCTGGATGACCAGCTTGACGCCTTCTTGGGAGTTGACTCTGGCACTGCAGCTAATTCTGTCTCTATGTCACTGGATGGTGTCCCCTAAATAAGTAAGAAGGAGAAAGAGCATTGTAGTCAGACTCAATGGCCAAAACAGTAACATTGAGGATGCATCTATCATAATCAGTGTTGGGTTTAAGGCAATTACAGTAATATATACATTTTTGCTGTAACGCAGTAATATAACTCATTACTAATTACATGTCGGTAATATCATACACGGGTCTCAGTAACGGGAGTTACAACATTTAGTGTTTTTTTTTTTTTTTTTTTCAAGAATTCACCAACACCGTGAAACATTTCTTCACAGAAAAAAAAGTGAGAATTACAATAGCCTTGGAAAGTATAAAGCATAAAGACGTTACCTCCAATTTGTCTGCAGCTGGTCTTTTCGCTTTAGGAATGGCATTTTCCTTCAGATACCGGGACTTGGCGCTCTTTTCGGTGAAGTCAATGTTCGCTACAAACACGGTAATTTCTCTCATGTAGCTAACGTTATCAAGGGAGCTGAAGTGCAACCAGCCATAACTGTAAAACCTCCCGGCTGCGGAGG
The DNA here is from genome assembly GCF_004354835.1 of Perca flavescens. Lineage (NCBI taxonomy): Eukaryota > Metazoa > Chordata > Actinopteri > Perciformes > Percidae > Perca > Perca flavescens. The sequence goes on from NC_041331.1 coordinate 18,468,356, forward strand.
TTGTAGACGGTGAAAGCTCAAGCTAAAATATCTCTTCATTTGGTTGCCGTAATTTTGGAAAGGCACAAACTTGAACCATTTTCTCATATTAGTCTTGATCTAACTCCAAGCTCCGTCTGTCAGCTGCTTCTGCCGACAGGCAGGCTCCGCCGTTGCTAGGTTACCTATGCAAATGAGCTCCTGAACTCTTGAACTGTAGGTCAGCTCTGCTTCACACGTCAGGTTACAGCCTGTTGATACATGCTCATTACTATGGACAGGACCTCGGCAAAACGTTTTTTTGTGGAAAAAATAAATTTTGGATTATTGGATTGTATGAGATCGGCACTCGATTGTTAAGGACTTGACCGGGAAGCAGTACATAAACAGAGGTAAGGATTAACACAACTTTTATGCCTTTCTGTCACATCTACTGCCGTCAAATTCGCTGTGTTCCCTCGTAAGGAATAACTGCACATGGCTAAGCACTAGTAATGGCATTTCGAACACGTTTAGAGGCTAAAAACACGTTTAAAACTTGCCCTGTTTAAGCCTTGTTTAAGACTGTTGGGGGCAAAATCTAGCAGGAGGATAACTCGGTGTAGGCGGCACCGTTTGTTTTTGTTTTTCTCGCTACTGACAGTAGTCCTGATTTACAAACAACAGAGCTACGGGTTGAAATCGACCGGAATTCTCCTTTAAGGAGACTGGTTTGACTTTGTGCTGTAAGAGTCTATTTCTTGTTTAATCATACAGCGTATAAAGAATTATTCAATGTGGTCAGTCACATGAGCTTGTCTCTATGTCAAATTAGTACAACAATTTTATGAAACCTTGAAAATGTTGTGAGATGATTAACATGAAAATGGAATATTAATTTAAGAAGTACATTTCAGAAAGACAAGGATAATAGAGTGAAAACCACATTAGGGACCATTGAATGTATGTTATAACCAATATTATTTCCATATATACAGCAATGCAATTTTGGTCTGTTTTATTGCCCTGAATGAGTGACAATTTTTAATATACAGTAATTAACAAAAAAGTAATTAAACTGGCCTGTGGAGTAATTTGAAATTACAGAATACAAGAGGGCAAAGCACTCAAGTTTGCTGACAAAATATGATTGTAATGTTTACATAGAAAATGTAATTTTAAGGGAAAATAATTAACACTTGTGCATTAGGATGAGTCATGTACTAGTCTAGTACAGATACTTCAGAAATTATTGGACAGTGTATCCTAATTTATTGATGTAAATGGTTCAATAATAATTCAGAAGAGGGAACAAATGTTGGCGGTCTGTATGCAGTTAACTGCCCATTTTTATATGAGATTACCTAGCTACCAAAATATAATTCCTGCAGCAAAAACAATATGAAACATGGCTCTGCTGCTTAGCTATCACATTAGGCGCACAATTCGTGTTATCAGATGTTTAACAAGATCACGTTAATGAGTAATACTGTTCTGGTACTGCTTTTATATGTGGTTATGAGTGGTTTTGATTTTCTTTTTTTTACAATGCCCCGGAGGTATGATAAAGCATAAAGTGTTGATTACAGTCAGTTCTCTTTCAGGAGAGAAATAGGTGTGTTAAGGGTTCATTTAAAACCAGGTGGATGGTACTGGGAGGGTTGTGGATGTTTTGCCTATAATAGATGCCAGAAAGAGAGATTCAGGGTTACATCGGGGTCTGTCTGTGTCTCATATGGAGCAGAGGTCATGGAGGTGAGCCACATGATTCAACACCCTGTAGAGGGGATGGCACATTAATCAGTAAAGTAACATCATCTGCCACAAATGGGGGTGTATACCGCAGCCAAACTCATGTATAAAGGCACTATTAGCAATGCCAATCAGAGAAGTGTTCGCTCACATAACCAGGCCAACCTGGGAAATTGCAAGACTCGTTCACACAGAGAGAATGCATCAATATAATTGGAAATTCTGACTGGAAACCTGTTAGTTTCAGAGGTGGTAATGCTGAGAGACATACTGTGACTGAAATAGATTGAGCTGATGATGTAGAACATTAGATAGCAGAACTAAAGAGTAGTTCATGAGTATTAGAACAGTTTTGCATTGGCTCTGTACTCCGGCACATTGGATTTGAAATGAAACAACGACTATGCGATTAAGTGCCAATTTTAAGATTTTATATGAGGTTGTTTACATCTACATCTGATTAATTGTGTAAATGCAGTGCTTTGTATAGATTCTCAAATAATAAAAGGGGCTACGACTTAAACCCATTGTTCACCCATTATGGATTTTAACAGCCTCAAACACCTGTGAAACTGTGTCAGCACTTTAACCTCAAAGTTATTATCCAGTTTGCTTGAGTACAGAGCTAACATACTTAAATATATGTCACTGTCCAAATACCTACAAAACTTAAGTATATGTCATGTAGCACATTTTAGTCATCACAGCAACTGCAAGACTTCTACTCAACATGTCAGAGTCAGGGGATAGTTGATAGTTGGATGTTACTTCATGAGGTTTCTGATGTTGATGATCACAATGATGTTGTGGTACATCAGGACAGAGGTATGGATAATTTTGTTAGGGAGTGTTTGTTTGGTTGCACCACCTGCACTGTCAGTCTTTACAGATGGACTTCAGCACCTTTATCCTGAGAAAGTTTGGTTTCATTTATCACTACTTGTGATGCTATCAACTGCCCCTTATTTTATATTATATTTAGGTATACTTTGCAGTCCTAATGGATTAAGTTGTGTCATGGAGATTGTTTTGTATCTTTGTCAACTTTTGCTTGGTTTCATGCTCATTTGATTAAGAAACCTTTCAAAACATAGTGTTATTGTTATTATGTGTTGTAACAATGTTTAAAAGGGTCAGAGTAAAGTTAATTGTTTTTAACATGATAGATGCAAGGCCATATGTACCAGTTGCATATTTTTATTTCTAAATGTATCTGTCACTCATCAGTATTACTGCAACTGAAATATGATTATTACACAAGCTTTTAAATACGGAATACCTGTTTGCCAACAAAGGCTAAATTGGGAGCATTTGTAAGGATTCCGTGAGATTGAGAAGGAAAGAAAAGTGTGTTTTCACCGACGGTAGGAGGGTGGATGACAGTTACAAATGTATTTGTGATACAGAACCTATACCTGACGTGGTTACAGGCTTTATGTAACTTACTCAAAAGAAGTATAAAAAAAATCAGATGAGAATGCTCTTTTAGAACACCTGTGATTACACCTCATTAGAGTCAGTTGTTTTATTATGGAGCATCTATTGAGTCCCCAGTGTTCAAACAACTGTAAACAACAGTATAGTATGAAGTAACTGCAGCTGATTCTAGCAAGAAATGGCCATACTATCAGTCAGTCTCAGTCGGCTACAGCATGTAAAGAATATAAGGAACAATGACAAGCTGTGATAATAAAATGTTTGTGATCTGTAGCACTGTATCGGTATGCCCCTCACTTCCAACAGGCATGAAACAAGACCTGCAAAATGTATGTTCAGTTTGCCAAACAGTCTGTCAGTCACTTCCGCCCAAAAGGTTAACTGCAGTACTTCTGTACGGCCATGCCAGCATTGATCAGAAAGGTTTGGGTCCATCCTTTAGGGGGTAATACATGTATGGACACATGCCCTGTGTAGAATTTTGATCCATGGGACTCGGAATTGAGCAGAGTTAGATATTATGGATATCCCTTTGTGCAAACATTAGTGAATATACTTTTAATTTTTTTATACCACAACATATTACAATGATAATTGTATAGTAGGTGTAGATAAATATATTTCAACCCACGCAGCGCGTTGTAGAAGCGTTCCAGAAGCGGCTCTCCACTCTGCTCCGCTCTTCACAGCGCTTCGCGGCCAATGTGTCCCTAACGTAAGTATGTTCCTTTCTCACTGTCTGAGCCAGTTCCCATTTCACTACCAGACCTGGAACCTGTATATTGGTCTTTTCTGTCCCTCAGTCAAAGGCTGTCCCTCAGACCCTGTCTTTTCCTGAGCTTTAATCTGTTTTACTGTCAGAGCCAGCTTCTGTCAGTTCCATAGCTTGACTTTTGTAAGCCTCTGCTCAAGTCTGTTCCCCTCAGAGCTTGGCCCATGTCAATTTATCTTAATTCTGAGCCATAGTACTGCATTGTATTGTATTTCCCTTGTCAAGCTTAGTCTTCCAGCATCCAGCCCTTTTTAGTCTAATTGTTCTCAGCCTGCTCCTTGATTTTGGGTATGTGTGGTTGGATTTATTGACTTTTGTGGTCCTGTCTGTTTTCCCCAGCTATCATCCTAAGTGTTTCCGGCCATCCTCCCAGCATCTGGACCACACACCTGAGCAGTCTCTCTTGTCCCCTGGCTGCCTTCCCGAGCTGTCCCACCACTGTTCCCACTGCCTGAGTAGTTCTTCCCTGCCAGTTACCAGTGCCCAGGCAGACCCCCTGAGCAGTCCAGCCTGTTTCTCCAGTCCAGTGATCATCCTCCTGGTAACTGTCACAGCATCCATGCTCCCTGTTACCACATCTGGCAATGGTTTTTAACCAGGGACCTGCCTCTCTCCAACCCTAACCACCGCTCCACAGAGTAGGGTGGTTGTCTCAACACACATGATTTCAATATGTAACCACTATTATGACTACTGGCAGAGATCCCAGCTCCACATTATGACTAGAATCAGTTTAACTGACCTCTGGGCCAATAGCCCATTTGTCACATTTTAGCCATATCCAGGCAAATCTGTTCTTTTTTATTTTAGATATCTACTTCACTAAAAAACATTGTCATTGTCAGACTTTTCTTTAAAAAGCACATATATTTAAGTTATTGTTAGAGTCCTTTCATATTAAGTAAATCATCACTGGCCTCAAAGTTTTAGTTAAGACAGGGAGAGCACACCTCACTGCCCTTCCATGTGCATGGAAAGCCTTAAGCAGGGAGAGCAGCAGTACAGGATCCCCATAGGGTACAGAACAGAACAGAGCGGCATCAATGACAGAGACACAACATTGATTAAGTCTGACAACATAAATTTAAAAGGAGGAGCTGAGGTGGAGGTGGGTTGCAAGTGCTAGCAGAGATGCAGCAAGGTAGGCTGGGAAAAGCAGTTTAAATAGAGCACGCTATTTGGAAATCCAATCAAAAGAGGAAATCAGCTGAGCCATCAGCTGGTGTGCTGGTTTAGGAACTATCAGCTATGAGCTGAGATAATAGCCTAGCTTGACTCCATGACCTGCCAGAACTTACGCTATGCCATTATAACCATAATTACAGCTACAGGAACTCAGGAGAACCGTGCGCTTGAATGCATGTGTATTTATTTTTTTATTTATCAATTTTTATTTTTTATTTTAAACATGATGGTTTGAACAAGGACCATCCAAGTGTTCGGACTGGCAAGCTGATGCACCCCCTCAAAAAAAAACGTGAAATACAGTCTATGGGCAAAGTCTTTCTGGGCCAGCGGGTTGTCAGAAGTTGCAATTCCACCACTGGACGCTAAACCCATGGTTGCTTCAAGACATGGTGCTGTTCCTGGGGGCTTTGGCAGGAACCGCCTGCTAGAATTACAGTGTGTTTTGAGCTACATTATGAGGCAGTGTGAGAATCTCGTACAGTAAAAAGGGAACATCACTGCCTTTATCGCTGACACAAGAACTTCAAAACACTACCGAGGGTAAAAAAAATGAAACACAAGCACCGAACTCCTGTGAAATAAAGCTGCGTTCAAGTGTGGTCAGAAACGTCGTTAACTACAACGATTTGCAAAATATAAAAGTCTACTCGCACTTTGGAACTGCACTACCCAGCGTTCTCCGAGGGAATGTGATCCCGTTGCAGGAATGACATCATCCATTAGTGACACTGGCACAGGTCTAGCAGTGGAGGTAGACGGAAGCAGGGCGGCTGATTTCGCACCGGACTCCAAGACTTCAAACTTGGAATTCATGCCAGCGAGCGGTGACTGGATGCCAGACAAGGCGGACAGGACGGGGCCGTCCCCCGAGCCCGCGGAGCTAGCCGCTGGAGCTGAGCACCGGCCCTTCTTGCGGGAGCAGCAGAGTCAGCGTTTCTCCTGGGGGTAGAAGAGCCAGAAAACAGAGTTCCCATCACCGCTGGCCTCCCTGGCCTCGGATTGTAGGAGCTGGGACCCATGTCGCAGTCGATCCGCCAAGAATCATCCCCTTGGATGTGGGTCGACATGACGAGCTGCAGGGCGAGGAGCCCGGCTCTTCCCATGTGGCAGACATCTTGCAAGCGCTAGCAGAGATGCAGCAAGGTAGGTTGGGAAAGGCAGTTTAAATCAGCTGAGCCATCAGCTGGTGTGCTGGCTTAGGAACTGTCAGCTATGAGCTGAGATAATATCCAAGTTTGACTGCGTGACCTGCCAGAACTTACGCTATGCTTCATGTAGTGTACAGTGGGTTTTTTGTGCTGCAAACAGCTGCCTGCTGTGGCTAATTCAATTCAATTTTATTTATAGTGTCAAATCACAACTGTCGAAGAATAAAACTAGAGCTTTGAGAGTGAACCAAAATAGTAAAGTTGTGGGCCGGACAGCTTAACAATGCGCTGAATGACACTATAAAGGTCCATAAAGCTAAGGGGAATGTAAGAGTCGGGTGATAATTACCTGTGGACTTGTCACCATAAATGACCTAGTCATGTAATCCAATTATTGATTATAGCCACTTTAAAATTATGCTTTGTAAATTGGTGAGCAGTCTGAGAGCACAGAAAGTAGAGCAGATGATGTCTTTAAAATGTAGAAATGCAAATGTTTTTTTCCCCAAATGAAAACAGGAAAAACTAACAATCATAAGTGTGTTCATATATTAATTACCCAAGGAGGTGGGCTTTGCATTGACAAATGACACCACTGGTTTCCCCTCCGGGCAGAGCTGACAGATCAAGGAGCGATTAAGATGGAAAAATCTTGATGTCGCCATTCTGTGTTGCTGAGGATCATTGCTGGTGACAGGCAGGGTTGTTCCACACCCACCCAACTTGAAACAGTTGCCACAGGGTATATACACCTCATCAGTCTTCACCTGTCAAAATCAGTTTCAGCATCAAACTAGCTAAGATCAGGCATTGTGCTAAATGCTCCACTGCAAAGACGGAAAATTTGTCTTAGAATTGGAACGGTTTAGAATGATGAGAGAATCTCGGACGTTGGAGTTTGTGTAAAAAGATTTTAAAGATTAAATTTGGTGTGTTTTTGCCTATGAGCCCTAGCTGCACCAATACTCTCACATATCAGGAAGATATTTGAAAAAGTTGACATCTAGATGCTATCTTTGTTATTTTGGAAACTTTTTTGTAAGTATATAAAAAAGCACTAATAAATGCATTAACTACCATTGTAGTATTTGTTTTCCAACAAAACTACTTGTAAGAAAGCCCCAAGGTCCTGTTTGACACTCACGTTAGTCAAGCCACACCAGAGAGTCACTGACTCTATAAAACACTCTCCTCTACAAGCTACTCTGATTTTGTTCTAGTGTGTGTGTAATGGCTTGTTTGAAGCTCTAACATGACGTCTAACTTCAGGATGGTTTAACAAGTGGAAGAGTGCAGCTGGAGAAGCTACTTATCTTAACTGACACCCAAAACACCCCCTTTTCACAATAGATGAATTTCAACATTACTTTCAATTAAACCACTTAAACTATATTGAAATGGTTTTACTGGTGGGAAAAAAAATACAGGTTATTTATAGACCCCAGGGAAAGAAAATAAACCTTGATTAAAGGTCAAAAGGTAAATTACGTTTGCAGCTCTTTTTTTTAGCACCACCCACAAAAGGTGGGTCCATACTAGCTGCTTATTGTTCATGTTGTCTTTAGAGTCCATAGTTTGACTTTCATATGATTAGGAAAATAATGTCAGGAGACCTTTGGAATTCAAAAAGAATCAAATTACTGGCTTAAGTACCATCTATACCCTAGCGCTAGCTGGCTTTGGTTGACAAGGTGCTAGCAAAACGCTGAACAAGACATATTTAGGCGACCAAAATGTTCCAATTAAATTTGATGAAGTGAAAACACACAGTGAGACTGTCAAAACTATTTCAAGGCTATTTTAATGTACACAGTGATATGGTTAACATTGCTATGCCTCTATCATGATTGACAGGTCGCCGTGTAGCCACGCCCTAAAGCATGCCCTGCTTTATTGACTTTTTATAAAAATGAGATTATAAACTCATGAAAATGTTTACTGAGGTAATAAATCAAGTGAGAAGTGGGGTAATTTCCCCATGAGTCTATTAAGAGGTAATAGAGGCCATACCACCTCAAAATCAATGTTCCCAATAAAAACTTATAACTGCCATGTTATCTGTGATCTGTGTGTTTTTGTAGCAAAATTCAAATCCAAATCTTGTTTTTTAATTAAAACAAGTTAGCATGAAGGAGGGAAATAGTATTTTCTTTGACCCCATTTTCAGTTCAATGTATTTCACCCACCATCTCATGTATAGTAATAATAATAATAGTCAGTGAATTAATTGGTCTTTTAAATTCTATTTTACTCACAGCCTTGCTTTTACCACTCTTCTAATTGTGTGTTTCATGAATTCATGCATTGTTATATATAGGCCAACATAGTGGGCAGTGACGGACTGGTAATCTGGCATTTGGGCAGATGCCAGAGGGGCCGCGGGTCCTCATGGGCCGTTTGGGCCGGCCGGCCAATCAGAGAGCCGCATGATTGTCACAGCCATGCGGCCACTTAATTACAAACTGCGGCCCATATAATTTCTCTCGGCCCCCTTTCAAGCATCAATAACAAAGTTATTTTGCTAAACGATAGCCAAATGTATCCAAATCCTTCACACTTACTAGGTACTTAATCTGATTTGTATTTATACCACATATTTTATACCACATATGAGTCTCTCAATATTTTTTTTTCAGTCTATGTTTTGGTGCAGTTATTTATAGCATGGGAGTTTACGTTCACCATCACTGGGGCTATCAAAAGTGTGTGTTCTTTCTGTGCGTCAAAAGTTCTATCTGCGACCCCCCCCGCTGGTGGGTGGAAATGCCAGGGCCGTTTTTTGTTCCCAGTCCATCACTGATAGTGGGATATGTGAGAAAGAATAAAGGAAAAACAATAATGTTCAAACAAAAAAAAATCATCCCAGACGGCTACTAAGTACAACAGTACAACAATTAGATTTACCACATTTTGCATCTTAGAACATCCCTAAGCAGTTTCAATGTTTTTAGTACTGCTATGGGAGGATTAAATGCACTCCTGTTTTCTAATTCATCCTAAACTGACACTTTCCTTAAATATTTGATCTTCAGCTGATTATCTTAACCTGGATTACAGTCAAGCAATGTTGTCTGAAAATTTAAATGTTTCCCAATGGGTACAGTAATTAAAAATTAATCATTGTGCGAGTGCAAAGTCACTGTAAACCAAGTTTCAGCTCATAGTTTTTCATGACTATTTCATTGGAATGGGTCTTGTGAGATTTCTTCTCACTTTCTGTGGAATCTCTGAATACGTGTTTACTTATTTATACTGAACAATGGCTACATTTGCATGGGGCCTTATATTCCGATTATAATCGCTTTAAAAGCACAAACAGAATAAAAATGCTCAGTGCCGGAAATAGGCACTGGTATTGAGTAACGCCCCTTCAGATTTTTGTCCACATGAGTTCCCTTACTTCTTACTGAGTACCTCCACCTCCTGTAGTGAGTAGGTACGCAACTAAGGTTGGGTATAATGTTTAAATTTTTCCCGGTACCAAAATACTATACCCAACGGTACCTTTTTTCGGTACTTTTCCTTTGTAATAACAAAAAATGAATTTCAGTTAAACCTTTTTATTCTATATAGTTAGAACATTTTGTTGTTTATTTAAAATATTTTACACCCCCCCCCCCCCAACTCATCCCTACAACCTATTAAATCAAATAATTATTCATTTCTCACACTGCACTGTAACTTTTATTCTTGTATTTGGATCTTATTATTTTTTAGCCTGTTTTTATTTTCTCTCTTTTTAACTGCTCTTTAATGTTTTATGTAAAGCAATTTGAATTGCCTTGTTGCTGAAATGTACTATAGAAATAAAGTTACCTTGCCTTATAACCTTCAGCCTGTCAACAGGGCATAGAGAACACTGCTGTGCCTGCCTGTCTCAGAGGAAGTGTTAACCGCACCGTGACTTCTTTCACCTCGCCATTAATATTATATTGCAGCAAATGCTGTCCGCGTGGAGTTTCGCAACTGCTTTACCGGCATTGCCGTCACTCACTGTGACTTTAACAAATTGCAGAGTCTACATAGTTTCGCTCCATCTGCACCGCAGCTCTGTCAACATTCAGGAAGGACAGATAAGCTTGCGCTCTCAGGTACCAAAATTTGGCACACTAAAATTTGGCATGCCCTCCATCTGGACATGAATGCGTGGGGACAGCTTTTGTCGCTACAGCATTACAACTGCGGTCAGAATGCACAGGGTAGACACGTTTCTTTGTCTCCAGGGCCGAATATGTACTCACTCCAAAGCTTATTCCAATCAGCAGCTGGGAAACAAGACACAAAACGGCAAACTCTGCTGTTCATACACACATCTTAAACTGTCCTCTGCTCTGACTGCTCCCTCTCTTCCACTCACATTGCACTCACCGTCTCCCTCCCCCCTAAAAATATAGGATTAGAGTTGAACATCAGAACCACTGTTCCCTCTAAAATGAGGATTTATTAGGCACCGTAAATACCATGTGCCCTCTTAACGCCTCACCCAACAACCACAAACCCATTTTCTTTCAGAACATCCTGAACTCTTTGAGGGAAGATTTCAACAAAGTGCTGGAAACCTTTCAAGGGATCTGAGTCCGTGATGACTTCATAGCTTTTTGGCGGCACCTTCACAGGCAGAGACAGATGCTGGAGATTTACAAGATGATTCAACAATTGTGGAAAAGCCAGATGGGTAAAGAGGGGGCACTGTTCTATTAATAAAAGTGGATTAGAAAAAGTGAAAAAATATCAAACTACCGCAAAACAACACATTTTTACGAGAGGTTTGTTAGAAATGACACAAATGACAAACAATGGTCATTTCCTCCTCAGCGACCATTTTAAAACAGCCATTGGGTTAAAGGCTTTGTAATACTTCTTGGTAAAGATGGCTATCATCTACAAACTATGATTAGTAGGGGTGTCACAATTCTCCAAATCCTCGATTCGATTACATTTTTGATTCTAAGGTTACGGTTCGATTCTCGATTTAAAATCTTTTTTTTTTTAAAGCACAGGTTGCTATGCCATTTTTAGACTACACTTTTATGCAATATAATATCGGACCTTTGATTGCAATGTACCACACTACATTGTCAAATTTATTTCATACTTCATTTATTAACAACATAATGTAACAAAAACGTAATATCTATAACTTGCCATTTCGTTTCTCTTTTGTAACTGCAGTCTTCTTCACAGAAGAGGACATTCAAGTACACAACAAAACAAACAAAAAACAATAAAACAGCCATGTCCATAGTGTTCTCTGAACAATTAAGTGTCTTAACAAACTTTTTCCGAACAGTTAAACATAGAAAACAGATTAACTGCCATGTTAGTCGTGCTGCCAGTGGAAGAATATGGTACACGCACGTGGCAGAGCTTGCAAACTGTGGCTTTTTTGTCGACAACGCGAACGTTGTCAACAGTGTTGGGAAAGTTCACTTTCTACATGAACTACACTCACCTTAAAGATTATTAGGAACACCTGTAAGATTTCTCGTTAATGCGATTATCTAATCAACCAATCACATTGCAGCTGCTTCAATGCATTTAGGGGTGTGGTCCAGGTCTAGAAAATCTCCTGAACTCCAAACTGAATGTCAGAATGGGAACGAAAGGTGATCTAAGCAACTTTGAGCATGGCGTGGTTGTTGGTGCCAGACGGGCTGGTTTGAGTATTTTCCCAATCTGCTCAGTTACTGGGATTTTCACGCACAACCATTTCTAGGGTTTACAAAGAATGGTCTGAAAAAGGAAAAACATCCAGGATGCTGCAGTCCTGGGGGCCAAAATGCCTTGTTGATGCTAGAGGTCAGAGGAGAATGGGCCGACTGATTCCAGCTGATAGAAGATCAACTTTGACTCAAATAACCACTCGTTACAACCGAGGTATGCAGCAAAGCATTTGTGAAGCCACAACACGCACAACCTTGAGGCGGATGGGCTACACCAGCATCAGACCAGACCGGGTACCACTCATCTCCACTAAAAATAGGAAAATGAGACTACAATTTGCACGAGCTCACCAAAATTGGACAGTTGAAGACTGTAAAATGTTGTCTGGTCTGATGAGTCTCGATTTCTGTTGAGACATTCACATAGTAGAGTCAGAATTTGGTGTAAACAGAAATAGAACATTGATCCGTCATGCCTTGTTACCACTGGGCAGGCTGGGGGTGGTGGTGTAATGGTGTGGGGGATGTTTTCTTGGCACACTTTAGGCCCCTTAGTACCAACTGGGCATCGTTTAAATGCCACAGCCTACCTGAGCATTATTTCTGACCATGTCCATCCCTTTATGACCACCATGTACCAATCCTCTGATGGCTACTTCCAGCAGGAAAATGCACCATGTCACAAAGCTCGAATCATTTCAAATTGGCTTCTTGAACATGACAATGACTTCACTGTACTAAAATGGCCCTGGATGTGCATCCCACAAATATCCATCAACTGCAAGATGCTATCCTCTCAATATGGGCCATCATTTATAAAGAATGCTTCCAGCACCTTGTTGAATCAATGCCACGAAGAATTAAGGCAGTTCTGAAGGCAAAAGGGGGTCAAACACGGCATTAGTATGGTGTTCCTAATAATCCTTTAGGTGAGTGTAGTTCAAAGTTCAGTTCACAAATTTTAAAATAAGATAAGATAAGATAATACTTTATTGTCTGTAACACAGGGTTCCAGAAAATTGTCTTTGACAAGGCTCCAGTTACAAAGAGACATTCATACATACATATAAAAACAAGACATGGGGTGAATTGAGGTATCAGCTGACTGTAGTGTTCATTTTGTGCTATTCAATATGGCTATTGCAGATGGGATGAAGGATTTCTTGTAGATGTTTTTCTGGGCCAATGGTACCCTAAAACGCCTGCCTGATGGTAATAGCTGGAAGGAGTGATGGAGGGGGTGAGACGGGTCCTCTGTGATCAGGTTGGCTTTCCTGATCACTGAGCGATTGTACAGCTCAGATATGGGAGCATGGGATGAGCCAGTTATTTTGGCAGCGTGATACACTATGCGTGAAAGTCTTGTTTTGTGTTTGATGGTGAGTTGGTTGTACCAGGAAGAGATATTGAAAGTGAGAACTGATTTGATGAGGGAGCGGTAAACCAAAGTTGAACTAGTTCAGTTCAGTTCATACTTCAAAATTTTAACTGGTTAATGGTTCTTTTTTTCCATAGGTTGCAATTATTTTTCAAAATTATTGCCACACTGGGCACTGAAACGATGTGTCAGATTTCATCTTCATAATCAGTTCAATGTGCCGTTTCAGGTTTGCTGTGGATGCGACTGAAGTGCGGATTTTCTTTTTGAAAGCCAGCGGGCAAAGTTTGCAAAGAAATGTAAGATTTTTCGCATCCTCACCGATATGATGTTTACCGTCATAAAACTCGTTTAAATTATCATATGACGCCTCCTTGCTGCTTTGTCACCTCCATGCTGCTTTTTGGTTTGATGATGCATGCGCTGGTGCGACACTGATGTCTGGTGTTGCCAGATTGGGTGTTTTTTCCGCCACATATTAAGGCCTGTTTACAGTGTGTTTTAGCCGGGTTTTAGCTTGGAAGGCTCTAGAGAAATCTGGCACCCTATTGAACAAAGTTAAACTGAGAGAGCGTGCCGTTCACAGACACCAGAAAGAACAAGTTCACAGTAACGTTTATCAGGCAGTAATACAGTACGTTCAGTTCACGTTTGCCCAAAATATGAACCAAGTTCATGAACTATCGTTCAATGAACGTGTTCAGGCACAAAACTGGTTGTCAAAATAACTCACTGGAAATCCAAAATACTTCCACACCGGCGACTTCAGTGAAAAAGGAGGGGGTTCAAGTTCTGTCGACGGGTCTCTGCAGTTGTCATGCTATCTTTTGATTGGCTGTAGCTAAATTAGAGGAGGGTGACTGACTCGCAGCACTTCAACACGCGTGTTGACAAACTGACCAAAGAGCCGGTTAATTAACCTGAGTAGTGTCACTGAACCGGGAGAATGAACCGACTCACTCCTGTTTTTTTACCTCATTCATGCCGGCCGGCAGCGCTTCGCTCAAACGATGAGTGTGATCGGTGTATGCTCCGTTGTGTGTAGCTGGTCTTCATCTGCTACTGTGTGTGGAGCAATCTAGCTCATTAGCGCCCCCACTGGAGTGGTGGTAGAATTAATCAGGAAATGGACTACCTCAAGCAGGCTACACGTGTGTTTTTTTTCCGTTTGGCAAGCCGACCGGATGTGACATGGGGGCGTGGCAGCATCGACAATTTCATTTTTTTATTCAAAATTTGAGATTGTCACTTAATTTCGGACCGAGACACCCTTAATGACTACAATCCTAACTACGCGGACAAGCAAGACCATCTCTGCACCCAACTGTACATCAGAGTGGGCACAGAGACAAGCGGGAAGGAATTGAGCACCGAATGCAACTTCTCTGCTGGGTATCCTGCGAGCTAGTGTGCAGGCATCGGACAGCAAGCCGGTTGTCCTACGTGGCTGCTTCGGATTCCAGCGGGATGTCGGGAGCTGCGGTTTCCTTTCGCCGAAACTTGGCTGGACCCTGTGATGTCAGTGCCATTCAACCGGGTGACTCTTTTTCTGTGTCCCGATCTGACAGCCACATTCTGCTTTATGGAGCTGATGGGATAACATTTCAATACCTCATACAATTTTGTTACAAACAAGTATTGATTGATTGATTAATTAATTAATTTGTACGTGAGAGGTTAATTAATATTTGTAAGGCTGTTCATGTTTATTAGTTTGGTACATCCTACGGTTAAAATGGGCTATACTCAAAATACTGAAAATAAATCTGTCTGGCTTGGGATTGCCTCCACAACAGCTTTCCTCAGAGTTTGATTGACATTCAGAGTCTGGGCCAGGAATGGCTGCACACAGCTCTCGCCTCTGATGTGACAAGCAAACATGGAGCTGGCTAAGCCATAATGGCAGCCAGATAACAACGACAATAGTGCTTCCCCTGGCTGGCTAAATTCTGCCGCTCAGCACTTCACACTACCCAGGTCGGGCTTCCGTGGGAGATTGGTGCTCATACGGAGCTCATACCGATGATCAGCGCATCATGAAGAGAGAGTGTGTAGAGGGAACGGAGAATGCTACAGTGCAAACAGAGCATTAGTTAGCTCCATGGTTGGCTCACACTGAGTGGACCATGCTTCTGCGGCAGAGTAGTGCTTATTAATAGTATAGTTAACCATCCCGACCGGGACGTCGGCGTTAACGTGCGGCTAAACTCTGTATGAACACTGATCTCCCACAGAAACCAGGCCTGGTTAGCGTGCAGTGCAGAGCAGTGGCAAGTTTGACGCCAATGGGAGGGACTCACATGCAGACATGCAGACATGAAGACCAGTCAGGCTACCAAAGTCAAGAACAGAGAAGGTCAGATTACAACACACACAGAGGAAGAGACTTCATTCTCTGCTCAGGGCGACATTACAATATCTTTACATAGCAAATATTTGTTTACTGCTATATTGATGTTTTGAATGTCAAATACAGACCCTTTAACTGTTAGCAGGACATCATTTGTCAATGCCTTCCAAAAATGGTACAAATCACTCTTAAAAAATAAATCTGTTCTACGATGGGACAATGCTTTGGTTAAGGTTTGTTCACTTGGTTAGGTTTAGGGAAAGATCATAGTTTGAGCTACAATAAGTACTCAGTTAAATTGGGATTTTTGTCGTCATGGTTACACTAATAAACGCATGGTTAAAGTTAGGGAAAAATCGTGTTCAGTGTTAACTGTGGGTGACCAAACTGTTCACCCGACCTCTTTCATACATGGACTTTGTCGCTCTATAACGTCACCTCACTTCGTCTTTTGCTCCTGTTAAAATTGCTTTGGCCACTACAGGCCTTTTTTTTTCTTTTTTTATGGGGGGATGGGCATTTTAGTCCTTTATTTTAATAGGACAGCTGCAGACATGAAAAGGGAGAGAGAGGGGAATGACATGCAGCAAAGGGCCCCAGGTCAGAGTCGAACCCGCGGCCGCCACGTCGAGGAGTGAACCTCTATATATGGGCGTGCGCTCTACCAGGTGAGCTACCCAGGCCTTTGTGACTTGAACGTGAACATGTGTTGTTTTGGGGTACTTGCTGAATTGACTGATGCGGTCGCTTGTCTTGGGAGGACAGTCTCTACAATACTGTTCTCACAAGAAAACCAACTGCATAAGATGTTTGTTGCAATTTTTTGACTTAGGAACGAGGTTGTGGTGGATGGTATGGACAACAAAGTGGGGAAGATTTGATTCATGTCCCATCTACTACCATGCAACCAGATAGAAAAACAAAATGTTCCCTGACACTAAAGGCCCTGACGAGGCATCCAGCGATTAACCGATTTCACAATTAACCACGCTTAAGCTCCGTTACACCAAGTGTTAACTGACTGCACGCTATGTGTAGCAGTGTGTGCACTTCTTATTAAACCTCCTTAACATAAACGTTGCGTGCGCACACACATGAAACCAGTGAGCGAGCTGACGATAGCGCTACGTTCGTACGAGTCAAAACTCTGCAAAAGCTCAATCATGTCACTGACGTTACCACTTAACGTTACTTATGTACCTTACTTACTCCTCTTCATCCCCTATGGGACATAAGGCTGCAAAGAGATTTCTCCATTGCACTTCATCCTTGGCAACATTCTGCACATCTCCCTGTGACAGATGCATCTTGGCTAGCAGCTCCTCCAACTATTAAACACACCAGCTAGCAGGGCCGTTTCTAACCCAAAATGGGCCAACTTCTTCTTAAGAAGGACAGCACTGTCTTGTTTTGTGGTGGGACTGATTCACCTCTAGTCTCTATTTAGAGACAGACTGCAGAAGAAATAAAATAGTAAATAGTCTGTGACACCCTAAGCGAGTTCTTGACTATTAAGAGATTTTTGTCTGCAGGGCTGTACCGGGTTTTTTACAAAAGTTTGCCGAAGAAATAACCTAGCCTTGTGGTGACGATCACATTGAAAAAGAAAATAGTATACTAAAGTTTCTGTCAATCATGGGTCCATGTGAAGCATCAGGACCCATTGTCGGTGAGATGAACCAGAAATATTGACCGAACTGCTTGAGATGTCTGACATATTGGGCCTTTCTTTAATTAACCTATTTTATCTGCTTTTATATGTTTAACTGTTTTAACTGCTCTTTATTCGCGTATTTATCTCTCAGTTCTTTAAATTCTTATACTGCACTGTAAAACATTTTCTTGTCTTTTAAATTGTTTTTAATTGTTTTCTAACTGCTCTTTCATGTTTTATGTAAAGCACTTTGAGTTGCCCTGTTGCTGAAATGTGCTATATAAAAAAAGATGCCTTGCCTTGCCTCTAATCTTTTCAGATTAATTTAAATAAAAAGGTTGATGATTGATCATATAATCATTTTCAAAACATGCAAAACTGTTACTGGATTATTTCTGTTTTAAAAGGCAGCAAGAAATAACACATTCAAATCTAAAGTGTTCATGTGATTTCGTATTAGTAGTGAAATTAGTTAATGCATAATAACCATGATAATCATGAAACCGTGATTATTCTTCAGACTATAATCATAATCGTTGCATCCCTAGCCCTGACACACCAAGCCGACGGCCAGGAACTAGTGGCACCTTCATCTTGGCCAAAAAGGACCACTTGGACACACCATACAGACTTACAGCCGATGGCCAAACACCACATACGTTCTGCGCCTGTGGGAGAGGAAATACCTCTCCATACCAGCAGGCGGTGGTAATCTATACTAATCTAACTAAACTAAGATAGCTTGCTTGCTGGGGGGCTAATTGATTAAAGGTGCAGAGAGAGGGAGGTCTTACGGTCTTTAAATAATCCTTCATTTTGTAAAGATCTTTTAAAAGACATGCTATTGTTTAAAATATCCACCTTTCCACCTTTATTTATAAAGCACTTTAAAAACAACATAGTTGACCAAAGTGCTGAACACAATCTAAAATAAGCAATAACATATAGTAGTGACACAATAGAACAATAAAATAGCAATACAAAAGAATTCTAAAAAGAAAAACAGCCTCAAAAATCATCCCTCAAACTGAGTTAAAAACCAAAGAAAATAAATGAGTTTTAAGACGAGATTTAAAAACGGGAAGAGACTCGGTCAATCTGATCTGCAAAGGCAGTTCATTCCAGAGTCTCGGAGCTGCCACCGCAAACGCACGATCACCCCTGGATTTACGTTTGGTCTTAGGGATGACCAGTAGTGCCTGGTCCGCTGACTGGAGCAAACGAGAGGGGGTATAGGGTACAATCAAATCGGACAAATACTTGGGGGCCAAATCATGCAGACATTTAAAAACAAATAAAAGAATTTTAAAATCTGTGCGAAAATGCACAGGAAGCCAGTGGAGAGATTGGAGGATAGGTGTGATATGATCAAATTTTCGAGTTCCAGTTAAAAGACGAGCAGCTGCATTTTGAACCAATTGTAATCGTGCCATATTAGATTTGCTAATGCCAGTGTAGAGTCGCGATAAAACCGGTTTTTATGTATATATATATGTATATATATATATATATATATATATAAAATATATAAATATACCTACACAAGTAGCTATGTATATCCCGTTATCCACGTAGGCTTTTTTTGTTTTGAAATAGGTTTATTGCAGATCAACATCTGGTACGAACTGCAATGGTTCATACAAGCAACATTATTTTTCTATTTTCTTATTCATACAATAACAACAATACAGCAGCAACAATTGTAATTATTTGGCGGATTCGAAATACATCAATGGTGAGGCACAGTAGCAAATAGCAAGAAATAAGAGACTAAAGAGCAAACCAGGATTCAAAACAGGAATGAAAAATTTCCTTTGCAACTACCATTATTACAGTGGTAGTTGCAAAGGTTGCATATATATGTGACCCTTCATCCCACACATTCTTCCCTCAGCTCCCGTAAATGTTTCAAAACTGGTCCCCATGCCCTATCAAACACACTCCCTGCATTCATAAATCTAAGCTTCTCCAGATGGAGGACATGTTTGCCATATTATGGGCATAATGTGCAAAAACAGTTATTCCATCGTTCAAACCTATGTGTTTTTTAGAAGAAACATTCAAATGTCATTTTTGGCCAGTTTTGACAGCCCTTATGTGTATTAGACTGATCAGATCAGATGAAAAATGAGAGGAGCCTTGTGCGTGCTATCACAGTTGCTTGTTTCCTTTCCTCACTACAGTTTTCAAGCTGAACAGCCAATCAGATGGATTGGCACCTAAGGATCACCAATTATGAGTCCCCCTTCTACTTCAATTACAAATTTTGCCTTACTTTAGTAATGTAAATAAACAATTTTATTCTTATTTTTGATCTTTTGAGCATGTATAATCACTTAAAACTTTTCATAGCTCATGCAAGCCCACAGGGGTGGCCCAAACAACTACTGTTTTACACCATCAGCACCACACAATAGCATAAGTCTGCACACTTCAAATTATTTTGAGGCTGCACACTTCAGATCATTGTTTATCGTATGTTGCGTTTGTGATATTTAGTCATGATGAGTAATGTGAGTCAGTCTCTTTGAACCTGATCTTCATCACCCACTTTAGGAGCCAAAATCAGCCTTTGTTGATATCCCATAAGGCTTATGTTACTACCTCAGAACAAAGCAAAACAATGTCATTATAATGGCAAAATAATGTGTTTTACACATCATTTTGTGGATTGCTATAGAGTTGGTATTGTAGTTCTTACATAATGCTATTAAGGTGGTGCTCGAGTTAAATACTTTGTGGAATCGGCCGACGTTTGCACTATTTATCGCCATCAGCCCATCAGCAAAAAAGGGAAAATGCTCCGATTGCAGTAGCCAATGTTTATATATTTTTGCACTGCCTTAATGTTGTGTTAATTGGTCTGATTCATACAACAGTAGCCTGCCCAGCTTCAAAAAAAGAATGTTCCTGTGACATTTCAAGTGTATAATGATTACCTGAAAGCTAATACAAAATGGAGAAATAACCTGGAGGCCAAGAGAGCACAGACCGATAGAACAACTCAGCCCATGTTAACCACAGCATTCGAGAAGGTGAAATCCCTGCGGACACCGGACAGTGTAGCTTAAAGGCTGGTAGCATGCAGCCAAGTCACAGGGTAACGTTAGCTTACCGGTAACATGCAGGTTGACTATTCCAGAAACAGTGGCCACTGCCGGAGTCTGAGATGACAAAGAAACAACAGAAAATCCTCCTTTTTCCCTTAAGTCAGCATGTAGCAACATTTTGCCTTTGAGTGAGTTATGTAAACAAACAACACAGCATGTGTGCTCCTACAGGGACTATGTGGTGCCTTCAGGTACCTTGCTAATGGTGGGAAATTTCTGCTCATTTTTATACTGAGATTTATCTGTTTACCTGGCTCAAAAAACAAACATCAACATCGGCCAAATGAAAATTCTACGGTATCGGTGTATCCCTAATACTTTGTATGAATTTTCGGTCTCTCCAGGATTTTGCGGCCTTTTTGGGGATTGTTGCGGGCCTAAATGCCTGATTTTGCAGGAGCTTTTGTATAAAATTGCAATAAAAGTGAATTACCATTTAATCGCCAGTCTCGTGTGTGTGAGTGTGTGTGTGTGTGTGTGTGTGTCGCGGAGAGAACTGAACAGCAGCCCATCCCACTGGGCAAAGAGCAGATGGGATTGAAACAGCAGCAGCTTTTAGTGACTGTGGAGTGACAAATTGAAACTGAATGTAGTAATGTAATAGAATTGTTTTATGTCTAGTCTTTCGCTGTACGTTTTGTAAATGTGAGATGATTGAGTCATACACGTCTCATCATCATACCAGAAACAAGGAAATGGATTTGGCCATGTACTTGTGTTACGTCCAACACGGGGCGTTTCTCAATACCAAGAATGCAAAGTACGGACTTGTGTTCTTGGGGAGAACGTTCTTCCTGGTTATTCTTGGAAGAATAAACTCGCAAGTTCACAAGCACAGAAAACGTTGTTAACAGTTTGAGACGATGCGTTCTTCCTGTTATTGCTCAACACCCCCAGCACAGAGGCTACCTGCAAGGCTCCAAAATAACAGCTAGATATAAAAACCACAACAATATAACCACTTTGTATTAAAACAATCTCCGGACAAGAAAACGTCATAATGCTACAACTATTGCAATAATATTGAAAAATAAAACTAATTGAGCTTTAATTTGATTGTTTATGGTTTAGCTCAAACACCCTTTACTTATTCAAAAGAGTGGAACGCGATCCCTATTATTAGTGTAAGTTTAAGTCAGTTTAAATAAAAAAAATAAATAGGCATATGCACTGGTGTGTCCTATGTGTTCATATTAGTATTATGTGGAATTATCATTTCTATATTATTGTAGTGCACTGTATATGCCCAGGGAGATGGAAATTAGAAATTCAAATTATAAAGGTTGGTGTCTCCCCTTTAGTCTACATAACATGTCATAGCATGTTACCACTTTATGTACAACTGTTCATTTATCATACAGACTGAAACTCAACTTCTAATAAATCAGAAAACAAATACACCAAAAATATGAACGAAGTACAAAATATAATGTAGGCTATAGCCTATGGCATAATTTAAACAAGTCTCCCGAAAAGAAACGGGTATATCTCATAGACTAATAATATACAGTCTATGGTATATCTCTCCTCTGCCTGCTGTGCTGTGTGTGTGTGTGTGTGTATGTATGTGTATGTGTGTGCTTGTTGAGTTTAACTCCAAAAAGACAGTTAACACAGGTTCCCGTTAATCTTATGATGGACATGTGTTGTGATATTTAAACAAACGATCCGTCAATGGCGAAATAAAAGCCTCTTATTTACGGAACCGGTCTAAAAGACCTCCGGGGTCCTACAGCGGGGTCTCCGAGTGCGACTGTCCGAGCGCCGAGCTAGTGGACCCGGCAGGCGCAAGCTGGCGGCCGCGTCAATTTATGGAGCTCCGAAAACTCCGAAAACTTTGGAGCAAATTGTCAATTCGGCAAGATTTTTGCAAGACTGCCTATATTCAAAATCTAAACCTTTCATTTCCCGCCTAAAATGTTCTCAGAAGTGAATTTAGTGATGAATAAGATGTCTATGTACTGGAAATCCAACCATCATTGAATGCTGAAATGAATGTTGGGATACAGGTGCTGCGAAGTTCATACAAGTTACCAACCGATGTATCCTCGGTAAATGGGCGTGTCAAGAATACATCCGGGAATTTTAACTGTTCTTGGCAAAATGGGAACTTGTGTATTGGGACAGTACTTTGGCAACACGAGATGACATTTCACAGGGACACAAGAACACAAGTCAATAGAAGAACACATATTGGGAAACGCCCACATACTCACTCCCAACTCGCCAAATAGTGACGCTTGGTCAGTAGCTCTCAGCGTCAGATACCGATGCTTGGATTGGACTAAATTGTGAGGTCACACTGAATTCACAGAGATTGGCTGAATTCGCTTGAATTGTTGAGATTGGGAAATTGCGAATTCCTGGACGGGCTGAATTTTACCCTTTTTCATTGTAGAAAGAGACATGTTTATTCATTGCATTGCACAAAGACCATCCAGTGGGAGTATCCAACTACGACTATCAAAATAAATGGCAGAAATTTTCCCCAAATCCAAAATATTCCTTTTTAAAATATATTGTTCCCTATGCTTGTGAGTTGTTTGCTTTTTTCCTTCTTCAAGTCTCACTCACAGATAGGCACACATATTGAGGATCTCGTATCAACTTACAGTAGGCAGACACAATAACCCATTTTTAATTGCAATCTTATGCAATAGCCATGCAATAAATACTGTTTTTGTGGTTTATAAAATTGCATGTCAATGTGTCAGAGAGGTGTTGATTCAACTGTGTAGTTAATTTGTATAATTGATTGATAATTTGGGACTGATTCGGGAAACATAAAAAATGATGAGACAGGAAAAAGTGACAAATGAACAAGGTATGAACTCAAAGAAAATGCCCAAACTGTTCATTAAAAGTTAATTTACACCACAAAAGAAAATGAGCTGGGTCATTCATGGTCTGCCAGGCAATTCAGTGACAAAGAAGAGAAGACAGAGCAACCCTTTGAAAAGTGGCCTGTTTTAAATGTCTTAATTAAGAGTAAAACAGACCTTTGGAATCTCTTACACTCTCAGACGTCATCTATTTGACCAATGCATTCCAAGAGTGTTTGGTTATGAATGTTGTATGAGCAATGTTGATGCACTCACTTTAACTTAACTTTCCTTACATAGACACAGAAATAAGGTAAATCACTGGACCAGAAGTGAGATGTACTAATTTTGTAAAAATCCAGAACTAAATGGGATCTCATATCAGTATAATATAATACTGACACATTCTTTGTCATAAGGCCACTGCATTGGGGCTGATTTAAACATGTCTTCAATGTTTGTAAGAACATTCAGTGGCTTGTCACCACCATGGACTAATGCTTTGCTTCCAGAATCCAAAGCCAAGGCAACACCCAGGGAGGCAGCTCTTAACGTTCAATGGCCCAAGTATGAGTTGATTAGATTCTGGTAGTGGTCCAGATCTTGTCTTACAAAATTTAACGATTAGCCACACTATCTTCTTGCTGAGAGTTTACATCTTGCTCAGCCGTGCATCCGTAAACCATGAAATTAAATTTTAGCTTTCCCTTTTCCTGGAACATAGCTTTTATTCTTCTCTGTACCAGGATGTTTTAGACAAGCTAAGCAATGAAGCTAAAGTTTCTACAGATCCAACACTGTCAATTTTAGAGCATTTACAAAATTGACCCTTTGCTAACCACTGTAACTGCTTGTCAAGCTTTCCAATCTAGCATATCATGTATGCAGTTTACTATGATAAAAAGCTGCAAATTCACCATTTGAAAGTCATAGTAATTTCCAGACCGTCCTCACCCAGAAATTGGCCATATAGGTTGATTGAGCAAGCAGATAGCAAACAAGGAAATAAGGTGACAAAGTATTAAAGCGCCAAACTCCTCGTAAGGAAGTAGGTCCGGGTGATGGTCGGGTCAAGCAAATACAGGACTTAGGAGACCAAGTTTTGTTTCCCATGTGAAACAAAAAGTCAATGGTCACTTTTTTAAATTCATTGACTTTTACGTACGTCTGTGATGTAGTTACATTCACATTTTAGTAGTTTTACGTGACTAATTTTAAGCCATTCCCTGATATTTTCCTAACCCTAAGTATTTTTGTTGCCTAAACTTAACTAGTTCCAATAACTATTACAATGTGAACTACATGTTTAAAACTGCAACCGTTATGTAAATAGAACGGTTGTGTGATTAAAACTGTAACAGTAACGTGTTCAAATGGCCACCGTGCGGCCTTTAATAAAATGGCCATATATGTTGTTATAATAGGAGTCAATGGCAATCCACCTAATCTGTTGTTTAGGTAGGATGTGTTGACTATTTTACACCTCCTAATTTAGAGTTAAAAAAGTTTAAAACATTGCATCTGGGCATAAAATAAAAGATATTCTGGGGTTTTGGAGAATCATCAAATATAGACATTCATGTCTGAAATAGGGTTGGGTAATTTTGAAATAATGAGTTCTTAATTTCAGACAGTAGCAAGCTACTTACCTATGCCATATGAAATGGTCACTGTCAGTATTTTATCAACTTAAACGCCCTAGCTGTCTCCGGCTGAATTTTCTATGTCTCTAGCTGACTTGTGTTAAAACCAGAAACCAGTAGGGGTGGGGGAAAAAATCGATACAGCATAGTATCGCGATATTTCTCGTGGCAATACTGTATCGATACACAGGCGCCAAGTATCGATCTTTTATTATTTAAATTGCTCACACGCCACCATCCAGAGTTAGCGTTAGCCGAGGACGGTAAAGCTAATGCTAAACCAGCTCCGCCGAAAAACCAACCAACACTGGACACACTTAGCTTGACAAAGCTACCTCCCAATTCAGAGCGAGCTAAGAAAATAACTCAAGCCATCGCCTACTTCATGTGCACAGACCTGCGTCCATACAACGTTGTGGAAAATGAAGGATTTTGTCACTTGCTAAAAACACCGGAACCAAGGTACGTGACTCCGTCGCGCCGTTTTTGTACTCATTTTAATTGTAAAAAATACCTGTAGTAGCACAGCAGTGCATACCTGTTGGTATTACAGTCTAGTCCACCTTAATTAAAAATGCAAACAGTTCAGTTTGCCAGGTGTATACAACATTTATAACATATTCATTAAAGTGCTGGTTAGTTAGTCAGCTTGACAGTCACATTTTACAGCAATAAAATTCATGTGAGATGAACAAACAGATGTTGACAAAGTTTTCCTTTGGGGACATAATAATGAAGTTGGAAAAAAGGTAATAAATTGCAATATATTGCAGAATATCGCAATATGTTTAAAATCGCAATAATATCGTATCGTGACCTAAGTATCGTGATAATATCGTATCGTGGTACCTCTGGTGATTCCCACCCCTAGAAACCAGCAGGGGACTTAACAATTCACTTCCTGTTTACATGTATGATGAAATGCTAAAGCAGTGTTGCGTAATAAAAAATGACTAAAAGACAAGACAAAAAAAGCATAAAATGCTAAGCTGCGATTCAGTGGCGATTTTTGGCACAGGCGAACCGGGCAGCGGCCCGGGGCGGCATTTTTTTATGTCACATGGGGGGCGGCACGAGAACTTAAAATTCTTCTTTTTTTTTAAATCCTCTGCGCTGCAAAGCATTTTTCTGTTTTCTATCATTTCACTGTTTGAGGAATTGGCAGATCAGCGCCCCCAGCAGCAGCATGTGCCCTGCTTGCTGAGAGGTCAACAACCCCAACTTTCACAATGAAATGGACTAGTCTGTAAGATAAACACAAAGTGACAGGAGAAATGGGAAGTACACAGAGAAGGAACAAGACCAAGACGCGTCTAAACCTCTCTTTTATGTCAATGGTCTAAACGCCAAAATGAAACAAAGTTACCCAAGCGGTTCAAATAAAAGAAAAAAGCGAAAAGACATGTTTTCGGCAGTAGCAGGACGTTCATCAGTTTCCGTGGCCAATGATAGTGGTGTCGGTGTCTGCAGTGGGGAGAAGACTGAGAGAGGGACAGAGATGAGGGAGTGAGGGTAGAACCTGCGGTAAGCATAACTCCCCTTAAAACACTTAACCCCTTGATAAAACTGAGTGGTGGACAAACTGTTGATGATAACACTACAACAATAAAAAAGTAGGAATGCTTTACTGTAGGATTGCATTAGTAGCCTAGATAAACGTTGCACATCATGCAAACTTTCTTAACGAGAATTAATGCTTTTCTATCTGCATTGACAGACAAAAACTCATGATAGACGGACCACATTCAAAACGGCGATTTTCGTCGAAAAGCGACTAGTTTGCAGGTATGTACTACTCTTTGGCCGGCTCGCAAGCAAGTGCAAACAAGTGTGTGCAGCGTAGCGTGCATGTTGTTTTGTTTCCGGTCTAGCTAGATCCGGTGTGATGTTGTAGTTTTTCTAATGTTACTAGTTGTTGCAACAGCATGTGAAAAAAACTACAAAGTTTGCTGGGCGAAAAAAGAACGTTAATCTCGCGATAAAAAAATTGACGCCTTTAACGTGTTAAACTGACAGCACTAATATATATATATATATATATATATATATATATATATATATATATATATATGAAAAAAGCTTGTTTTGATGGGTACAGCTTTATTAATACTAGTTAAACAGTTGTACAGTTTTATTCCCAACTTGTAAACATTTTAAATCATTTGTTTTTATATTCTATCCTATTATTATTTCATGTATATTATATCCTATTATTTCATTTATATTCTGTGTGTGCTGTGTGCCTGATATTGTGCTGCTGCAACACTGGTATTTCCCATTTTTTTTGGGATCTATCTATCTATCTATCTATCGTGGTGGGCCGGTCTGGACCAAAATGCCAGGGCTGATCTGGTCCCAGTCCGTCCCTGACAGTCACTGTAGCTCAAGCAGAAAGGAGCTTTTCCAAACTAAAGTTGATCAAGTCATACCTTCAACTATGTCCCAGGAACGGATCACTGGCCTTGCTGTCATCAATATCAATCACAAATAGGGGAGCAGTGTGTTTTATGTTCTTAGTGCAATAGTGTAATAATTACATTCTCTTTAGTGTGTTTTCACATATGTGTGATGAAGGATTTGTGCTATTTTGAATATTTATTCTATATTGTGTCTTTTGGCAATGTTGGAGGTAGAGACTGGAGGGGGTCTCGCCCGGGGCGTCATTCAATGTAGAACCGCCCCTGCTGTGATTGGATAATTATTGTTTCAGGGATGGGATTTAGTGAATGGTCAATTATGGATTTGTGAGGTTTTTAGGGAACAAAGACACCAAGTAATGCAGGAACCTAAGTGATAAAGACAAGAATCAAAGATAGTTGACCTCCACTCAATTGTGAATCTGTCTGCATCATTAAGACATGTCTTACTAAGCAGTCTGAAAGATGTTTAGGGTTACATTAGGAGAGGGGGATGTTGACATTTAAGATAGAAACACACCATAAACTTGTCTGGTTAAAGCACAACTGAAATTCAATCCGATTAACTCAGAACAGTCGGTTTTTTGAGAAATGTTTCAGTCCTTTCAAGATAAGCTGGCGACTGAAGGCCACACTTTGAAGCAGTTTGGCCCACAGGCTTTCATCTTCACCTGACTAGTGATTTATCATTGCTTCACAGACGAGAAGGCAGTACCCCTGCCGCAAGGTAACAAAGAAAACACATGGAAACTTGCAACTGTAGGTTAGCAGGATATATTAGTATGTATGTATGTATGTGTGTGTGTGTGTGTGTGTGTGTGTATATATATATATATATATATATATATATATATATATATATATATATATATATATATATACACACACACACACACACACACATACATAAATAGTTCTTAGGATAGGGTATTTGGAATGTTTTGACAGCACCTCTAGGGGGGTCCGGGGTGGAATGCATTTTTTACAATTTTACCAGGATTCTTTTTTTTTAACAAAATGAGCTGCAATCATGACTGAATTTTCCCCATTGTTTGCTATAAACTGTGCAAAACAACAGATGTGTACCCTTGCCACTGAAATATTAATTTTAAATAACAATAAATTAAAAAATTCCATATTAAGGAACCGCTTGATTATTGGCTATATGGTCAAATTTAAATGATTTATTTGAAATGTAATAACAATAAGGAGAACTTGTTTAACCAGTCAATTGCTTTTAAAGGGAGACAACCCAGGTGATTTAGGACATAAATTAAGTGATCCAAAGTGAGCCAAAACACTTAATTATGCACTCCAATTTTCAATTTAAAATAATCTCAAAATAAAATAGCACAACACTATGTCAACATAAAACACAGCGCTCTCAAACCAGAGAGCAGAGTTCACTTTGCAGCGAAAATACATTCCAGGAAACGCTCGTTCGTTCCTCAGGAGTGTTTGAATCCAAACCACGATCTTTTTTTCTTACCTTAGTTAGTATCGGCTCATGACGCTCACTTTTATTGGCACAACTCAACTAATGTTACCATGGCCCCTGGAAGGACTGTAATCTGGCGGTGCCTGTACCTGTCTCGCAGTCACCTATTGATGGCTAACAACTGCTGCTGGTAACCGACATCCCGGAGCTCTGTACCGGCAAAATACAACCAGCAACTGCCGCTCGGATTTTATCATATTACGAGACAACTTTATTTGGAAGGTTGCAATTACTTTACCGACTAGTTATCTAACGTTACGTTAGTTAAATAGCATTTTACACTGTAATTCCAGCAAACAAGACTGACCTCAAAAGTAGTGTTCATTGCCATCGTAGAAATGTTGAAAATTTGGAGGGAATGAGAAGACGATGGAGACGGCGTAGACATCCTGAAGCTGATTGGCCAATACTTAAAACGTCACATCAAAGACATTTTAGTGCGAAGTCCACGACATTAAAAATGTTTCTGTCTGGGAAATGTTGGCTGGCTGGCTGGGCACCCCCCTGCCCAAAAAATAAAAACTCTTCGGATCTACACGATTCACATGGATGACATATTATGATTCAAAATGGCGAATTTGCAGGTATCAGGTATTCAGCTTTTCTTTGCAAAGTTAGTATTTTCTAAATCTTGCTCTAGCATGGCACATCAGTTTCTACCCAAACACTTGTTGCATTTATACATCAGGGGATGTGGTTATTAATAATTGTTCTCCAGTGACATTATTGTTTGCAAAACAAATACACAACTCTACAGATGTATAGTATCTTATGCCATATAACTTCCTTCGATTACAGTAGAACATGTGAAACAGTCATACCATTACATTGGGTGAGATATTGCAACCAAAATGGCAGGTGTGGTATATTCCTCTCACCTTACTAAACTAGAAAAACAGAGTTAACAGAGTTGCATGCCCTAGCATGACCCATGCACGATGTGAAGCTGTTCTCAGAGAAAGAAGTCATTCATGAAGTTGTTTTAGAATAAACTACACTCACCATGCTGATTGCAGTGAAGAAATGTCATCCAGCACAACTAATAATGGCAGTGGGTGTCAAAGAACAAAGAAAATGTGTGAGATTATTGATGTGTAGACCATAAATAGATGACACAAAGAGGAGGAGGAGCAGATGACATTTTAATACACACTGTGTCAGGAAAGAAAAAAGAACAAGAGGGTTTTAAGGGAAAGAATAAAGTCACTCATATTTGATGCATAAGAAATTAAAAAGGGATTGTAAAAGCTATTAACCAAGAGGTAGGCCTTTATATTTGACCTGAAATCCAAAATATTTGACCTGGACATATGGAGATGTAGTTGGTCATTGAGGAGAAGGACAGGATGAGAACTGAGAAGATGAAGAATAACAGCAGAGTCTGACCATGTGTAATCCAGTGTCTACAATAAACAAGATCTGCTTCATGCATGGTGTCTGTAAAACTTAACTCTGTGAGGAGTACTGAAGTCAAAGATGAAAGTGAGGAGAAGGAGGTCAAGACAAAAGTTGAAATGCATCCATCAATCAGTGCCCTAGCTTTTAATCTTGCAACGTGCAAAATATGAACAGGTAATTTTCCTCAAATCACTTTGATCTCTCTCTCTCTGTATCAAAGTGATTCAAAGAAAATGGCCAATAAATAGAGTATATATACTGTAAAAGAAAAAAACATGTACATCAAGAACCTCACATAGGGGATCTTTAGAAAACAGCATGTTTTCCAAAGAGTTAAGATGTTTCTATCAAATTCTATCAACATTAGATTAAAGATTAATAGATTAAAGATTCCACATCTGTGAAGACAGTTAGAAAGAAATATATGAACGCAAATTACACTAACATCAAAAAAAAAAGATGTATACTTTGAAACAAAAGATTAGATTATGTCAGTACTGAGCACTTAATGTTTTGGGAGATTTAGCTTGGTTATGGCTCTATTGCTGATAATAACTTTGAATATGCATTTTGTTTTTTTATCATTTTACTCATATGCAAAATACATACGGATGTCTTGATTAAAACTCCATCTAAAGAATTACAAAAAACATGCACTCAGTTTAGCAATTAGTTTGAACCGGTTATCAGTCTGGACTGTTAAACTGAGTGCATGGTTTATTAATGTATATGCTTGGTTTAGCAATCCGTTGTACATATTTCCACACCAATATTTCCTTCAAACATGGTGCTCTGTAGTAGCAATATTATATGATCAAATGCTACATTCAAATGACAGTATTGACTGCAGACAACTGCTATGAATGTCAACTCAGACACAAGAAAACATGCTCAATGTCTTGTCACACACACACACAAACACTACTGAAATTTCAAATTACATTAACCTCTCTTAATCCTTGCCCTTCGTCTCTCTCTTGTCTCGCATTTGGGGCGGGATTTTGACTGCATGCGCTCTTTTTCCCCCTGCTCTTCCTTACTCTTTGTCTCCTAATTAATATCCAATAAACTCCATGACGACTATGATTGGTCATCTAGTGCAGTGGTTCCCAACCTGGGGTCCGGGAACCTCTTAGGGGGGCGACAAAAATCACAGGGGGTGCGCAAGTCTTTATCTGGTTTGAGGTTGAGGTAAAAAGAAAATATTTGCAAATGTTAAACAAATAAATAATACACTAGAATATATATAATGTATACAAAAGTCGGTATAAAAACTACACAGCAGTGGCTGCAGCTGCTCTACTACTAGCTACTGTATACAACTCAACTGAGTTGGTTTAAAGCAGAGGAAAAGACACAAAAGAGAAAGTGGGAGGAAGCCAAAAAAAGAAAAGAGGGCTAAAAGCTACATGTGTATGGGTGTTTGTGTGTGCAACACGGTGGCATCCAGGTATAGCACACAATAAGTCTGTGTGGAATGTGACTGCCCACTAGTGTTGGAGAAGGAGTTGTTGAGACCCGAAAGTACAGAGCCCTGCAGGTATTGATAGTCAGACGTGTAAGCATATCACAAACACATCTTGAAATATATCTAACTAAAAACCTGGGAAACCATCAACCGTATGCAGCTACTTATGTACTGCAAGTATGTAAACATATTTGAAGCTTGAAGGAAAAGTGAATTAGGTGGATGACAATGCATGTCATCACATTAATTATTTACGTCTTTGTGGTCAGTTTAAATACAAATCCCAAAATGTTAATTAAACCTACAGTTGCTTTTGGCTGTATTTTGCGAGGCAGGTATGGAAAACTTGAAAATGTGGCCTTTTTGCTCTGCAGTTCTTATGACTTCCCCTGCCTATTCTCTATCTCACAAAAACAAAATGTAAGCGTGTATCTGGGTTTTCATAGGATCCATGATTATTTCCATTCTACTATGGAAGTGCATTCGCTCATCATTATAAGGAGAAAATGGCAACGTAAGCCGTCAAGTTCTGATAAACACATGAATACATGAATATAGGAGTGGGAGCTGAAGTGAGCAAATGTGTTGTTGAGTGGAGAGGTTTGGGCCTGAGCTGTTTGTTTGTGACATTGTGATGAGCAGTAGTGGAGAGTTGCTCTTTTGTGGTTTCTGTTGAAAACTATGTCTAGACGAAGAGTCTCTTTCAGTGGATGCCATTAAAACCTCTCTTCTTCCCAACCTTTGTTTGTATGAACACATTTTTATGAAATAAAGATGGAAATCTCCTCATTGAGGCAAAAAGCAATCAATATGATAATTTGTGTATTTTCCATTCACCTGCAAGTACAGCAGCAGTGCACTGTGTTTATGTTCCCCACAAGAGTGATTCATTTTAATGTGTCCACTGAAAATATTTCTCATTGTTTCTGCATTCTGACTGACACAGGACAACACAGACATCCTTTCATTATTTTGAGCTGCATTGCATTTCAGTGCCCAGTGTATTCCAGACAGTATTTGTAATAGGTTCTGTTATAAGGGTGCACATTTGCCTTGTCAATCTGGCTGCACATTGTAAAACAGCAGCATTTAAAAAATAAAAAATAAATAAAAAACATCACAATGATTTATACCCTCTCATAAAAGCACTGTAAAACCTACAAGGTTAGTCAAGGGCATTCAGCCTTCCTGCCTGGCGCACTGTTCGAGGTGAGAACACTCCTGTCCCTACACACACACTCCCCCAACCCCCTTCATATCACATTTCACAAATATCCCATGATGCGAAGTCTCTATGACCCTGATGTGCAATGTGTTGGTGTGTGAGAGTGTTGGCAGGTGGGGGTTGGTGGGTAGTGTGGGGAATGCATTCAATGTACCACTGCGTAAGTGTGTCTTAATGCAGTATGTGGTCGTAAATATATAAATGTACACACACACACAAACGTCTCTCCTGAAACTTCAGAGGTCATTTTTAGGATAAAGAGTATAGTATAAAACATTGAAACATGCTCTGCCCATATTTGCACGTCAACTCTGCAGTGGAAGTGCCTCCTTGTGACAATGATGTATTACATGTCACTGGGATACATCCCCGCAGAATACTAATGCAAGCATCTGTGCACTGGTGAATTTGTCAAGTTTTGAGAAAAAAAAAAAAAAAAAAAAGAGGTTTCCTTGTGTATTTTACTTGAGCGATTTAGGTTTCATGCTATCTGAGACGTTAGATTGGTTGGGTCATATTCATTTCATCTTGTTTTGGAGTAAGGGTTTAAGGTTTAGGGTTTTGTGGATGTGAAAGACTGGAGGAGCCTCCAAAATAATAGTGATACAAAGGCAGGAATTTGATGTTAGAAGGGTTCTGCTCAGCCTGAAATGTATTCTTTCTTTCTCTGCTGTGAGCAGCCTCAGAAGGACTGTGGGAGGATTTGTGGTGATGGGAGGTCTTAAACTCCGTCTGACCCTCAAACCCACCTGAGAAGGCTCACTGGGTGTTTTTACATTGGATATGCAACTTGTGGTGTATGTTGTTGATGGTGGTGGGGCATTAATCACGGTGGAGCAATATAAAGAAGGGAGTGCAGTGAAGGATAAGGGAGGACTGAGATCTGCCAGTCTAGTGATTTGCTGTGCGTGTAAGCTGCTGTCAGAACAAGGCACAATTTACAGGGATCATGAGTATCCCTTATTGTCTGCTGCCATCAGCTGAGTGGCCATTAGAGGACTTACAGGGGCCATTCACATTGTAATGATAAACAATGGAAGCTATTCATCATTCACAAAAGACAGAAAACAAGTAGTAAATATTTCTAGATTGTTTTTGTTCTGACAAAAGTATACTAGTGTTTCAACACCAAATTTATTTTATCTGTTCATGGTCACAATTTTATAATTTCAAATACTATGAAATAGGCTCGCCGATTAAATAAAATCCTTCATTAAATGCCTCTAGAGATGACTGCTAATCTGCATCCTAAAACCAACACCCCAGCACACCATATAACATAACAATGCCTTTAAATTTATAAAATGCAGTATTTATGCCTTTAAATTTATAAAATGCAGTATTTATTTTACTCTTTAGCTCACTGCCTAAAACTACAGAACACAACATTGTAAATGTATTTAAATCCCCTTCAGTTTCAAAAAGGGCACCAAACTGAAATCATTTCCCATACTTGTTTGCCATTGCTTTTCAAAACAACCCATAAACGAAAAACTGATGAATATGTCGACCATTTGTGAATGATGGTCAGAAATGAGCTACTCTCGCTTTGCCAGACCATCCACACGCTGCAGAGCGGAGGAGGTCTGTCTAGTCCGCATAGCATTCTGGGATGGGAGAAAAACCTGCGCTAGTTTATTGGCATTTCTTTAAATCAATCACAATCGCTATAGGGAGCGCTAAGCTCTGCACGGAGCCGCTATAAAACAGTTGTGCGAGAGGAAACTAAGATTTGAAAGATAGTCTAGCAATCTGTCTCAATTTACCCTGCAGACATCTGAGGAGCAGTCAACCATAGTCCTCATAAATCCACGGAGTTTAAAATTCCAAAACAAAGAAAGCGGAAGGAAACGGACATTTGCGAAAATACATGCATTCGGCGGAATTTCCTGTGGCTCTGGAGCAATCCCGGAACTGGAACGTCAAGGATATAGACTAGAAATTAAATAACAAAGTACATTTTAGGTTTAACATTCTCAATTTACTAATTATGATCGTTCATTTATTTCTAAGCCTTTTATTCCATGAGAGGAAGACAACAAGGGATGTTTATATTCAGTGCACATTTCAGCTAACCTGACGTGCCAGGTGGTCTGTTAACACAGAACCATCAGAGAACCCGTCATTGGAAACTGTTTGGAAAAGGGCGGGTCTATCGCGTCCAATCTTTTGAACAAACAGTTGCGGCTGTCACACACACCTAAACCACACCCATAGCTGCCAGTAGTTCCTCACCGAATGCTGATTGGTTTGGTTAGCTGGTAGTTCAGACCAGTTTAGAAATCATCACTTTCAGCCTGACAAGATGGATTTTAGTGTGATATGTAATACTGCAATTTTTGCGTGATATTGCAAGAATCCAGCTGCCGCTCAAGGTAACATTTCAACCAGGACTCAATATGAAACAAACTGGGCTAGGTAAGCATGCTTTAGTGCACCCAATCTTAATGGCTACATTGTTGGTATTTTTTGGAGCCTAGCAACACTTTCCAAATAAATTGTGAATCAGCTCAGCAGTGATACTACCCTTGTTACTTACATATATTACCATTATAGCTGCAGCTTCGTGCAATTAAACAGCTTGTTGGTAATGCATAATTAACTTGTATCCCTACTCTGTCCCTCTAACACTCAGACCATCCTGCCATTTGGGCTTATGTGAGAAGTATCCAAGTGCCAAACAGTGGTATCGATGCTATGTAGTTTCAGATGATTTGCAGTAATTCACACATAAACTGTACCTACTGTATAGTGTTTATATAATCATAAAAAACAACTAAATTCCAAATCAAGTTTCCTGGAGCTTCAACCTATCAAAAGTTAAAGCATTTCAAAGAGCACTC
This sequence comes from Perca flavescens, assembly GCF_004354835.1. Classification (NCBI taxonomy): domain Eukaryota; kingdom Metazoa; phylum Chordata; class Actinopteri; order Perciformes; family Percidae; genus Perca; species Perca flavescens. The sequence goes on from NC_041331.1 coordinate 18,504,080, forward strand.
TGAGCTTCTGACTAGGGCTGAAACGATTCCTCGAATAACTCAAATAATTCAATTACAAAAAGTCCTCGAAGCAAAATTATTTGCCTCGAAGCTTCGTTAAATCAATGTAATTAAGGTTATACGGCTCACTGTGTTTCCGCACGGAGGATTATTACTAGCCCACAAGAGGTTGGCGCTTCTGCGGACACAAGCATGGACAGTATATAAACACAAGACTGACGGCCCAGATTACGAATGAAGGAAGACGAAAATAGCAAGGGTCTAAGAGAAGAGACAGGCGAGAGAAAATGAACGTGCTGCTACATCATCTCTGTAACAAACATCCAGTGTACTCATCCATTCCACGGAGCGAACAAGACACGAGGTAATAAACGGCTGCTGCTCTTGTTTTCGTCTGTTTTACATAACTAGCCTACAGCATGCTACTCTGCTAATAGCCATGTTTTACCAACAAGCTAAAATGAAAGCTGTCGGTTTGTAGTCTAACTGTTTATTGGTTTGCTACTAATCTTTGGAAACTTAGCTGCTGCCGGAGACAAACAGCATGGCCACTTATCATGCACGTGAATGACGTCATCATGACGGTGATGTCTGCATTCTTTATTCTTTCTCCTCACTGTGTATTAGGCTTCTGAAAATGGGTCCCCCAGAACAGTGTAGTTGAATAGCCCTGCTGTAAGCTTTGTACCGTCACATTTACCCTCTGGTCAGTGAAAAGCTCTTTTGCATATCCAGTGCAAAGAGCCAGAGGCAAGAAGGGGAAGGGGGTGAAAAATATTAACATTTGGGCCACCAAAAATGTACTATTGTAATGTTTTTTTTTTTTTTTAAGGGTCTTGGAATTTGGCAATAAAAATGTTTGCTTTTTCTAAAAAATATACATATATAGTATATATACAAACGACAGGTTTCCTCTTTTTTTTTTGTAAACAGCAATAATAATCATTTACTATTGCTGTTTACTAAGTATTTCTTACTAATATTACTCGATTAATGGATGGAATAATCTGTAGAATACTCTATTACTAAAATAATCGATAGCTGCAGCCCTAATTCTGACTGTCACTCAAGTAGGGAGTTAGCCATCAGTAGTGATGTGGCTTTAGAGCAATCAGTGTGGATTAGAATTTGCTAATTGAACTGGCTCAGATGTCGCCTTTACAGTCTAATTCGGGTCAGCTTGCAACCTGCCTGCTTCTGGGCTCCAGGGCATCTGTGGCTAATCAATGCCATGACCTCAGAGAAATGAGACTGTCTTTGCAGCATTTGGCACACACCAAACTGTAGCTTGTATTTTCCTCTTTGTCACTGATGGAGCTTTGGGTAAAATAAGACACTGGGAATACTTTGAATTTAGAAATGTCTTTTTTAAAATATAGACCCATTTCAATTATGCAGCTAATTAATAATTAAACAGAATGGTAGGGCATGGACCGCTTGTGAGATGCAAGAATAGACAAGATTACAAATAAAAAATAAACTCTTTGTATAACAAAAGCAGATACCTGTTATAGGTTTTAGAAAACTTCTCACATTTCAAATTTTCTAAAAATTATAATCAAACATTTAGAAAAAATGCATTGGTGCAGGAACAAGTGTGGTATTTGAAATCTTTTTTACAATATGGAGTATAGAAGCAAACACAATTTGATTAAATGGTTATAATACAAAAACCCTGGCCATGAAATGCCACCATTTCCATAAAAGGAATAGTAAATCAAGAGAGCCAGCAGGAAGCACGGTGGACTGGTGAGTGGGTGGGCTGGTTGGATGTGTAAGGAGCTAACCGTCTTATAACCTGGACAACTTGGTCTGTGAATTGACTGTGACTATGAGGTTATACTGGCCCAATTTCTTCTTTTCTATGTTAGACTACTGTACAATCACCATGCACACTAATATGAATATACAGTACAGGCCAAAAGTTTGGACACACCTCATTCAATGCGTTTCCTTTTTATTTTCATTACTATTTACATTGTAGATTCTCGCTTAAGGCATCAAAACTATGAATGAACACATATGGAATTATGTACTTAACAAAAAAGTGTGAAATAACTGAAAACATGTCTTGTATTTTAGATTCTTCAAAGTAGCCACCCTTTGCTTTTTTATTAAGAAGGGAACAAATTCCACTAATTAACCCTGACAAGGCACACCTGTCAAGTGAAAACCATTTCAGGTGACTACCTCATGAAGCTCATTGAGAGAACACCAAGGGTTTACAGAGTTCTCAAAAAAGCAAAGGGTGGCTACTTTCAAGAATCTAAAATATAAGATATGTTTTCAGTTATTTCACACTTTTTTGTTAAGTACATAATTCCATATGTGTTCATTCATAGTTTTGATGCCTTCAGTGAGAATCTACAATGTAAATAGTCATGAAAATAAAGAAAACGCATTGAATGAGAAGGTGTGTCCAAACTTTTGGCCTGTACTGTACATACCCTTTCATGTGTGCCACATATATTTTTGTAGACAAATAGTGGGTAGGGACAAAGATATGTCTTCAAGACCAGGTATTCTTTCATGTGATTTTTTTTTTTTAATGAAATAAAAGCAGTGAAACAAGAGGTTTGTTTTATACCAGAGTGACAATAATGTCTTAGAAATTTGCAGACAATGTAGAAGATGATGGGGCAGGTAGAGAGACTAGACTAAATTGATTGTGATTAATAGCAATTGTTTACCTAGGTGGGCATGACAAAACAATCCAAAGTCCTGAAGTTGTCCCTAAAGATTATATTACAGCTCACAATATGAAAATGTTGGTAAAGAACACCATTGACAAATGTTCTTTTTTTTCTTAGCCTTCTTTGAGTGGGGCTAAAAACATCCAATGGCCATGGCATCATTAAAGGTGCCCTGCCATACAAAACCGTTTTTACTTGCATGTTTTGAAATATGTTAGGTCCATATGTGTTTGTGTTATGTTGTGATTTTGAAAATGAACTGCAACGTCCTCTGTCAGCTCTAGCCACTGAAAAGAAATAAGCAGAGAAATCTGGCCAATTACAAAAGCTGGTCAGTCTGACATCATGTTGCCTGAGCTCATTACTATTCATTAGCTCGCCCAGTTGGGCTGGGTAAAGGATTCTGACAGCCAGTCTTCCTATAGGCTTTCTATACCACGCTAGAATGGCTTGAAACAAGGTAACCAAGGCATTTTTTCCACAAAAAATGTTACAGAGTCCATGGTAGAACTTCAGACATTACCACAAAGTAATGAAATACGTGTGGCAGGGCTCCTTTAAAATGTGAAGTGCTACCCCCCCTTCTACCGTTTGGAGCATAAGTGTGCTTCAAACTGTAATGGCATTCAACCTGTATATGCCTGTTGGATTATACGATATATTGTGTGCAAAGATTACATTTTTGGCCAAGTATGATACAGAGGAAAAATCATTTAGGGTTCATTCTCTGGGAAGCATGAGTGTGCTCGGTAAATTCCATGGAAGCCACTAATTTAATTTCTGTGAACAAGCCACAATTCTGACCTAATGGAGGCACCACAGGAAGCATGCCAGTACAGTACAAACATGAACATGAAATGGATACTGGAAGAATAACTTGTATTAACTTAATAAAAAAACAGCCAAAGTAAGCATAATGTAAAAATGCTGCAAAATGCAGATTATGTGATGAGTGTTTTGTCAAAATTTTTATTTGGTTTTATAGGAGACAGATCTATGAACCCTCTATGTCATTTAGTAGAGACTTCCACTAAGTGGTACCATCTGTTTAAATATTTCTCTGTCTTCATCAGCCACTCATTTACAAGTTTAGTCTCCAACATATCGCACTGGCAGATAGACACTAGTCAGCTTGTAGGAGCGTGTGGGTTGAGAGCATCTGCACGATGTTTCATATGAACTACTATGGTTTTAACTTGGACCATTGGACCAAAACTCCAACTGCTTTCTTATTCTTTTCCATTAGGATGTTTGTGCTTTCTGTGTATTTGTATGGTAATCTTGTCTTTCCTGTAGATTTTGATCTGAACAGTAGGACAAAAGTTTCTTTTGAAACATTTTTTTTTTAAATTCAGATTACTTTCAGGAACAAACTAAATTATAAAGTTGCAAAGCAGTTAGTTAACAGCGCTTTTCCTCGACAAGTTTTGGCTTAGTATATTTGGCTTAGGATAATGATCCTAATTATCTCGTAAATATAAAATCTCACAAGGTCGTGCTTTATTTATTTTGTTATCCTTGTTTGCGATTAAAACATAGTTGAAGCAAACTAAAGGAAACACTATAGCAGGTGCTATAGCCCATTTCTGTCATGGAAATAACCGAAAGTAGTAGAAGGCTCAAATTCACATTAGGGAAAACAACTTCACTGTTTCAGTCAGGAAAGTAGAGAAGCCACCCCCTGGCAAGGTGACACGCTGACTTTTACCCTCCCTCGATAGCCCGGGATAAGGAGGGAGTGGGACACAGCAAGCCTTTCAGCCACAGCCAAGGTTTTGATGTCCTGAGCCAAACACTGCTGCTTACTAAAGATAGAAGGCTCTTATCAATTAGTGGCTGAAGACACCCCACTCTCAGCACCTTGGTCAGATAATTCGCCCTTGTGCTGGGCGATTGGATTCCCACCTCCCTATTTGTCTGCCCCTCCTACTGTCCTTCACAGTTTGGCATAAACACTGTGCAGTCTCCCAGCCCCTCTTTGATACAATAGGTAACCTTTAAAAGTGCAGTACATGGATAAAATAGAGAAACAGCAACAGACTTGTTAGTGGAGGATGAACATCTTGGTAAAATACATGTGCTCAGGGCAATATGTGGAACATCCTTGTAAAGTGAAATAGACATGGGTATGAGTGGTTGTTTTCAACATTTTATGATTCTGTTGAACTTGCTAGTCTGCTCTCTCGTTTTATGTTTCTAACCTTACCAGCTGGAAAAGAAATGGGGGAAAAAAAAAATCTTGTCCTTGCTCAAATGAAAATGTGACATCTAAATATTTTAGAAGATACAATGGAGATTCCTTTCTCTGCTAAAGATCCATCCATTGAAGAGGCTTTTGCAGTGTTTGAATAACAAATCCTTAGAGATTTAAGTTTTCATGTTCTCTTACTGCTTTAATAAACACCAGGGCCTGTACTGTTGGCAGCTTGACTCAGCTGCTGCACTGTTCATCAAAAATCTATCCTTTATCAAGAGTACAAATTCAATCCACTGCCTTGAAAGATTTATAGATTCATGCAAGTTTTACACCACTGGGAGCGCTAATGGCTTTTAGTGCTGGGGCCCCAAGGAGTCTTTGTGCATGAAAACCAGAATACGCAGAGCAGCACTTAAGCTTACCGCAATGTCAGGTTTCTGTCGAAAAAGATGCCGTTGACTTGGAATACTGGTTCCAACCAGTGTTTTTTTGAATGATAAAAGGACAGGGTCTTCAGCCATCAGCACACACTCAGGCATGAGTTGCTTGCTATATGTTCCTTTGTATAACAGGGTTCTGTAACTTTGTACAGTATTCCTGTAATAAATGAAATATGTATTTATGTAAAAATATAATATTCCGTTTTAATAATGAATGTTTGACATGTATGATTCCAGTGCTTGTACGATTCCTTCCCTGACTGTTTGGTATTTTAAATAGTTTTGTGTGCCATACTCTCAGCTGCTGATACTGCCTTTGATAATTGGTTAGCATGTGTTGTGTGCTACAGAGGACATTTGAGAGACATGAGAAAGAGCTACTGTAAATGTCTTTCTAGGAAGATGCAAGTCAGACATGCACCACTAGAACCTTGGGCACCCAATAAATCAACCAGCATCTTCTGCCACAAACCTGTCAACCTATTAAGGATAGACAACTGTGAAGACAGAAGGTGTGTATGGTTGAGATGTTACCGGGGAGTTTGAGAGAAAATATCAGATAGCAAGAGGATGCTGGAAGGTATGGACACAAATGACAAAAAAAACAACAAGATTCTCTTTTAGCCAGTTACTACCTGAGTGCTGAGTGAAGCTGTAAACAGGAGGAAGCATGGACATGGAAAAAAAATGCCACTGCTTACTATTAATAATTCAATGGATTGCAATGGCACAAAAATAACAGTCGGAACAAGCACTTGCATTGGACCTGACATTACAGAGTAGCTGTGTTTTGTCATGTTTGAATGTTGTTGGCTTGTAGCATGTCAGTCACCAACACACTAGGGCTGTAACGATATGCATTATGAAAGCGAAATGGCGACACTCAGATCCACGAACGTGTGTCGCGGAGTGAGAAGGCAGAATCGCGACACACCCCTTCCAACTCCCAGAGTTATCCTTCCTGTCCAGATCCAATGTTACCACATCTTGAAATTACTTATCGCCCTTTTCTCAGGTAAATGTAGCTAACTGTAAAGACGGCTAAAAGCGAAGGGGTAGTACCGGAGTAAAGTGCTAACCGGGTTTGGATTGTTGCTGGCTAGCTGCTAGCTGGCTGGGGGCTGACTGTGGATGTGTCCCCGGGGCGGGGCTGTTGTCAGCTCTCATCCCGACTGAAGCCTTGCAGCGCCGGGAGAGTGAGGCAGACAGACAGGGTTGTGCTAGTTGGCTAAATAACCATTAGATTAGTCGTCTATCTATACAGTTAACGTTAATGATGAATTTGTGGGTTAGCCCAGAGTTAGACGCGGTCAAAACAATCCTACTAAAAATAACAGAGTGTTGAACGATGTCGTAATCTTATGTTACCCACCAAGAATTAGCTAACATTATAAACCAAGCATTAGCACTAGCTACTTGTCAACAGCACCTTTACAGTAGGCACTAAAGCACTTTTCTTCATCAGTCCCCCTACAGGTTGGAAGCGGAATTAGGGCTGGGCGATATGGCTGAAAACTGTATCACGATATAAGTGTTTCATATCGGTCAATATCGATAATTATTGATATTTTTTATGACCTATTTAAAATAACGACCAGGAGAAAAATATATTAAATTTAAACATTTTTATTTTAAACTCAACCTTCCTCTGATTATAATCCCCTCAATTATAAAAGCGGAAATGTCAACACATTCATGGAAAACATAGGCATAAGTCTAAAATCACAATGAACACTTAACAATTATCTCTTAACATTAAGGTGCAAAATTAAAGAACAGGTAAGAAATGCTTAATAAAATGTTATAAAATAGTGCAAAGCGTTAAGTATAAACATAGAGAAACCTGAAACCTGAGAAGGAACTATTTTCTGCATGTTTAGCGCTAGGTTGGTAACCTGGCTTCTGGACAGTGTCTGCCTCCGTTATTTCTTTGTAGCGTTTAGTAAGGCGCTGATGCAGAGTACCTCTCCATGGTGGTCTGCTGCTTGTGCCGTGTTGCAGCTGCAGATGTTGGACGTTGCTCTGCTCCAAAGTTTGAGCGCGGCTAAGGTGGTAAAACAAGTTTGTGGTGTTACCAGTGTTGGTGGGGACGATGGTCTTGCATAATTTGCTGACAACATTGGTCTGACTACGGTCAGACTTATAAAATCCCCAAAACTGCCATACTGACTTTTCCTGTTTTATCAAAAATGTCCTCGCTCGCTGCGGCACTCAATTTCCACTGCCTGTTCTGTTCTTGAAGAACCCAACACGAGACAGCGATGTGGTGCAACCAAACTTGATACTGTTACATGATTGGCTGTTAAGAGTGTCACTCCCTATGTTGCTGGGTTACCAGAGAGTAATTGCCTTTGTTCATGCAACCAAACTTACTTCACAACCTCTGGTTTCTTCCGACGAAGAAAAACAAGTTATTGAACGTTTTATCAATCGCATTTTCTATTGATATTGATTATGTGTCTATTGCGAGACATATTGTTATTGTTTTATCGCCCAGCCCTAAGCAGAATTGTCCATTACTGTTACCATTACCATTATTCTTATGTCTCCTTCGAACGAGTTAATGAACCATTGAATAGGGCTGCTCGATTATGGAAACAATAATAATCACGATTATTTTGGTCAATATTGAAATCACGATTATTTAACACGATTACTCATTAACATTTGGATATAATAGATAGTGTCCAGGGTATAATCTGTTAGTGTCCTTTATCTCACAGAAAGACTCGAGAATAAAATCTGTTTTACTACTGGGAGTCGGTTCAGCTTTACAGATATCACACATAACGTTACACAGCTAATGAACAGTTCCACAGACATAACACAATGTGCATCTCACATCACATGTTCACCACTACTACCGTCATTACTAAACATTGTGCCAAAATATCAATAATGTCGCCGTCAGTGGGCTTATTTGCTAGCTAACCTTAGGAAAAATCCAGCACATAAACGGTACCTTAGAGTAACTACGTGAAACAGGTGATTTAACGTCCCTGCTCATTTACATACAGTTTGACAACACAACTAAATGCTGAGGGGACATTATTATGTTTTTCGTGTTGGTTTTGAGCAGTATGCCTATGCATCCCCACTAAGCTGGAAAAAATTTTAAACAGTAATTGAATACAGCGTGTCGGGGGGAATACAACGTCTACTACAGCCAACTGAGTTGGTTTTGCCTTTATTTTTGCTCACCAAACGCTGCTGCCATCTTTACTCGCACTGAGTTTTTAAATTCCAGCGGATGATATGCACACGACTTGCCTCCCTGACTGGCTTCGGGAGGGGCGGATGTGCGCGTGCGGATGTGCGCGTGCGTGTGTCATTCAGAACACAAGACAAAATAAGAGTGTTCTTGCAAACCAAAACATGGCGTTTTTTCTCGATTATACTATTTCGGTGATCGTTGGGAGCCAAAATCAAAATTCAAATCGAAATTCAATTAATTGCACAGCCCTACCACTGAAACGATTTTAGAAACATATATATATATATATATATATAGCTGTCCGGGATGCGGCAAAGTAATAAATGCCCGTCTTGATCGTGTGGCGATGTTGCTGCTCCTCTCAGGCTCATCTCCTCAAGTCTGGAGAGGATTACTGCAGCCATGGAGCGTGGGCCTCCAAACGCATCACCTGCTCCTGTTGTGCCCCTTCCTCCTCCCCCCACTCCATTTCCGTCCACTGCCTCCACCAGGAGCGCATCGCACATTGCCGCTGCCCCAGTGATACTGTTTGTGCCAATCAAAGTCACGAGTCAGTTGTTTGTAATTTGGTGCTAATGTTAGGTGCAAGACTATCTAACGTTGATTAGAAATGGAGTTCGCTAACGTCAACAAACGACCCCTGCACCTACCACTATGAGTCCAAAAATGCATTGGACTTTCAGTACATGAAGAGGAAACTTGTTACCAGATGGCTGTTGTTTGAATAAAATAATTTTACTTTAAATATCTAATATTTGCCTGATAAGCATGGCTTCTCTTTAGAACATTGTTGCAAATTGTACCAAAACCATATCATATAGTGAAGGAAAAGTGCTTGCTGGTGTCTTTACCTGCTGTAACCTTTTCTTACTGCTTCTCAAACACTCTTTGATCTGTGGACTGCCAAAAAGGTCTAATGGTGTAGACACATATAGCCGACGGCCGACCGTTGACAGAAAACCCAGTCGATATGATCGCGTCCCCGAGGTCCAAAAAACTGCCTCGGGACACATCAAAAAGTCGAGAGGAGACGAGACGTAATACGCCTCCATAACAGCATTTTGAGAGACTGTAGTCACCTCATTCCGCTTGTCATTTCCGGATGAGTCCCGACGGTCCTGCCGCCGACCGAACATGTCAGGTCGGCCAAAATGAACGCCGACAGCCCCTCAGACGGACGACGGCACGGGACACACCGAACCGTTTTGAGTCAGTGACCTCGCCAGACTGTCCCACGGCCGATAATCGGCCTGATGTGTCCCGGCCCTAATATGCATTTTTATTTAAGTTCAACCTAACTTTTCACCTCTTCCGCCTTTATTATTCAGAAATAAACTATTAGCACTTCTACTTCCCCATTTCTGAAACTGGGGTAGCGCTAAGGGGTGTGGAGAAAATCAAATGTCACAATATTTTTTACCTTTGACCAAATACCTTAATATTGATATTTGCTACAATATTGTAGGGTTGTAGGGGTGCATTCAAAAAATGTTTACACAATGAGATTTCTGATAAATAATCATCAGTAATGTGGATATACAGTAATGACTAAGTGGGTAAAGGCAAACAATAGAACAGCTAGAACAATCTGGTAAGTTCAGAAAATTACATCACTTTACTGTAATGCAGCCCTTGAAAACAGAAAAAGACAACACTTATGTCATATTAAGATATTACAATATCCAAAATCTAAGAGGATATCTAGTCTCATATCATGACATCGATATAATATCGATATATTGCCCAGCCCTACACTGGAGCTACAATTTCTTGATCCAAACAAAGAGCAATTATTTTCTACTTTTCAATCAGGGCCCCACATTTGAACTGTCAATTCTTCATTCATAGTTTCGGATTTCCACATCCTGTTCTCGTCTGTTTCTGCTTTAACTCTCTCCACCACATTAGGTGTAAAGTAATCCAATAAAATAACAGTAGCACAGCACATCAGCTTGATAGATGAGAAAATGTGTACGATGATCCGGTGGATCAACCAGCAGGGATTAGTTGGGTAATTAGATTACATTACTGATATTTTTTTTTTAAAACTACACATTTTTGTTGTCTACAGAATCTTAAAATGAGAATTAGTAGGCTTAAAATAACTTGTATTTGGGTGCTTGTGAAGTTGATTGGGTTGAGTGTCTACTGGCCCTGTTAGACTGTATTGAGAGTCATGCATCAAAGCAAATGAGATGTACAGTTAGTAGCTTTAGTGGTGCACTTAATGAAGTAATTTGTAAGAATTAGGTTAGAATCAATTGGTTTGATGGAAAACTATTGGGAGATCAAGTCTGGGTTGGAAGTGAATGGAGTTGTGTTTTTACTGCATAATCATCAAGGATGCAACAAGCTGACAAGCTGGTATAATGTAGTAGTATAGTAGTAGAAATAACAGTTACAGTGGCAAACCTGTTAATTGGTAACAACATTTAATTGGTTTGACTTCTACCCTTGTTACTCTTTCAATTATTCACATAATGATGCTTCAACGTTTGTAAATTTAAAGGGATATTTCACTGCTGGAAAAATGAATATGTATTAAATTCTGTCATTTATGTAGTAGGAATGTCAATTTTTTTTAGAAGTTGGTGCCTTCTAGACCCAGAAAAGCCAGAAAATTTATTTTTGGCTCATGTGGATGAAAGACAACAACTACCAGAATGCATTTGCTTCACTTCCCTACGAGGCCACTCCCAAGCCACGCCTACCTCTTACAGAGACAGTGAAATTGATTACAGAGAGGCAGTCAAGTCAAGTGTGTTTTATTGTCATTTCAACCATATACTGTACACAAAATGTTTCACTGTGGCTAAAGTGGTGTTACACATTTAAAATATATAAAAACAACATTATATAAAAACGACATACAAAACATGCTACATTTAGTGCACACACATTATAGGCTCCGTAAAGTTCAGCTAACACAATGGTAGCATTAGCGCTTGGTGGGATGTAAACACAGAGTATAAACACAGCCGTTAATTTGCGTGTAATGTAGAATGGTCGGCATATAACAGTCACAAAATCCACCAGTGGTTAGCAGGAGTTGGATACAAGCACCCCATTTCTGCACCAGTCCGTGTTAACACAGCCCACCTCCACGAGTCTTACCTGACAGAGCATCTCTATCTGCTCGGAGGGCTAGCAGGCCTGGTAGCTGGATAGCAGAGTCCGGTACACTGTTGTTCAGCCATGTTTCCACAAAAACAAAAACGCAGCAGTCTCTGGACTCGTTGGGAGTTTCGTTGAAGTTGGATGTAGTCCAGTTTGTTGTCTAATGAGTGGACATTTGCAAACAGAATGGATGGGACAGCTGGCCAGCTAGCATTAGCTTTCCACCTAGCTCGAACTCCTGCCCTCGTTGCGTGTTTCCGCTTTCACGCACACCGCCTTTGATGTCCCCTTACCCGGCTAGCGGCATCGAGCGACACCGCAGGCTGAGGTGCTGGTCTTCGTAGCAGGTGAAGCTTGCGTAGTGTGTTGAGTATTCCGTCTGTAATAAAGTTTCCTGCATATTCTCCGATCTGTCCAATGTATCCCGGTGGTACACATGTGCGGTAGTTTGCATGCACATAACAGGAAAGTTGTTGTTAAGAAGAGAGAGCCTGTTAGCTTAGCTTTAAGATGGCTGACACTTGACTTGCATCGGGTAGTGACAGTCCCACCCCCTATAGGCAGGTTGAAAACATGCTGTAGTCCATACACTCTGGGCAGAAATGCCTCCGATGACACTAAATGTCATCAGAGGCTTTTTTCCAGACCCACAATACAGAGATCTCTCGTCTCAGGGGGACATGAGGGAGGGAAGCACGGTCATTCGAAAATACTACCGGGTTTCTACTGATACAAAACTTAATGCTAATCGGTGAACTATCCCTTTAAATGCTCTTTAGTTTCTTTATCTTCTTGCTAACACTTTCTATGAAACTCATGTCTATAATGCATTATAAACACATTTAGAATGCGTTATCTGCTTATAATGCTGTATAAGTATAGTTAGAAGCCCTCATGAATATTCATAATGCTTTAAACAATATTCATAACACGTTATATAGCATTTTATTCTGTAATGCACTATAAACATACTTATAATGCGTTATAATTTTGCGTATTGGAATGCGTAATTGTAGTTATAAGCGTTCATTACGCTTCATAATTCCTTTAAAACAATATTCATTACACATCATAAAGCATTTTATAATGCAGGTATACTATTTTGTATGCTTTTATGGTTTATATATAAGTGAAATGACTCTGTTCACTTCAGTGTATTATTATAATCAAATTTTAAAGACTTGAAACTTGCTTGAAATAGGTAATCCATCACAGTGAACAACGTGCTTCCCTTGTTTGTGGTCACATAAGGCTATGGAGGCTCAAGAATAGAACAATCAACAATAAGAGCAGTGAAGTTTATGTTGAAAATGTCAGTAATAAATTGGCAGCGGATTTATTTTCTTATTTTTTATGATGATATAACTTGTAGCAAATGTATAACTTAATGAAAGTCCATTTTAACTTACATCTGCAAAAAAAAGTTTAGATTATAAATCAATAACTAAGGATCATGAAACAAAATATGTTGTTTAGGTTTTAGGACTAATCAGGTTTTTTTTCCCTGGGTTGGCACTAAAGCAAAACATGGAGGAGCAGTTTGTCACCAAAATGAGAACAGCTGGTCCACCTCAAAGCCAGCCCACCTCAAGTTAGTAAACCAGTTTGAGTCATGACTTACTCAGATCTTTCACCCGACTCTTTAAATTAACTCATGAGTATCATTAACTTGGATCAGTTGAGTCCTACTACAATTCAATCTAAAATGATAACAGCGCCACACACAAAACCTCTTTTTAACATTAGCTACTACTACTACTACTACTACTACTACTAGCTACTTCGTAGGCAACAGCAACTCCGCAAGTCAATTCAAGCAACTGAGATGTGTCCGAGACAGGTTATAGGAACTTCCCGCAGACTCAGAGCCGGAAACATTGCAAGCTCGCAGACCATGGGACTCCTGAGTCCTCGATGACTCATGAGATCCTCGAGTGAGTCAGTCGCGCAAATCAGCCGGCTACATTGTCATGAGTGGATCTGTAGCAGACGCGCAAAGTCTCTCCTCGAGTCACGGTGAAAAGCAAATCCACAACAAAAGCCAATCTTTCACTTCAGAAATAACATGCTTATAGGTTATAGGTTTGGTTTATAGATGTAGCATATTAAAATTAGGTCGATCGATTTAAAAAATAAATAAAATTCATTCATTCACTACGGGCATTTCTCCGTTCCTGCTTCTGTGTCTACATTGAAAGCCTATATATATTGCTTAGGCTACACTAAGTTAAGACAATAAATAAACAGTCTGGCTCAAAATGCGTTCTTTCCCGTGACTAAATGGCTCTCCTGTGAGCAGCTGCATGAGGTGGCGAGTAGGAGTTTTCTTGCCGATTTAGCAATACTGACTCAAGAGACTCGCACAACCTGGATCAGTTTAGTGAGTGACTCAGAAAAACCCGAATCCTTAAAAGGAATCGAGTTTGCCAGGCCTACAAGTTAGTGATCCTGTGCGTAAGTTGTGGCTAACTTGGTGGCTATCACCTTCACTCTAACCAGCAGGTAGCAAGCAAGACACGGGAACTTGGCTTGGGTCTTGAGGGGTTCTAAATAAACTGTATGCGGCACTGCTACGTTCACAGCTTTAGCGTTGAGGTGCGTTAAAGTGCTGACATGCCAAGGAGATTGCGAGTGTCCGTCACCCTAGTTTTTGCGGTGTTTCACGCACCGTCGTGACTCGTCAGTCTTGTCGCAGTCTTTTTTGGCTGATTTAGCATGTAGATTCAACAATATTTTGTGCATCCCTTACTGTTTGACTGGATTCCAAAACTGCAGACACATCACACGACCCAATTGACTATGCTGCAGAACTATACTAATGCTGCGTTCATGCCACCTGGGAATATCAGGGACGGCTCCAGTGGTTACGTTGTTTTTCCGACTGGCAGCGTTCACATGGTCGGCATGCGTGTTCTTCTTCTTCTGTTATATTGCCGTTTGGCATAACAACTTGTTGCATGACTGTCACCAGCTGTTGGCCGTAGTCTAGAGCATCAGGTGTGTGAAAACATGGAGGCCACAATAAGAAAAGATTTGCTGCTGTTTTCTTATGCGAGCATACAAACAGCACATCGCCAGGTGTTTGTTTGGACAGGACAACGAACGGGAAAGGACACGGATAATATGTTGTTATTTTTATACATGGGCCTATTTATGAATAATTTGAAACATGTTATGGCTGTGTATGTTTCTTGGCAGAGGCATTTGTCCACAATAAACAGTTTATTGTCACTGAAATATGTTCAGCGAACCAAAGTCGCCTACATCAAACATCAGTTGTCAACAACGCGTCACCAATTGGGGAAACTCGGTTAGCAAAATCCAGCCCAAGTTTCCCACCTCCGATTCCCACAGGAAGTGACGTGAATGGTGACGTTTTCACTCGGAATTTTTTTTTTCCGATGTCTATGAATGCAGCATTACATCACATTGCTGTACGTTTTATCAGGTCCCATTTGACGTTCAAGGGCTTGGGAAAGCAGCTGGTGTTCGGTAGGGTTTTACTCTGAACAGGAGCAGCATCATAAGAAACACTTAAAGCACGTATCATTAGAACTGGTACAGCAATTATCCACATCAAACAGTTGTCACACTTACTATGCTGCGTCATCTATGAGGAAGCTACTGCCATATCTCATAAAACTGAGCTCAACACATTTCTGTCAGAGCTTAACCTCGCAGTCACTTTCACAGCAGGCTGGGTAGGAAACAGAAGCAAGATAAATCCATTATGAATTAAAAGTTGTGCGTTTTGTTCAATTGGCAGGTTACAAGCACTGATCAAAGCCTCCATGTTTGAAAAGCTTTGTGTTCATATAACAACTAAAGGAAAAGAAATGACATTCTAAAATGGCTTGCAGCACTGACTGTTAGTGATATAGCTTATACTTGGCTAATACAGAAGATATTTTAAAGTGCCCATATTATGAAAACATCACTTGGGGTGTTATTTTGCATCTCCGGTGCTTCCGCACACATACAAACTTGGAAGAAAAAACATCCATGCTGTTTTGAGTGAGATACGGGTTTCTGAATGATTCATGCCTTCAGTCTCCGGGTGAGCTGTTCAAAATCGGCAGGGCTTTCTATGTCAGTAGCCAAGACGAGATGGCTAACCGTAGCATGCTAGCTCATTCTCAATGGCAAAACACTGCTACAACACACACTAGTTCACCATAATCTACAAAAGAACTACTTACATGTCCCTGTTCTGCAGGTATTCCACGCAAAGTTTGAAGTGCGCCCTCGTTTATAAGAAGTCTCCCGGCTAATCCTGCCTTGTACTAATTGAAGTTGTAGAAACAAACAGCTAGCTGATGTGATCCTTACCTAGATACTGTGCATGTGTGCCTCCCAACAAAGATGGGATAGAAGTGCGATGCCTCACTCTATAGCTAAAACAGAGACCTGAACACACAGGGTGAAAAGAGGAGCTGCAGCAATGTGCAGTACAACAAAAATACGGTGTTTTTTGAAAATTAAACCATGTAAACCTATTCTGGTACAACCTCTAAATACAATTATGAACTTGAAATGAGCATAATATGGGCACTTTAAAGAAAAGATCCATCGCTGATACTGAAAAACAAACATTTTACGACAGAAACTAAAGCTAAAACCGCTAAAGCTTGTAAGGCTTTAGTCTACAGACTACGATAATTTAGTTCAACTGAAGCAATATATTGTTTACATGTTTATGGTGAGTGATTGGACAGAAATGAATTGGGCCTAATTTAGTAAAGTCATAAAACTGCCACGATGTGCCACTTCAGCAGTGAGATAATACAATCAAGTCTGTAACATCCAAGAAAAAAAGGGGCTTAGGGGAAGGAGACACAACAGCAGATGTGGTGTGGGTAAAAAGTGGACGAGCATGTGGAGTTTTAACAACTGGAGAAATAGAAATGCTTCAAATAGAACATTGTGATTTTAGCACCAGTTATTTGTTTGACTAATTTGACCAATGCATTGACCAACACAGTCCTGCTGGGCGTCCGAGGTTAGGACAATGTTGTAATGCTATTTTTGGTGGAGCTAGGCTAGCTGTTTCTCACTGCTTCCAGTTCAAATTGTTCAAGATAGGCACATGTCCCAGACCTGTCTCTGCACTGGACCAACAGAAATGAAATTGATATTGATCTTCTCAAGGGCTGGGTAAATCAACAAACATTTTCCAAATTGCTGGACTGTTCCCTTAAGAGGTGGGATTGATTTTAAAGCAATCTTTGAAGAATAGGCAGCAAACATTTCAATATTATATGTATTTTCTATTGTGCTATTTGCAACTCCTCACCCCCTCTGCTCAACTCTATTTCCTGCCTACCCATCTCTTCATTTATGTCCATCGCAGATAGATTCAAACTCACCTGGGAGTCTGTCAATGAGAAACCTCTGATGTGTTCCACATTGCTGCCTCCCTGACTGCAGTGTTTACAGGCAAAGACAACTGCAGCTTGGTGCAGTGGAGGGTAATTTGGCCTATGCTTTGGTGAGCTTGTGCTATATGAGTCATCTGTTTGGCAGAAAAGGCAACTGGCCAACTGTTATGTACCTGTGATGAGCAAAAAGCATACGTTGGCACACGGGGATTGGATGTGTCATGCTCAGAGAGAGCTGAAGAGTCCTCGCTTTGGCCAAGTTTATTCTAGGGCATTTCTGGGCTAGAGTAAAGGTTTAGGGTCTGGGTTATGTTTGACGTTATGTTCAGGGTTGGGTCTAACGGCGGGTCTAAACAGGCGGCATTTCAGCCAGGTTTTTCAGTCAACCAGCTCATGCTATTTAAACCAATCCAGGAACGTACACAGGCACAGAGTAGTGGTTTGTACCTTACGCACGACTAAATGTAAATTTGCTGCATTTATATAGCAACTACTGAAAGCGCTTTACACACTACAGACACTATTCACCATTCACACACACATTCAAACACTGGTGGTTGAGGCTGCCATACAAGGTGTCACCTGATCATCAAAAAAACATTCATGCACCAACGGCGCAGCATCGGGAGCAATTCAGGATTCAGTGACTTGCCCAAGGACACTTCGACATGTAGACTGCAGGGGCCATGGATCGAATCACCGACCTTACGATTAGTAGACGGAGCTGTGGCACTGCTGCCCCTAATACACGTTAAAGTGATCCAAAGCGTATGTATACTCTTCAAACACATCCTAAAACACACAACACATCCTAGGGTCTGTTTAGGGGTTAGGGGATGGTTTATTATTTTAATTAATTTCAGTGATTATGAAAATAGGTATAACCATAGTTTTATTGAGATCATCGAGATACTGCATTTCCATGCAGTTACCATAATCAGCGAACCACCTGAGCTGTACAGACTCTTTTCATTTGCCACTGTTTTATTGTTGTTTCTAAACAATCAAATCCCAAACTGCACACCATTAATTCACCACTTACCGTTACTGTTTTACAGTAACAGCCATGCTACCCTACTCCTTCTGTTCTAAACAAAATTGACGATCTGTGTAAGTACTAATTCTCACTTAACGGCTAAAAACACTGACACTCACCTGAGTGGACAACAACCACATTGGACAATGTGTCCCCATCTTTAACAAAAGGATGCCAACATGATAGCTTCAAATCCAACTGGGCACTTGCAGCTGTCTCCCCCAGAGGCTACACTATCATGTTTAAATGTTTCTCACCCTTTTTAAACCACTTTCCCACTGGGGAAATTCGATACATCATCAATCAATACATTAAACTTACTGTGTTATCTAAACATACCTCTATGTCTCATGTTTTATCTTTATTTCAAAACAGATTTTACTTTTTAGACATACCACCCAATCCATTATTTTATAGAGTTAATCACATCCATCATTTCCCATTCTGTATAATCTAATTTCCTCATAACCTAATGACATCTTTTATCGTTTACTTTCCTTAAACTTTTCTTCTCTTATAAGTATAAGGTCAACACAATATCACCAAGAATATGTTTTGAGTGGATCAAATTCCCCTTACACATTACACATGAATATACATTATTGGCATATTATGTTTCAGATGATGAGCATATTTCTATTAAAGAAGAGTAAGGTGCCTGGTTAATACAGTAGGGAAGGCCAGGGAAGGTTTCGTTGTGATAAAAGCCTTAAACTCCAAAATTGGATTGTATCTAATAAAAGGACAACATATGCTTAAGGTCAAAAGTAACTTTGTTATCAAGGTTCTTCTTTTGCATTATTTTTTATTTTCTTAATTAAATATATCGTCCTATTCTGCCATCAGCGATTTGTGTTCTGTAGAATGGCTATTTGATATTATAGTTCTTTAACTCAGAAATAAAATGTAGATTATTTTAGGCGGAGTCATCAGGAATTTTCAGGAGAAAAAAATGTTCAAACGTTTATGAACATTATCTGATTAGGATGGGAAACTGTACCTCAATATGCAGTTTAAACACTTTACAAACTGCATCTTGCTCCCATTCCTGTAACATAATTGTATGACATTATGGCTATTTTACTTTGTGAATAACCAAACTAAATAAAATAAATGCCATGCACACTAGTTTTATAGAATTGTCATACAAGGTATCAGTTGTATTTACAGTGAAAAATGTTTAGTATAGAAACTCCCTAGCAGAAAGCTGCCTTCATTAGTAGCATCTCTGAATACTGATGTCATGTATTCCACACCTTCCCCTTGAGTTCTGCCACATCAGCTGCTGAGCGGTTCTTTGATGTTTCTGTTGTAAAAGCAGTACAGTCTCAGGACCCCTTTGATTGTGTGAAATGTGCTGTGTGTTCACTATTAAACATCTGTTAGCAATTTTAGTCTTTCAGATGAAGGTGGGGGTATCGTTATTGACCTGTGGTCTCTCTCTCTTCTTTGTTGGACTGTCTTTGAGCTTCTTTTTAAATGTGAAATTTTACTTGATAAGCAAAAAAATGTTCCTGATATATTTCAGAAAACAAAGTCATGATCGCCATGCATATGCAGCTTATGTTGGAACATGCACCCCACTGGTTTCACAGGGCAACACCCTGTGTCACTGATAAAACAAGGGTGATGATGCAGGTTGTCAAGATACTGCACAGTCAGCACACCTTGCTGTAAAAAATAAATAAATGTGCGTCTTTAATATATCATACTATACTGTATATGTAGTATACATCTCAGAATATGATTATTACTGAATTGTTGTCAGTATCAGAGCATGAAGTAACGTGTACTAGACAAAAGTACATAACTACATTTACACATTTTTTTTATTCATTTTGTTTGCAAACATCAGTAATAATATATAATTGTAAATAATAACTGTAAACAACCCAAATTACATTTACATGAGGTGACTTAAGATTCATTTTCTTCATTCTAGTTAATTAAGTATGTCAAAAATGTGTGTTTATTGTCTCTCTGTCATGAAGGACATGACCCTAAATATTGTCTCAATCTAGCTAAATAGATTTGATGTACAAGGCACATCATAGTTAGTGAGTACCTTATTTCCAGTATTAGATTTGAAGGAGAACATGCAGATTACCCATATGCAGTGTGTACGGTACAAAAACAAAAGACAAAATAATATCTTAAAGTGGAGTAAGATTAAGTTTTCCTAATAGCCCAGTTGACTTGTTGGCTAGCAGTAAGTCTCGACTGAAAATAACATTTTCCAACACCCATGGTAAGGATAAGTTTAGGCAAATTAAACTATTTGGTTCAGGCTGCAATTAAATAATTCAATTAAATAACTCAGAAAGAAACTGTCAGACAACCAGCCCTGACATACAGTATGGTCTGCTGATACATTTGGATTCACTGTCTTAGTTCCGTTTTGGTCATCACAAAACCTGCAGTATTCGTATACTGTAGGTCAGTGTCTCTAAAAAATAGGGTTGGGTACCGAAACTCGGTGCCAATAGGGAACCGGTGCCGACGTAAACGGTAGTAACGAGACCGAATAAGAACGAAAGTTTCGGTGCCTCATTTCGGTGCCTGACTTTACACTACACCTGACAGCATGTAACGTTAGCCTACCTTTATCTAGCAGCTGGATTAATCACGGTTAAAATGCTGACAGCTAACGTAAAACAGTGTAAAGTGTGACTGTATTTCACTGTGGAGGACTTCAACAGCGGGATGTAACAGTCTGCTCTGCAGCGCAGCAGCTGCCGTTGTCGCAATTCATAGATATACAGTATGTTTATATGGTCGGAATTAAACAACACAGATTCACTTAAAACTGGTAGCCTCGTGGTGCATTGACAGTAATTGTAAAATTCCCTTTTCCCATCTGGGGTTCAACAGCAATTTACTGGTGAAATAAGTTATTGTTATTGTTATAATGTTATTATTAAATCTTTAATTTTGACCATGGCCTTAGCAATAAACAAATCACTGACTGTTGTTTACTACCCTTATTTTCTTTTTCTTTTTTTTTTAACTTTATTGAAAAGTACCGGTTCAGGCGCCGTTTAGGCACCGGCACCGTTTTAAAAGTATCGATTTAGCACCGGAATCGAAAAAAAACCAAACAATACCCAACCCTACTAAAAAACATATTTTGTGTTTAAATTAAAAGAAATATGTGTCATCACTTTTGGCCTTTGCAATTTATGTGGGTCATAATGATGAAGTTAGGTTCACACTGGCTCATAGATGATGCATGCCATGACATCACTAAACCAAGAGCCATTATGCTCACAATTGTCCAAGCCTACTCTGATAATGCTGAGAAGAGAGCAAGGGGATTCATTAGAATCTGTGTTTGAATTTGAATAAATTTGTTAAAACTTGCAAAAAACTAGCTGAAGTGTCAAAGCAGCAAGTTGTTAATCTGAGCATTGTTAAACTGAAACAATTGTATGACAAGGGACTTAAATTTGGGAAAAGGTAGCAGACAAATTCAAGCACCTTTCCACAAACACCTTCCCCATGAAAAAAAAAGGTTAACACTTGTATGCCTCTTTTCCTTTTTGTGTTGCGTTGGTGGGATTCACACAGCTTCGTTAAGTGTGTAGTATTTTTCTAGTTATAAGTTTAGGTCCAGCATGTTTGTGGGTCGCTCTAATTAGTTGCTTGTCCCACAAGCTATCTCTCTGATGTGGTAATGCGTGTTATGGATTGTGAGTGTGCTAGCAGAATTGTAAACAAGTCCATTGTGCTGTGTTTGTGTTAAGAAAAAATCTTCAGTATGTGTTTGGTGTTATTGGTTTCACAGGCATTTCTGTAAAGATGGTGTGGCCTGCAAGATGCCTTGCATTATTAAAGTGAATGAAAAGCAACAAGCACAAGCACAGTGGAAACCAATGTAGCTTCTGTAAGACGAGTACCGTAGAAGCAAATGTGACTGGCAGTGTCAGATGTGTGTATTCCCGGACTGAAAGTAAAACAATTATTATGTTATTATTGCCGTCTGCTTTTGGATTATTTTTAAAGCCTAGACCTAAAAACATCAAGCTACATCCATGCTCGGAGATGTGCACCTCTGGGATTTTCAGCTCTGTATACATGGGTCAAGGCACACACTTTCTAAAATTATAGGCTCAAAAATATGAATTATTGTTAAATGCTGCTGCTATATAAGCATTTATTTAAGATGGTATTTATAAAGCATTTTTGCAGGTGGTATGCTTTTTGATCATCCTGGTGCTTTTTGCGGCTTTGTGGGATTTTGTGACAATGATTTACAATCTCATTTTGTACTGGGATCGAACCACAGAGGATTTTACTGACATGCACTGAGTAATGTCAAGCACAAGAAAGGGGACATGGAGTTCCCCATAAAAAGAAAAAGTGGAGAAACTGGCAACATATTTATGGTCTATCTGGTCTTCATCCTTACACCTTTACATGCTATTTTGAGAATAATGCTATAATTTTGGCAAGTTATATTAAAAGCTTTCCCTGCAAAGCTTCTGATCATTTACATTTAACCTTATTCAAGATATTTCTTTGTGTATTAATCTAGGCACTAGGGCTGGGCGATATGGAGAAAATCAAATATCACGATATCTTTGACCAAATACCTCGATATCCAGACCGCAACGATATTGTAGTATCGACTATTGGTGCTCTCACAAAATATTTAAACAATGAGATTTTTTATAAATAATCATCAGTAATGTGGATATAATTACTAACTGGGTAAAGGCAAATAATAGAACAGCTACAACAGTCTGGTAAGTTCAGAAAATTACATCACTTTACTGTAATGCAGCCTTTAGAGCCAGTAGAAGACAACACGTATGCCATATTACGATATCCAAAATCAAAGACGATATCTACTCTCATTTCACGATTTCGATATAATATCGATATATTGCCCAGATATACTAGGCACCATTTTAATGTAAAAATAATGTTGGCAGCAAGTTATAACATTTTTGAACAAGTGATACAGAAGTCCTGAGAAAACTGCATCTGTTCCTCCAGCCTTCTGTCTAAGGAGAAGACGTTGACAACCACGGAAGGAGAACATCCTCAGCTGTGTTTGTGCATAGGCAGCACATTACTGAAACTTTTAACAGACTCTGCCTGCAGCCAAAGTGACGACCTCCCCTGCTGTGCAAGTATCACCCGCACATCTGTCTCCTTTGCAAACGACGACAAAACTCTGTTCGATCAGCGAAGGCAGTCTGAAAAACCAGACATACTCAGGAAAGATACAACATCAACCCCGCTGGGACCGGCTTTAGAGCCGGGAGAAATCCGCTCCATCCCGATCAGAATCAACAACCCGGCTCGTCCAACTTGAGCAACGATCTGCTGCATCCATCACCAAGACGCTTCGGCCCAGAACAACAGAGGCAACAAACATAAGCAACAAACCTTTCTATAATTTCTGCAGAATGTTTGTATTTTAGTAGACAGATTTTTATTTTCTTCTAAGTGTAGTTCCTTAACCATTGATTTATTTTTTCTACAATCAATTGATCTAGATTCATTCATCTTCTGTTTCTGATTACAATATTTCTTTATATACTCATGTCTCATGAGTATAAGAAATCACTGAACAGGAAAATATACTTTCTAATAGGGCTGCTCGATTAAAAAAAAAAATCATATTCCCGATTATTTTGGTCAATATTGAAATCTCTATTATTTAACAGGATTACTCATGGACTTTTGGAAAGTTTGAAAACATGTACTGAACTTTTTTTTCCAAAATAGGCGCCCAGATAGCTCAGTTGGTAGAGCAGGGGCACATATATAGAGGTTTGCTCCTCGGCACAGCGGGCCCGGGTTCAGCTCCGACCTGCGGCCCTTAGCTGCATGTCATTCCCCCTCTCTCTCATTGTTTCATATCTTCATCTGTCCTCTCAAACATAAAGGCCGAAAATGCCCAAAAAATAATCATAAAAAAAAAAAAAAAAAAAAAGAACACATGACAAAATAAGGGTTTACTTGCAAAACATAATGCGCAAAATAAAAATAAAATCTCATAACATTGTTTTTGTGATCGTTAGGAGCCAAACTTAAAATCAGTTTTCAAAATTGATTAATTGCACAGCCCTACCTTCCAATTGGATGAGTGGAATTGGAATCGTTTGACTGGTTTTTTTGAAGACCAGTTTATAAGCTGTACTTGGTGATTTATAAGTATAGATTAATATTATACATTAAATATATATATATATATATATATATATATATATATATATATATATATATTTTTCCATTAGGGATGCACAGAATATTTGGCCACTGAAAATTTTCGGCCGAAAATGGCGAAATACTTTTATCACCGAAACAATACGGCCGAAATGTTGTGATGATGCAAACCGAAACAGCGACCTGCACATGTGTCAGCACCCGTTCCACCTGCAAAGCGTCTCCTAAGCAACGAGGTTGAGACGGACCACAGAGTGAAAACAATGAAAAGTACGCTCTTAGAGTCTGTCAGCACACGTTTCAGTGAGATCTATTCGGATCCTCTGCACTTCATCGCGACTGTACTTGATCCGCGTTATAAAGACCATTACTTGGATGCGGAAATAAAGCAGGACGCACGAGAAATGATCCAGGCCGCGATGGATGCGGAGAACCCGCGTGGAGACGGAGACAGAGCGCGCACGGAGCAGCGGCCAGCGCAGGAGATCAGAGCGCAGAAAAAAAAGACTTGTCTCTCTGCACCAGATGAGGGGCATGCACCCTCGTTGTCTGATATGTTCAGTGAAATCCTACAAGAAAGCGCAAATAATAATAATAATAACAATAGGTAAGCTATTCTGTTCTTAGGCTACTATATACTGTATGTGACTATCAGATTGTAGCCATATTTCTGCTAGATTTATTTTTAATTAAGCTTTAATATTAATTAATAATTTAATAGTTTTGGCCAAGAATTTCTAATTTCCACGTTTTTACTTTGTGTTGCAGTAACGCAAAGAACAGTGGCTCATTGTACTTTCTGTGTGAACTGCTCTCAATTTATTAGCAATACTGAAAAAACGGCTTTTGTACACCGTACGGTTTAAAGGAAGGTACAGTGATTGTAGGATAGGCTCAGAAGCAAAGCTGAACAGAGATCAGGGAACATACGAGGATGATGAAAATAAGTTAATAAATAAATAAGGAAATCAATAAAGATACTCTTTATCCTGACCGTTTTCCACCATGATAACTAGGACTCAGGATGTACTAGACAGCATTTTGTTTTGGCCTTGGGTTTGATTGACAAATAATGGCCCCACAGTTGTTGTTTTCTTAGCTCTGCACACAGTGTGTAACGGACACCCATCTCACCAGTTTGTGGCATTGGGGAATAATTACAGGGGGCCGCCTGAGGTAAGGCCTGGCAGAGAGAGTTTGTTAGTAATGAGGGAGAAGGGTGGAGGAGAGAGGCCTGGGAGGGTAGCCTCACACTGCACAATGGAAGAAAGAGTTCTTGCTACAGCTGAGCTCAGTGCAGACTCAACACTTTTCTTCAACATAACCTCTTTTCCCAGCTTCATTCCACTGACTATAGAAATCTCGGTGGCTAATACAAGGTAGGAAAAGAAAGGAGTGTTGTGATGCTCATAGCCACCTGTGCCTGTTATGGTATTTAAGTCATTTGTATGGAGGTTTATGTAAAAAAATGCCACAAGGGCCAGTGGCTGCCTGCCTGCACGCATGCCTCCTGCTGTTTTTTAAATCAAGAAAACCACCGCGGACAGGTGCAGCTGCAGAGTTGTTTGAAAAAAATGAATGCAATTGAATTAATCATGTAAATTAAGCAAGAAAGTTAAATGATGAAGAAATTCTAATTCGTTTAAGGCGAGTGGTTTTTTAAACAATGGAAGAAAAAAAAGATATTCATTCACAACTTATTCAGAATAAACAGACACTGCATGCTAAAAAGCTAGCCTTGAAGTATTTAAACAATGATAACACTAAAACTGTAATATGAGCTACTTATTCATTTTACTATGTGATAATAAAAAAAGCTAACTAAAGCAAAAGGTGGAGTGAGGCAACATTTTAACAGACAACTCCTCTTATTGTAGGCCGATTGAATACAACATCTCGATTGGTATACTATATTAAAATAAGAAGTTTGTGTGTTCATTCATTGTCTCCAGTCATTCATTTTATTTTCTTTAAGTCCTTTACATACACACTGTCTTTGTACAACATTCATTCAATAACAAAATAATGAAAGGCATGACAATAAGTTGTTACTCCCACAAGCCACAGGACACTATCCAAGCAGTGTCCAACACACAACGTGATCCTGTACA
The DNA here is from genome assembly GCF_004354835.1 of Perca flavescens. Lineage (NCBI taxonomy): Eukaryota > Metazoa > Chordata > Actinopteri > Perciformes > Percidae > Perca > Perca flavescens. The sequence continues at coordinate 18,530,443 of NC_041331.1, forward strand.
AATACAAATCTTAAACTATCATCCAGCAAGACACAAATGTCATGGCACAATCCACCTATTGCTTTCTATTGGCCACCAGGCTAGGGTGGGTGTGGCTTAGAGGGATCGACTGATAGCCGAGACACACCAACCAGACGGCCGACCGTCGACCACTGAAACATGTTTCTGAAAATATTATAAGTGAGAAATAGGTCATGCAGTTGCTGAATCTGTCTTCATTTCAGTTTCTAAGGTCTGGCTCATTCCGCTCGCCATTTCCGGGTGAGTCCTGACTGCCCTGCCTCCAACTCAACATGTCAGGTCGGCGAAAATGAAGGCCGACAGCGGATCAACGGATGACAGCACGGGACACACGGAACAGACTCGAGTCACCGACCTTGCCAGACTGTCCAATGGCCGATTATCGATATGTGTCTCGGGCTTGAGACTCAGACAGAAAGTCTGTGAGAAGAGGATGTGCTTCTTATTTATCGTGACGTTTCCCCACGAAGTTGTGTTATTGTTATGTCCACAGCTTGAATGTCTACAAATGAACTATCAACTGAGTGTTGACGCTGTTTGACACCGCGACGAGAAGTGAGCTGGTCCGAAGAGCAGAGGAAGGAGCGGCATCCAGAGTCGAGGAGAATGGAAGGCCTCTCATCCTTTATCTCCGGCCTAGCGTGTTAGCGTGTAGCTCTTGTAACTTCAAATGCACGAATAAAAGCCAAACCCTGTTAAGTTTCCCAGACACAATATTAAGTTATCCCCAGGGTTGTGGTTATGCCGTGACATGAGGCTGCTTCACTGAACACCTAATATGATCTACTATATATCCCCACCAATACATTACAAGTAGATATACAGTAGTGTCTGTGCCATATGCAGAGCAACACAGCTGTAAAGGTACTCGTATGTCAGTATGTCATTTAGATGAGAAATACAGGGATTCATTTTATGTTTTCAGGTTGAACAGCCTCAGATATGCAACTAGGGAAAACTTTGAACTCCCATGATTCTTTGGTGATTAGCTGTGGATGACAAATGTGATCCAATGTATCCAAGTGGTGTTATGCTCATTTGCAAGTTGTCTCTTGAAGAGACACTAGAGAACATTTCCCGCTTCAGTCCCCCTACAGGTTGGAAGCAGAATTGTCCATTACATTATATTATGCAAATTTGCCAGATTGGGTAGCCGTTTGCCAGATCGGGTAGCGGATCTGTAGTTCGAATGAACAGGACAATGTAATGTAATGGACAATTCCGCTTCCAACCTGTAGGGGAACCAAAGCGGGAAAACTTCTCTAGTGTTGCTTTAATGCTCTTAATTTTCAGATGCCACTCTGAGCGACAGTCTGAGGGAGTGTTTATGAAAAGTGGCAGAACGTTCAAGGGTTAGATGTCCGGGCAATGTTGATAAGATACAATACAGCACAGGGCTAAATAAAAGTCTCTGCCTCACCCAGGACCAGGTTTGCTGCACTGCAACAATCATGGATAGGTATTGAACCTAAAAGTTGCCGGTTGGACAGCTGAGGTTAAAAGGCTTTTTAGTTGTTTGTTGTTCAAGCAGAGTTGGCAACAGGAAAGCAGGCAGGTAACTAAGAACAGGCAAGGCAACCTCAGAGGTGAGAACGCTAATAGCAAGAAAGCAACCCAGACAATCTGACAAATGGCATATATACTCCACAACACTAATGTACTTATTCAAGACAGGAAACTCATTCAGCATGTCTATAGGGCAGGTGTAGGAGCACAGGGTCGAAAAGATTAATACTAGGGCTGTTAAACGACTCATTTAATTTTTAATCGCGATTAATCGCTGAATTTCTATAGTTAATTGCGATGAATCACGTTTTATTACATGATTCTATTATTTTGCATTTCAGAACTGTTTTTAAGTACATATTAACAATGGAAAGCAAGCAAGTCACCAACACCAAGAAAAACAAGAATATCACTGGATATCACTATGTAATCATTGTCATTGTCATCATATTGTCATGTTAGGGTCATCACTGCGTGTAAATGGAATTTGTCTGCTTGAAATATTCTAAAACTGTGTATGACTTTTCCTGTTGTGGAGGACATATAGTGCAGACAGAGGGGTGTGGATGAATATTCGATGCATAAGTACCACACAGTCAGGTAACACCATGCGCGGACCCCAGCCTCCCCTCCCCCCCGAGAATGCTGGGAAAGGCATCGTCAGGATCAAAGAGAACGTGGAACACAGCAGAACGAGGGATCTCAGGGCTTAGGAGCTCATTAGGAATATTACAAAGGTAAGGCTGGGAATTAGCACTGAGACAGTCTTAATACAAAACCCTGGAAAGGATGGCTTATACATGTTTTACTTGCATAGGTAGGGGATTTTATTGTAATTAAAAAGTACTGATCTTTTGTCATTATACTCATAACGATCAGTCTCACAGAGAGATCTTTCCTGACCTTGAATTATAAGTACAGTATTGCTGAAAAAGATATTTCTGATATAGTAGTTATTATTGTAAAGAAATGAACATAAAAATGTTATCTATTATCTTTTTTTAGTTATTGTTCAAGTTATCTAGCGCAACCTTTTAGACACGTTATGCTTTCTTGTACTGTAGATGAAATATCCAGTCACAGCATGACCAGCCACCCTGCCAGTATTACATCTGCTGAATAAGACGGATAAGGTTAGCTGCTTTCTATAGATTGGCATGTTTATATATTTATATATATATATATATATATATATATATATATATATATATATATATATATATATATATATATATATATTCGGTAACACTTTACTTGAAGTTTTCTACATAAGCGTGACATGACACTGTCATGACACATGAACCCTAACGTTAACTCTAACCCTAACTTGTCATGACAAAACCAAATTACACTTACTAAAAAAGCGTTAGGTCAAACATTTATGACTTGTTTATAATGTTTTATGACACGTTTATGACAGTGTCATGTCACTCTCAAAACTTCAAGTGTAACCATTTATTCTTACTTTTAAATTTTTTATTCTAACTCTTTTACTACTTCAACTGTTTTTGTACTCCCTTTACTGAACATTTCTTACTTTGTAAGTGTAGTTTTGGAAAGTGTTATATTATAAAAATAACTTACATAAAGCCATGTCACTGCCAAAAATGTAGGACAATTGGTATGGTCTTTTAAGTTTTGCTTGTATTGTATATTGGACATTGATAAATTATGGCAGGAGGAGAGGGAACAAGCTTGGAGCATGACACAGTGATAGGCAAAAGCCTTTGGGGAGTTGTCCATTCACCTGCTGTTATTCATGTACCATGTTTTCTGTGGTTTTGACTCGTTTTGGAAAAAGTAACACCGTACACTGTACCATCGGCCAACTTTGATAAGAGAATCAAGTGGTATAAAGTTTCAACTCAAAATGTAAAAAGTAGCATAGCTGCACATAATATTCTATAAACCCACATAATTCCCCACCCACTCTTTTCAACTTTCTCTCGATGGTTAAAACAGAAATCAATTCATCAATTAAACCAACGGTTTAAAAAGTTTTAGATGAAGTGTGGATGGCAAGCCAGCTGTTGTCTTTGTTATTATGAGATCAGGCAGGTATTCATGGTGTCCATATGCACTGTCAACACCCAGGGGCAAATCTCCATTGGTGTATTTAGCATTGTGAAAGAAAAAAAAAGGATGATGGAGAGCTTCATCCAGAAACCTTGGGGACTAGCAATAGAGGCAAAGCTCTCATTAACATCAAAGCTAATCAGATCCTGAAACATGAGTCTTTGGAACCCATGGCTGTGTATTAATGTTGTGTTCATTTGTAATCAGGTGATGGTGATTGAGTACACCAAAGAGGCCAGGATTAAAGCTTTGTCAAGTCATTCTAAAGAATGTTCCCAAGACACAATACTCCATCATGTTGGTAACTTATCCAGGTGAAAAGGGACTTAACCAAAAGTCATCCAGTTGTCCTCACTGTAGACTGTACAGAAACAAACTTACAAACTTATTGTGAGATGTGCCAGCATACATACATGAACTACATAGTAAACCAAATATAACTAGTTAAGCACTCAGTCACACTGTCACAGAGATACACAAATATTCATTCATACTTTCATGGAGACATTTCTAACAATTCACCAAAACAGCTGGAGCCTGGAATCAGAGAAACTGAAGGGAGAGATACTCCATCACTGTGTGTTGACATCATAGACTGCTTAAAATATGGACGTAGCCTCGATGATGTCACACATAGCTTTCGAAAGAGCCAAAATGAAGCTACCAGTGGCTCCGGCCGTCGCCGTCTTGACAGTGTCTGACATCAGCTAATCCTAAAATGGGCAAAGAGGGTTGAATGAAGCCTACAGTCTATGCTTGCCTCCTGTGACGGCAGCCCACCTGTCACACAAAGCAGAACACCCGCAATAATGCATAACTTTAAGCCTGATATTATTATAACTTTAAGCCTGATACATATGATTATCTCCCCTCCCACAGTTAGCTATGGAGACCAAAACCGTTCATTGTACCAGGTTTAAAAATGTTTTATTGTACTGTAAAGTTGTGCATTTTAACATGGGAGTCTATGGGGAATGACTCCCTTTTTTGGAGCAAGCCTCAAGTGGACCCTCGATGAACTGCAGTTTTTGGCACTTCTGTTTTGGCTTCATTTTTCAGCAACGGAGGTTGCCACTTGGTTAACATCCAAATTACCAATTTCATCATGTGCTTTATCCAAGATAAGGTCTTAGTGAAGTTTTTTTTTTCTGGAAAGATCAGACACCATTTTTAAAGCAGTAGTTGGACATTTTGGGTAATACATTTATTTACTGTCTTCCCAAAATAAAACAAGAACATTAATACTTCACTCATGTCTGTACGGTAAATATGAAGGGATGGCTTAATCTTAAGACAGGAAATGGGGAAACAGCGAGCCTGGCTCTATCCAAAGGTAACAAAATTTGCCATGGTTTCAAATTTCAATGGGATTTTGAATGAAGTTATCTTATATAAAGTACTGTTAACCTAACAGTTTATGAAACAGTAGTCTGGATCAGTGGCAGTACATTTCCAGGATAATTGCCTGACATCCGGCTACCTTCCACTCTCTGTGTGTTACCATTCTCAAACTCTGTTCGCTTCAGAAAAGAACAGCAGCTTCGAGCTAGCAAGCTACACGCTGAAAATGGCAAATTTTGAAGAAAATTTGGATCGTGCAACAAGGCAGGCCTGCTTTGTTCTTTCAGGGAATGATTGTAAAGATTTAAAAAGAATATCTTTACGGCATTTACTATCTAACTGGGACGTTTTGGGACTGATTGGTGGGGATTGCTATGGACGACGTACATATAAACTGGTAAGAGCAAATTACGTTTAACCATGTATCCAGCTAATTTAAAAAGGTTCACGGTTCTGTATAGTGTGAACAGTTAACTTAATTTCATATTGTTTGTGGCTTTTTCTTTGGTGGGGGTAAATGTTCCACCAAAACAAGTTCCTTCCAGAGACCATTTTGCAGAGCCACCATTGCTGCGTCCGCCCAAGACAATTGTGATTGGTTTAAAGAAATGCAAACAACCCAGAGTGTTTTTTCTCTTATCCCAAAATATATGTGTGGTGTAGCCAGACCTTACCCCACAGCGCTGTGGAGAAAGGTCTGGCAATGCAAGACTAATGAAACAGTGACCAAAACCTTTGCAATTTCCATGATTCTGCATAAAAGACTGGGGGCATAGTTTTATTCTTTCATGATACTCTTCCTCTTTTATCTTGTGCTGCTGTTGTGTGTAGAAATAGGAAGTAGAGGAGCAAGTCCCAATGGCATCTGTTATTTAATTGTTAATGCTAAGCATAAGGTTATGTTACTTGTGTTCCATGCTGGCCTCACTCTCCTTGTTAACACGGGTCCCAGGGTACATTTTGTTACAGTGCTGCATGATTCATCAGTGCAGTTGGGGTCAGGCGATATATGCACTGTATTTCTCAGGCGTGAAACCAAACACTTAAGACCTCTGTCAGGAGAATACTGGAGCAGTTGACACTATTCTTGGGCTGCCTAATGATATCTGGATCACAAAACTCCACCTCATCATATGAATAAATTACTTCTCCTATTATCATTCCTGGAGACTGCAAAGATTAGCAATATTGTCGCCTATGTTTTATATAAAAAGGTTGGCAATTAAAGACTCTTAAATAAGAGTTTACCTGAGGTTGGGTTCAGATCCATGTTGGTTCAATAGTTAAATCAAACTCCAAAGCAATCTGCAAAAAAGGCTTTGAAAGCCAACTGAGTACAGTGAGTGAATATACTAACTATTAAGAATTACAATTAATGTATTTTGGACCTAGACCAATATAAAAATCCATATGGCATATTACTTTTCCTAATTTAACAGGGACAACTATGTAGACATAAAATGGGTATACATGTCAATGTATTTTCAATTGCCTGTACGCATTGGTATTCTTTGGAGTCAATTTGAGCCCAGATTTTTCTAGCTGTATTAAAACATATTAAAAATGTGAACATTTTACACACATTTGTGTAGGTTGTTTTGGCTGAAATTGAGGTCACTATCACATGCAATTTTATAATCTTTAGGGCCCTAACCTGCCATAACCATAACCTGTAGTAGTGCGAGAACCCTCATCTGTCCCACACTGTGAGGGGGTGGGGGGGCGGGGTCATATGATTCCTGCAAGGACAACGATGGAATCACACAACATGTTCACAAATGAGCCAATGTTACCTGTCATTTTTCTCAGAAAATTCAGATCTATTGTTGATCGGATGGCAACGATTGCAAAGACAAAACACTTCTCACACCCACTTGACTTTCTCCCTGCTCCCTCACGCCCACTTGACTTTCTCCCTGCTCCCTCACGCCCACTTGACTTTCTCCCTGCTCAAGTAAGTATTAGAATGATTGTCCTTCATCTTAACTTGTATAAGTAGCTCAATTAGATCAAATTATGTCCCTACTCACTGTAAAAGTCAGTTGTTAAACCATGCTTAAAGACGCCGTCATTAAATCCAATATGAGTCCAAATTCTATACTGCCATTCTTGTCTGAGGTCCTGGAGAAAATAATCACATTTATTTTATGATGAAAATGGACTGTTAACCCACCACTGACGAAACATTAATCACCAAATCCTTTTCCTAAATAGCACGCATGTGTGCATTGGCTTCTGTTTTAAACTGGTTTTATTCCCATTTCATCGATACCATTAGGGGTGCCAGATCTTTTAACTTAGCACTGATTCCAATAACACTGACCATCCTTATATCCTGTGTGTCTGTCTGACATGGCATGTCACTACATTTTCTTCCCCTAAATTTATACTTCACATCTTGTACAAAGATCCCAACGAACATTGGCTCTTCATTTTTGTGTGGTTTAAGTGTTTTATATAGTAGAAATAGTTTTTCATGCGGTTATAACATCTATATCACTGCAATGCATTATACACCTGTCTGAGAAAACATAACCTGACCAGACTTAAAATACTACAGAACACTCGTGGCCAGAATCCTTACTGCTAGGAAGAGAGAGCATATTACACGTACCCTGCGCTGGTTGCAGCTACAGTTCAGGGTTGATTTTGAGATTCTACTATTGATGTTAAATACACTGCCTGGTCTGGCTCCCAGCTATATTACTGAGCTTTTAAGTCTTTACAAGTTCATAGTTGCTGCCTGAGATCATTGGGAAGGTCACTCTTAGCTGTACCCAAATCTAATTTGAAATCTCAGGGTGACCTTGCTTTCGCTATTAAGGCTGCATAGCTTTGGAATGTCCTCCCTGAGGAGAACAGGTTTTACAAGTTTTAAATTGTTTCTTCAAATGTTAGACTTGCTTTGTCTTAACCTACTTACAGTACTGACAACTGCTACATTAATGGTAATATACATTAGTTATTATCAGGTGTCTCACTGGTCCTAGACACATACTATGTATGTGCGACGTCTCCAGTTTCCCCTTTTGTCACACTGTATGTTAAACTATCAAATAAAGGCAATGTTATGCAAAGAAGAAGGATAAATGCAAGAAACGCAATCTCTGCACAAAAAGCAGGCGCGAAGCTTGGAATAGGAGCTACTCAGGTTGAAATATGTTGTAAGCTTGGCGCTCTTGGTACCACAGTGGCTTAAGAGACAGAGAAAGAGAGATATGTTATGTATGTGTGCCTGATGCACCCAGCACAAAATCACAGATTTATTGACACCTCAATCATTCATCCCTCTTTTCAAATTACAATCATTGGGTCAGTAATCTCCTTGCTTAACCTACTCTGTTTGCATTGCTAGTTTTAGGGGGGGAGGGGGTGGTTTGACACCCTTCAATGATTGAAAATAAATCTGTAATACATTTTGGCAAGGCAATTAATATTGCAACAGGAGAAGCAGTTTCAGAGGTCCATCAAAAAATGCACTGAATAATTAATACTGAAAGCTAAGTTCAAAACCAATCCATGCTTGTAGTTGCTGCTCAGTGAAAGAGCAGCCTGATTCTGACCAAGCATGTAAGCATGTAAGTGTAAGATGCATGTGTGTCTGGATTAATGGATAACTCACATGCAAAATGACACGCGTGGCCAATAATAAAATCTATTGTTTGCATGATGTGTGGTGGAATTATATGGTTTAAATGTTAAAACATACCAGTGAATGTTTTATCTGAATACATATTCTGTACAAGTATGTTGAATGTATTCAATCGCAAAAACCCCACCCAGCTTACGCAGAGGTATTCTATATATCATCCTAAAACAACAGCTAAAGGTTTCAGTTTCATGTTTTAATGAGTAGTTTCTCGTTTTCCCAAAAGACAATTGTACTTTACTTCATTTCACGGAGCATTATGTTTGTTCAGAAAGGACAGAGACATCATATGTTGCTAATTTACCAGTTGATCACCATGTACAAAAAACACAATCAATTCAAAACAAAATTCTTGCTACACCAACTGCTGCACACACTGCTGCTTGTTAAAGCTTTATCTCCACCTACCCAGCCTCCACCTGTGCCAGCATATCTACTTGAGCCTATGGTAGCTCTTAAAGTGATAACATCCTACAGTGTTGCTACCCTGCTGCTGCTCATTATGCTCCTGCTACACCAACAGCATGGTTGCTGGATAAGCAGGGAACAGCTTAATGCAGAGCAATGAATGCCAAACATAACTGCATCACCCTTAGTTGTTAGAAATGGTTTATTTTGTGATTTAAGTGTTCATGATTGAACAATATATAGTGGCAGATTTGTTTTAAATGAAACCGTGTTTCTGCCATGCAACATTAGTCACTAAATTTCTCCAGCATTTTTTGGTATGCAGCACTGCTAGCAGCAAACTAAAATTGTATACATTTCGAGCCAAACAGGAGGTTTTCTGCAAGGTCTGAGCAGTGTACTTTTAGGAGGCCTAGTTTGAATTCAGACATGAAAAGAAGAGTGCTGCGATTCTCATGCCACAGCTGAAATCAAACTTACTAGAACTCAGAACTGCATCTAACTAACTTTGCTAATAAATTAGACAATTAGCATCAAATGGTTTCTCTCAAGCATTAATTTCAAAGAGTGGCTCTTGACATGTTTACCACATAAACAGGCTACTTCGAAAAACTCAAGCGAGCACATTTTTGTTGCTCTGCTACTGTTGATGTACAGTATGTAGAGCTAAATGCACTTTGTCCTGGCATCTGTGTCTGTATGCTTCATCTAGCCTCTCGCTACAGGAGCACTCAGCAGACGACAGCTATTTGCTCCTTCTCGCCCCTGTGAACACAGGGTATATATAACTTTCATGAAGCCAAAACGCCCTTTACTGGTAATGTGGAAACAACATGCAATGAGCTGCATCAAAGCGCAGGAGGTCAAAATCATATTTTGACATACTCATGAGTTAAAATACTGTGCTGATGTAATGGGTTATCAGCTACATATCTATGTAATGATGATGAGCATCCACTAATGGTAAACCATAAATGGTGTATGCAGTAAATGTTAAAGTAAACAGTTTTGTTTGTTTGTTTGTTTGTTTGTTTATGTTTTATCTATGGTTACTTATTTGTTAGAACACATAACAGAAAAACAAACTTGTACAGTAATGTGGCCATTTCGCTAATACTACACATTTGTCATTTACCGTTTATGCTTAATTTCCAGTAGTGTAAAAAACTACTAGTTATTATAAATTTAAAAAAATCTATTATTTTTCAGATAATATAAATGCATGCCTGCTATATTTTTGTGAAACACATTTTCAGCAAACATCGTACTTCAGTATATAATTGCAAATAGCATCTGGTTTATCCTAATTACTTAAGTTTCACGGGCGGCCATGAGCTTGTATTACATGCAGAGCGCCGCTACAGCCTTTGCAGGTACACTGCTGCATTCCATTCATCTTTATTATTTCTGAAACGTAACACCTCGGCCAATTATGTTCCTTTTTTTCAGATTTGAATCCTTACCGGCTGTCTGCACGTGTGTACAGACACCAACCCCTTCATTCAGGTTGTACAAATATGCTACTTTGATATGCAGTCCTGCACATGAGTCCCTGCAAATGTGAAATGACAGACTTAGCCAAAGGGATGACCCACTGGCAGCTCACTGTCATTGGCTTTCCCCCTGTGGATTAATTTGTCATGAACATTAGGGATATCATCCTTCAAGTCAGCCAACGAAAGTCATGGGATTGGCAGATAAAGGGCATGGGGGATTTCAAGAGGGTAGATTCACAGGGCTCTGTATATATTAAGAGTGTGACATAATGCCTGGAGCTAGTGTGTACTGCTCTGCTTCAAGGTAATAAGATACCTCTCTTCTTAATCGTGTCCCCACAGAGCTAGAGGGAGTGAGGAGGGGGCGGGATACATTGTTAGAGGGATGCAGTAATGGTCATCAGTGCATGACCGTCTGAGGTTTGGAAAAAATCTAACTAAAATTGAAGAAAAAAAGGCTAGTGGTGTACAGTGTGAAGGTGAAAGGAATTGACTATACATTTTTACACATTATTTTAGATCAAAATGATAATGACGAATAATAACAATACTAATACCAAGTCCTAAGTTTCAAAAGTACTAAAAAAATGCCTTTTAGTATGTTTTGAGTCATTGTTTTGTTCTTCCATAACTCCACTTTCATGAACCTATTGCAGGACAATGAGAGAGACCAAAACAAATCTAAAAGAAGAGTGAATTTTGTATTTACACTTATTAAGTGTGCAGTAACACAACTCCAAATACATGCTAATGTGGTTATGCTGTATGTTTGCTGGATGTGTAAATATGCAATTGTATGCCAACACATTTGCCATAACATAACACTGTCTACATGGATGCCTGACTCTAATTACAAAGTCATAATTGGTAGTGGTAGCTGTAGTAGTTGATGTTGTAGCAGTCGTATACTTTACGGCTTGTTGTGTTATGTAATTGCATTGGTTTATTTTTTTTGCAATTTGAGAACTGCATGAAAGCATGTACATGTATTTCTCTATGGGCTGTGAATTTTGCAGCTGCTTTACCTTTCCATCATCCATGGAAGTTGATGTGATGTATGCCTTCTGTATGCCTTCCTGTTTAATATTACTACACATCTATGGCGAATCAAGTTCTCTTAAACACTTGAAAAGTTTCCCCTTTTGTGTGCTCCTCCCCAAAGGTTTCTTCCTGAGTTTTTGTTCTTGAGATTACCTTGTTGCCTTGTCTTTGTTTAGTAAAAATGATGAATGAATAGATTTACTTCCTGTTAATTTCCTTATTATTGAGCCTGGTGCGTGGCAGCAGAAATAAGCTCTTTAAGGGATCATGGCACTTTACGGTTACAATGTAGCGACTCTTGCTGCTGGAAAAGACATGCCTTTTAAATTTTCACAAATTCATGTAATGACACACAGCTCAGTCTGCTGAGTGGGAGCCACACATGTTGATTTGGTCCTTCCCAGAATGAGTCAGTCTGACAGAATAGGCAGGATTGTCTGCTTTTGCAACAGGTCTGCAGTCCGTGACCACTGACCTCCCTTAGGACAGGTCTAAGTGAAGAGGTAATAGTCCAACAGAAATCAATAAAGTAGCAGATTGTGGTCATTATTTTCAACAAATTATGTCATTCTTTACATGCCAATTTGTCCGTCATGGGTTTGGCATTTCTCTCTGCTAAAATGTGTTTTGTGATCTTACATTGCGATTTTAGAGACCATGACTACAGCAGAAACTCACAGAAATGCTGCCTTCATCACCACCAATCGCTTCCTCCCCAGTGGGCTCAAGCTCCTGCTCCAACTCCAGGAGGAGTTGCTCCCCTTTCCTGGGCTTGACCAGTGCTTGTAATTTTGTTTTACTGAACTCTAAGGACCCTACCGTCTTGTTAGCTCCAGTGCAAAGAACAAGTCCATTCATTATATGGAGCCTGATGAATGACTTGGTCAGACAGTAAGGGAAAGCCAAGGTGTAAATGTTCAACCTCTCATAAATCAAGTAGACGGGCAAGTCTAGACCTTAACCTACATGTACTCAGGAGTGATGATACCTTTGTATATTCCTACCCAGTTGTGTAGAAAAATAGTTTGAGAATAGTGCTGTGCTTCTGTCTATCTCTGAGCGGTACAGTGTCAGTATATGAATAGAAGAAACACATCATATACTGAGACTGGGAAAATTCTCCTTGTAATATGGTGTCATGACATAAGATGCCATAGATTGATGTCAGTTGTGAATTTCTACTGTATTGTTAATTGGTTCTTTGCACCATTTTATGCTAGTTACACAGAAATAGTTTTTCCAACATGCATTTATAAACTTTTGACAGCACAGAACAGTGCAATAAGGCCTACTTTGCATCACTTGCATGAGCACTGCATCTTTCTGTGGCTAGTCTTGATCAACAGAAGTACATTTCCAGGATAATTGCCTGACAACACGCACTAGAGGTCCCTCACCTTCCGCTCTCTGTATATTGCAGTTCTCAAACTCTGTGTGCTTAGGAAAACAACATAAAAAATGAAAATGGCAAGTCCTTAGGGAATGATTGTAAAGATTTACAAAGAATATGTTTAAGGCATTTACTATGCAACTGGAACGTTTTGGGACCGATTGGTGGGGATTGCTATGAACAAAGTACAAACGGCGATACACTGGTAAGAGCAAATTACGTTTAACCATGTATCCAGTAGGGATGTTAACCGATGACCGTTTGACCGGTGGTTGACCGTTTCAACGTTAACCGGTCAAAATTATTGTCAGTTGGTTAAAAAAAAAAAAAAAAAATCTCTAATTTAAGCAATAATAGATATTGGAATAAACGCTACTACAGTTAGCCATCTCATTCCAATATTTTTTTTTCTGTGAAGTGAAATAATCCCTCACGCAAAATTTTTCATAAGGCATAAAAAACAACAACATTTGTTTGGTTCCGGTTTGTTGTCTGTTGAGTTCATGGGTCGATAGGGAATTTATTTTATTTTTTTCCCAGTGGCAGCAAGGGATAAGTAGGATTTTTTTTTTTTGCCTTTACAGTAGCGATGGATACTCAATATTTTCATAACATAGCCTACCTGTTACTACATGTACAGTTGTCACTTAATAAATTGAAAACATGTACTGTAATTCACGTGCATATTAAGTAGCCACGTGTATTTGTTTTGGTCTTATAATACAGCCACAGGTTTACCGCTCCAGCGGAGAGGATGGTTCGTTTAGACAGCAGCTACGTTTACAAGAGTTTGTCCAAAAAAATCAAGATTCGTTGCAAACTAAGAAACAGACTACAAACTGACATCTTTCATTTTAGCTTGTTGGTAAAGTCGCTATTTGCAGAGTAGAGCTTTGTTTGCACAGCGCGGTGAACAAGAGTGGACAGTGCATGAAGAGCAGACTGAAATATCGGTTTTTACATGTTTAAATTTGCCTGTAGAACAGGTAGGTGGGTATTGATAAATATTGACTCTTTAATCATGGAGGGTTTATTGTAGGCTTCTTACAGTTAACGAGTGTACCGTTAGTTCATCTGCGCCAGCGGAAGTAAATAATGTATAAGCTGTAGCTATCGTTTCCAGCCAGTTACATGTATGGCTCTGCTGTGTGTGTGTGTGTGTGTGTGTGTTTGTGCGTGCATCGCTGTTCAGAATCCCGTCTATCTTCCATAATGTAACGCTTGTATCCAAATGAATTGTGTTGTGAAGTTGTCATTAGCTTCACTGCTGTTAGCCACCTCCAATGAGCCCCAGGGACTTGCTGTAACGTTAGAGCACTCTAAAGGGGGTTTACCTTTCATTTGATCGTGTTTGCTTGCTACGTTGCCATCCTGTTGAACGACATTAAACAACATATAGTTCATGAGTGGTTTCATCTGCCCTGTCTGACGTGTTGAAGCTCCCCGGCGGCACAGTAGCGCTGTAGCTGGCCGCCGTGGCTGGTGAGGGCTGGTTGAAGGCGCCGTCCGTTATTTGTGTATTTATTGAATTAGTATCATTTCTTCCCCAAGCTCATAAAATAAATTTGGGTCGCACATTAATTGACAGGGTCGGTCGGAAACCGGAACCAAACAATGTAATTTTGTTTGCGCTGTAGGGGATTTAAAAAACGTGACGTGAGTGGAAGGGGGGTGTGTGTGTGTGTGTGTGTGTGTGTGTGTGTGTGTGTGTGTGTGTGTGTGTGTGTGTGTGTGTGTGTGTGTGTGTGTGTGTGTGTGTGTGTGTGCGAGAGAGAGAGATGCGACAGAGTTGAGAAATTGCAGGCCCGCCTCGAAATGGCTGTTATTTCAAATAGCGTAGCATACTTTAAACTAAACGGTTAACCGGTTAATGAGGCTCGGTAACCGGTCAAGAAAATCTTTAGTTTTCGCCATCCCTAGTATCCAGCTAATTTAAATAGCTTTAGTTACTGTTTTGTGTCAACAGTTAATTTATTCTTTATGTGGCATTTTCTTTTGCAGGGTGCAAATGTTCCACCAAAACAAGTTCCTTACCGAGACTAGTTATCAGAGCCACCGTCTCATGGTTCTCCTTATGGATACATATTGATTCCAGTTTGATTCCTGCAAAAACAAACATATTTGAGTTCAGCAGTTTTATGGCTTTATCATATATCACATACACACATCATACATTTTTTGGGATTCTTTTTGGGTAAAAGGTCAAATACAAATACCCTAATCCCTATCATATACAAGTTGAATGTTTGTCTTTTTTAAGACTTGGAGAGGTGTCGCCATCTGCCAGGAGTTGGATTTGGACACTACATTTTGCAAATTCTATGCCATTATGGCTAGGACTAGAAGCATAGACAACAGCATTTTTACACCATGCAGGAGTCAATTTAAATTAGATCAATGTTTTAGATTTGAAGGTCTTCACTTTTATCCTGACTGCATAACTCTAATCTCTAAGGAAAACTCTACCATAGAGGCTATAGACCAGAGGTTGTGGACATGGAATCGACAAGAACAACGTTAAAATTAAATGTCAAAAAATGTGGAGAGTTCTTTTTTTTTTTTTAACTGAATTAAATTAAATCTTTATACTTTGATCTTGGTTTTGAGTCGTATAACATTGAATTCTGTTGAGATGTTTAGAGGAAAACTACAGAACTTGAAAAAGTCAATACAATTTGAATAAAATGTGCAAAACCCAAACAGTACAAACTAACAAACAATCTGTAAAATGTAATATTTCACAATCACATTTACTCTAAAAATGTACTGCAGACTAGTGCTGACATTTTGTTTTATATAGTGATTCTGTAGTTTATTTTTACTTTTTTTTCTCCAAGTTATTTAAAGTGCTCATATATTGGGGTGTTACTTTGTATCTCTGGTGCTTCCACATGCATACAAACTTGAAAAAGAAAACACCCATGCTCTTTTGAGTGAGATACGTGTTTCTGAATGTACCCTTCCTTCAGTCTCCGGGTGAGCTGGTCAAAATCGGCAGGGCTGTCTACGTCATCGGCCAAAACATTTGAATTCTATGAGTCTCAGGTTCTGCAGGAGACTCCCTTCCTTCTTCAGGATCAGATTCTGGTTTGAACATGTATGGTTGAACTACTTCCGCCATGTCCGTAACTTTCACACATAGTTCTATCTAGCACTGCATGAAAAATGGGATTTTCGTCAGTATGTGGCACTGTAGGTTGTCGTGGAACTTCAGGTTTACGACTGTACACGGCAATTTACGGGCAACACCGAAAACTGCCTTGAATTGTCGGAAATTGACGTGGGCCTTGCTTGGCAGTTGTCCCCCCATAACACCCCCCTCCCCCTAATTCTAGGGGAGGCTTTAACATGTAAATGAAAAATGCTGTGAGCTATACAAATGCAAATCAGGGTAGCAGCAAGGGGGAGTTTTACCCCAGGTGACATTTTTGTAAAAGGTCTTCATTTTAAGAAAATCTCTTAAAATAGATCAGGCTCAGTATAGCCTAACTGTAGACTCTTCAATTTTAGCTTGATTTATTTAATGAAAGTATGCTAGATTAATTACTGTGTATGTCATTAGCAATTACCAATGTTGTGTAAAAAAAATACACACAACTATTTATTTCAACAATTAGTTTTAATCAAGCTTTGCCACAAAGGTAAAAATGTGCATTCCACGCAAACAACATCACAGTCTCCTAGAGTTCAACCACTGCACATAGTGGCATGATTACAGTGACCTTTCTTTGGTCTTGCTCATCCAAGATTGTCTAGTGGAATGGAGACAGAAGCTATGTTTCCATCCACACGTTTTTTATCCGAATTACGTGATATTGAATGAAAAATGCCTTATGGAAACAGTAAAATTCGATAGAATTTCATGAATATCAACTCAAATGAAATACGTTCGGTCTCATCGGATTTTCTCTTGATCGATATACGGCTTATGCGATAAACGCTGATGGAAATGTTATTTGCTGAATAAATTAATGAAAATTAAGTTTTAGGTAATTTTATGGTTGCAACCCGCCACAAAACGAAGAAGTTTTAGTTCATTTCCGCCCAGTATTTCCGCTCAGTTTGCACACGTGACAGGTGTCAACAAAGACGAAGATGTAAGCGGACGAGCGAGTAGACGAGAGACTTTTTGAATTTAATTTATGAGCAAAATATAACGGCTATTTTAGATAGCAAAAATCTAAGAAATGCCATAATTTATCAGGAACTCGCGAAGGAAATGGCCAACAAAGGTTACGACAAGCCGTGGGACGTCCTGCGGAGTAAATGGAAGGCGCTCAAACAGCGATATATGTCTCAAAAAAGAGAGTTGTCTCGCAGCAGTGCCGGAGGGAAAATAAAAGGCAAGTTCCACCTTTTTGATGAGCTGGATCAGATCCTCGGCCAAAGGCCTATCGTAGCTTCCTTGGCTTCTAATATTAACAACAACTATTTTTGTCTAGCAAAACTTTGTTCGCAAAAGTTAGCTTGAAGGTTGTGCGATTCAGTGCAAAAATGAATGGAAACACCTTAAAATGTCTCAAATCAATTCGATATACCAATTTAATCGCAAAACAGCATGTGACGTCATTACGCACAGGTTTTTATTCGCTTTAAAGCCGTTGGATGGAAACACACTTTCACCAGCTTTATTCGCATGAGTTTTTTTTACCGAACTCCAGATAATTCGATTGACAAGTGGATGGAAACTTAGCTAGAGGCACCACTGTACAGTTTTCTAAGAGAAGTCTTTCTGCTGACACCAAAACACTGTGCTTCACATAAAGCATATCAGCTTGGTCATTGCATGACAAAGTCCCAACCATTTGTCTTCTTAAAATACTGGCAGATTCTGCACCATATTCACATGTTAATGGCATATGAAGCTGTTGGCTCTGCTGAAATGGCCTCATAATCTAGACTTCAATTGACCTATTGTTATTAAGCTTTCCCTGTATTCCATTAAAAATCACTGGAATTCACCTCCACACCAGTCTGTGCGCTGTTCGCACCCTGCTGGTTAATCTGCCCCTCTTTGTCTTCTCTATCACTCTGCCCCGCCCCCTACCCCCACCTTCACTGCTTCGATTTGAAAAATAGCGAAAGGAGATGAGTCCAAGAGTTAGAGGAAAAGCTTCCAAAGTATGGGAGTATTTTACGCCAACTGGTAAAAGAGTTGTCTGTACACTCACTTCACTTGGAAACACACAGGAGTTGTTCAAGACCTATGAGCATTTTTTTTCCCCCTCAATATCACCTCCGGGGCTCCGTAAAGATGCCCACAGAAAAGTAAAATACAATGTGTGTTAAGGCTGAGCCATTTTATCGATTCTGCGATATAAATCGATATTTTATTCCCCAAGAAAGTATCGATTTTTATGCCACGAGTATCGATACATAAGTCCCATTCAAATCCCCCATGTTTACCCCCGTTCGCATTGCAGGAAGAGCAGTTTGGTCAGCCAGCCGCTGGTGTCGCTGTAGAGCAGCCAACGTCAACTGGCGGCCCTCCACCAAAAGCTTTTAGTCTGGCCCACACAATAATCATGAATTCACAAAATGTAAAGAGGAAAAAATGTGTTCTGTTATTTATCATTTCAAGCATTTATAGCAAAAACCCAGCCCCCTGTATTTACATCTCTATTCACATGCCGGGATTCTCTACAGCGATGACCGAGCTCCACACACACAGCTAAGCCGAGATGTGTGTGCGTTAAAACACACACACCGCTGAGGGCTCCCTTGTAAAAGAGATTTGACTATCTCAATGGGACATCACCTGGTAAAATAAAGGATAAATAAAATAAAAATAAATAAATGTGTGTGCGTTAAAACACGCAGCACCTGACTGGGAACAATACAGAGTTACCAACGGCCGCTGGGGCAGATGAACTCACGCTGGTCTCTTTTCTGTAAATAGGCTACAATTAAACCTTCGTGAGTAGAAAGTCAATACTTATCAATGCACTCACCTGTGTAGACCGGCATAAACATGTAGAAAGCGATATTTCAATCTGCTCAGTCCACCGCGCTGTTTTACGCAAACACAGCTCTACTCTGCAAATAGCAAATTTTTACAAACAAGCTAAAACAAAAGCTGTCGGTTTTTAGTCTAACTGTTTATCTAAGGTTGCCGGGAATCTGGAAATTTTGACAAATTCTTGTAAACCTCACTGCCGGCTGAACAAACCAAACCCTCCGCTAGAGCGGACAATCTGGAGCTACTTAATATGCACGTGAATGACGCGATCGTTATGTTCAGTGATGATGATGATGCTAGTTGTATTATTTTGCAACAACATCGTTTCATTACAAATGAGGCATATGCACATGACGAGTGCATAGCCTGCTTATCAGTCCATTCATTATTAAAGTTGGGCTTTTGGCTTTGGCACATTACTGATGATTATTTATCAAAAATCTCATTGTGTATATATTTTGTGAAAGCACCAATAGTCAACACTACAATATCGTTGTGGTATCGATATCGAGGCATTTGGTCAAAATGATCGTGATATTTGATTTTCTCCATATGGCCCAGCCCTACGTCATGGTTCGTTTACAACAATATGTGGCACAGACGAACGCAATGTTCACAGGCTGAAAATTGTCGTTAAATGCCAAAGGGCGTTTACGGGAACGAACGAAAATCCCACTTTTTATGCAGTGTAGTCACGTTAGTCTACACCAGTGGTTCTCAACCGGTGGGGCCCACCCCCCTGGGGGGGCGCGGACACTCTCCCGGGGGGGGGGGACGCGAGTAGGCTACAGGATGGGAGAAAAAAAAAGAAAAAAAAAAATTCAGAAAAACAATTTCCCCCATGTTGAAATGCAAGTGGTTGGACTATAACACACAAACAAATCATCCTCCTGGCTACTTTTTTGTCAAAAACTAATCTAGCGACTTTTACTGGTGTTATTGGAGACTTTTGTGGTGTTTGGAGACTGAAAAGCACGTATCACTCTGCAGCTACTGTGCTCAACGAGCAGCGGGTGCTGCCGTGAGCCCCTCCCCCGTCCAAAAGCACTCCCAGGCGGTCAGTCTCTCAGTAGCCTGGCGCAGCAGTCCCTGCCTGCAGTCAGACCAGAGAGGAGACACACACCACTCCTCATATAAACTCAGATTTTGCTCCTTGCAGACAGAGTGGACGCCTTCACACAAAAACTTGACCTATGGCATGGCCGCATCAGTCGAGGGAACAGCGACATGTTCCCCAGCCTCGCAGACTTTATCACTGATGCACGTCACACGACTTCTCCTCTCGATTTCAATCAGCGTCTGAGCACCTGTCAGCAATGAGAGAACAGCCACTGACCAAGCGGGAGTGAGAACGGGTCAAATTAATTTCCTTGTTTCGGTTATGAAGATGATCGTGTGCGTGACTCTAACATCTCACATTTACCAACAAAACGTACATTTCGTACATAACAAAACATTTCAGACTGTACTACCAACGTGTGTACATTTTAACATCAATGTACGCTGTAACGTTTTTTCATTATATAGTCACTGAAGCGGCTGCTGTTTCAATACTGTCTGCTCTCTGCAGCGGGCGGGGCTGCTGCTCCATTTCCCCCGCGTCTGACGCGCGCACGCACACACACACAATCACACACGGTGGATGCAGGAAAAAACGCAGATGAGACGACACAATGACCTAAATTGAGGACAGCTATGCTCGTTATTGTAAGCACAATGATAAGTTAAAGTCCAATAAGTCCTTTATCAAACCGTATGAATGCGTGTGTGTGTGTGTGGCCAGGATAGGACATTAACTACCAATGTAAAGATCAACAAGCCACTGTAAGTGACAGATATGTTCATATTTGATTCATTCAATAAATTATTATTTTTTGTCTTAAATCCACCAGCCATTTTCCTATTATACCAACAGTTGCAGCATCCAGAGCCTTTTTGGTAAGGTTCCTAGGAAATCTCAGCCCAGAGTAATTAATTAATAGTAATAATTATTATTCTCCCCAAAACAAGTTTCCTTTTTATTTTTAAAGAACTATAAAACAACTTTCACTGTCTTCTGCAACTTTATTGCAACACACATACAAAAGACACCACAACTTTTATTGCAATTTTTAACAAAAGCTCTCGTGAAATCAGGCATTTTGGGCCGCAACAATCTCAAAAAAAGGCTGTGAAATCCTGGAAGGACTGCCCTTGTGTGTTTTTTCATGTGTTATGGTGCGCATTCACCAGTGTTTTTTTGTTGTTGTTGTGGTGCGCATAGGCTACTCCTGATTTTGTCAGTCATCCCATCTCTTATATGCTGTGTCTCTATGATCCTCTCCTGTCCTATTCATGGTAGCCTACTCGTGGACATTGCGCCGTCATCACATGCTGTAGTAGGGGGGCCCGCCTTGATAATCCTGCATAGGGGCCCGGTGTTGGCTCGTTACGCCACTGACCTCCTGCCCTCTTTCGTCATTCTGGGCAGCATTGATGCAGGAATACTCTCAACTCTGTGACGTCACCTTGAAGATTCTCCTCCCTTTCGCGTTGGCATATTTTTGTGAGGCAGGAATCTCAGAAATGACTGCACTCAAAACAAAATACCGCAATCGTGCACAAATCGAGGATGATTTGAGGCTATGTTTATCAGACATTTCGCCAAGAAATTGCAATGAACAAGCTTTGGGGGGGCCCAGCTTGCAAAAGGTTGAGAACCCCTGGTCTACACTCTCCCCATTACTAATGACTGTGCCCAAGCACTGACCAAGTGAGTATCTGCTCATGCGCGATCCCAACAAAGATGGTACAGAAGTGAGATGTCTCACTCTGTAGCTACAACAGAGAGCTCAACACAGAGAGTGAAAAAAGGAGCTGCAGCAATGTGCAGTACAACAAAAATATGGTGTTTTTTGAAAATTAAACCATGTAAACCTATTCTGGTACAACCTCTAAATACAATTTGAATCTAAAAATTAGCAAAATATGAGCACTTTAATTCATTTTACATGGTAATGGCCTCAGGTGTCAATGAGTGTCATTAGAGTAGTAGAAAAACAATAATTTGCATAATGTTGTTCAAGCAGACAATTAATACATTTTACTTAAAGGTAAATCCTGCAAGTCAGTCTGTAGGTCTAACATGATTTATATCTAAGCTGATTGGGATGAATGCTTAAGATTTCAGACATGGCTGGGCTGATATGTTACATGAAATCTCTTAATTGTGTGGATGTTGCAAACAGTACCTATGATTTAGCAAACAGTGAGGGAGGTTATGAATGTTAAGAAAGGAGACAAGAGGATATGTTCCAACCACTGTGAAACAATCTTCAGCCTGGTAAAAGTCTTGGAAAAGATATTTGACCTCGAAATTACAAAACCAAATTCAAAAGGACTACACAAGATTTTGTTCTGAATGCAGAACTTTGGTCCAACTTTTTCTTTTTTGCAAATAATCAAGGGATCATGTGAACTATATCATAATTTTACTTACTTTTTTAGGATATTAACAGTGTAAATGTAACAATAATAATAATAATAATAATTATCATTATATTCACCACAGTGAGTATTTTAAAATTTCTTCCGAATGTCTTTACAATTTGTTGTGAACTTCTCGGTTTATATCCCGGTACATGCAGTATAACTAACAATATACTAGGGCAGTGCAGTTGTGCAAACTTTCCACACTATCTATTTCCAAATGCCATCATAACATCACAGTAAGGTCAGCACCCCAATCTCTCCTCCTCCTGAGGCCACCTGGTATAGTGGTAACTAGGTGCAAATTGGAAAGTGCTACTCGTGGACATCCACAAAGCTTAACTTACAGAGACACCTGTGACTGTCTTAGAGACAACAAAGTTACAGTACAATAAAGCTTTGTGACAACAATTTCAATGTAACTGCTACATACCTTCACTTTATAATATAATTAGCATGCATTGTATGACATTTTGTTGTCAACAATCCTCTGAGCTAAAATAAAAAAGCTATCAAATGAACAGTTAACTCATTTTTGACAAGATGGCATCAGAGAAAAAAAAAATTCTTTAACCTGTGTCGTAGAGTTCTGAGTTAAATCAGACTGATCTCATGAATTGGCGTATGTATACATTATTATATACACACCAATTTGTATGCCATTTTGGTGTGTTATCAAGACGCATAATCAGTTTTTAGCTTGTTTATCAACGCAATTCGCCCGCCATTGACCTACATTAGGAGTGAATTTTCGCCGTAGCGAGTAGTATAAAGGGACGTAGGTCCGCGTAAGGAGGTTGGTTGGGGTGGTGGACGGGTAAAACAGAGGACTTCCCCAATGTTTCTTTCCTAAACCCAACAGTTTGTTTTCCTAAGCGTATTTTTGTCGTTATTTTCTGTGTTTTTGTCGCTTTTTTGTGTTGATAAAGCCTTTCCCTAAACCCAACCTTTTTTTTTTTTTTTTTGTACACACATGCGACATTCTCGCAATAGTACGTCATGTTCTCGCGATAGCACGTCACGTTCTCGCAATAACACGCAACATGGCAAAACCACGTGGTGGGTATGTTTACATCTGCTGTATACAGCGTAGACATACACGTGGATAGCTGAAAATGAGTACAGATAACGCGCCATTTGGCTTTAGGAAAGTGGCGTGTATGTTTACGCAAAGTCATGATGGTTAAATCAAGGTTCCATATCGGTTTACCAGCCACCTTCTCTGAATCTATGCTCAAGTCTGTCTCACACAATCTTAACTTGAAACACGTAGCATGAAAAGTAAACATTTACTTCCCTCATTCAGTCATTTGGATTATTGTCATCCTGCTCCCAACCTCTCCCTTGATTTTGGTTTCAGGTTGAAATGAATAAACTGCACCATATATACAACATCATTAATGGGGATAATCCTAAATACTTAGAGATAACAATCATCCATACTCATCACGGCTGTAACACCAATCCCAACCATGCTTCCTAAACACTAGATTTATATGGGAAGATGGTGGTCACCCAAAGCACAGGACTTTGTCATCTACATATCATCATGACTATGGGAAATAGCATGGGAAATATGTCAACTCGAAGACCAACAAACAGAAGGTCTCTAGCCTAGAATCTACTTACAGTGAGGCAATAGTGCCCTGATTTACCATGTTGTCAGTACACACTGCAATTCACAGTGTGAAATACATAAATCACATTTAAACTGAATTGGCCTGCTGCTGAATAGTTAGGTTAAATGAATTTCATGCCAAACTAGGCAACCTACAGGGGCAGAGAGGAACGTATTAATTGACTGCTGTGGCATTCAACCAACTTAGGAAGAATGAATCATCATTAGTATGCATGGAGGCATCTGTGTGCCCAAAAAATTGGAAAACTGGGCAGTGAAAGCAGTCAACATTTTAAAAGAAAACATGGTAAAGCCAGTTTATAAAACTTCAGTAGATATAGGAAACCACTCTACCACTACATCAAAATAGAATAGCGTGTTGAGATTGTGAATAAAAGCAGAAATAAATTGTCTAGTTTAAAGATAACCATGCAGAATGACTTCCAGTATGTGTAGCGCGTGTATGTGTGGTGAATTTCTCCAAACTTAAAAGGGATAGTTTGTATATTTTGAGGGCTGTATGAGGTACTTATTCAAAGTCAGTTTATTACCTTTAATAGAAGGCGGTCGGCACACTAGACAGCCATTTCCTTTGTCACTATGTTTTCTCAATCATACAGAACATTGATTCGTGCACTCTGTGAAAGTTCTTCTCCTACTCTGGGTCATACAGGTATCCTCTTGTCTCCAAAGTGAATGGCATTTCATTGTCACTGTCATAATCACTTATTTTTACCAGCTGTGTGTGTGTGTGTGTGATCATGGCATACTGTGGTCCTGGAGACACCTACAGTAGCTGGATCTACCACAGAAGTGGTTTTTGAATACTTTGCCAGGTGTTTATATGTCCTGGGCAGATTTTCTCATTGTGATAGCATCGAAACCGTGCAAGATGAAGTCACGGAACTTTACAGGTATGGAGTTGTGATCAAAATAAATCCAGAGTTCGAAAACCACCATCTACTGTAAGTAACACACTGACTATGGATAAGCGCATACAACCCCACTTCCAAAGATCTGAACCATCCGTTTAACATACTTGAATTTGACACACATGTATATCACATTTCTATCCAGTGAAAATCATGTACACTACCGGTCAAAAGATTGGGGTCACTTAGAAATTTCCATTCCACTCCATTCCAGACACAATACCTGCTGAGATCAGTTGTATTGTTTTTTTTAACCAGGGCAGCAGTTTTCAGATTACATTATGTGCTTACATAATTGCAAAAGGGTTCTCGACTGTTGTAGAAAAAAGTGGCTGAAGAAACACTTGAAATTCATGCTTTTTGGTCTAAACGTCATACCCAAATTAAAAGTGGTACAGCTCCCATATACTTTGACACTCAGGGGTGTGCCTGATATCATTGGAAAGGTGATTGATGTGGGTTTGTTTGTGTATTTGAGAAGTGTTGTATTTTGTAGTTTTTTGGCTTTTTTATTTGCAAAAAACGCACAGACATATTTGTAGAAAAGAATTCATATAAAATCCATTTTTGAGTCTTTTAGCTTCTGAATTTTTTTCTGTAGTAAACTGAGACGTGGCTAATGCTGTGTTGTCTGTCACCTGTCAGATGTGTTTACAGCAGTGTATTTTAATAATTTTACAGATTTATAACTTGGACAGAAATAAAAAATCTCCATTCTAGCCTCTGTAACTCTGTGTCAGTAAGGCCTAGAATCACCCTGACACAACTTGAGTGTTTCCTTTCCAATGATATCAGGCACACCCCTAAGTGTCAAAGTATATGGGAGCTGTACCACTTTTAATTTGGGTATGACGTTTAGACCAAAAAGCATGGAATTTCAAGCATTTCTTCAGCCACTTCTGTCTACAACAGTCGAGAACCATTTTGCAATTATGTAAGCACATAATGTAATCTGAAAACTGCTGCCCTGATAAAAAAAACAATGCAACTGATCTCTGCTGGTATTCTGTCTGGAATGGAAATTTCTAAGTGACCCCAAACTTTTGACCGGTAGTGTATATTATTCTCCACATTTTTGTTTCTTGAAACCTCTTATCCAGTGGATAATCTCAAAAATCGATTGTTATCAACCTCACAATAAGGCTGGTTTTCTCAGTTTCTGTTACATCTATATCTGTTACATTAAAAATGTGTAATAAGACTAGTCACATAATATGTTATAGTATATATATATATATATATATATATATATATATATATATATATATATATATATATATATATATATATATATATATAGTATAATGCAGCACTCCTAGACAATATCTGGGTCATGGCACATTATTTATTCTTTATGGTAATACATCAATTCTTAATAAAACAGGAAATCGTAATGAATACAACATTAACTCTCAAATGAGTATTTGTATTCAATAAGGAACTTTAAGCTAACCTAGTTATAATTAGTATTGCGTTGTCTGGAATTAAATTTGACACCGGTGTTTTATAAGAACAGAAACCAATGTTTCATGCTGATTGTATCATATTTACTTAGTGGTCATGTCACACCCATGATGCCTAACAGCATATTGCCAAACATTAATTAGGTTTAAAAAAAAACATGACAAAAGGCCTTGATTTTGAGACTGTTTTTTCTGTATGTATACATTTTACAAAAAAACAGAGATATATCATATATAGCAAATATCATGGTGACCTGAAGCATGTCACAATCTGTACATATGACACTGACATTATAAACAGTGAAACTCTGAGCTGTCATCAGGTTATAAGGCAAAAAGGAGGAGAGAAAGACAAAGAGGGGAAATGAAAGGGAAGGAAAGAACAAGAGAGTCAGTTGTCAAGATCAATTTTCATTGTGGGATAGATTTTTTTTGTTGTTGCCTGAGTTACCACATTTTGAGAACAACTGATCTCAGACAAAAAGAGGGAGAGCCTGTGATGTGCAGAAAGCATTGGATAAGGAGTCAATTATTCAACTGTCCAAATGTCATTCCTCTGTCTCCATTCACATGCTCCCTTGTCCGCTCTGTCTCTCTCTTGTCTGTAATGGCTCTACTCTGGCTGAATACTGTAGCCTCTCCAATTTGCTGGTCTTTCAACTAAAACCAAAAAGAGTGCTAGTGAGAGAATGACAAGTCGACAGATAAAAGGCAGCATGATGTAATAGAATTTGGAAAGTACTGACAATGTTTGGCATCATTGATCTAAGTTCTCTTACACTTATAACGGATGTTAAAAAATGAATTGTAATAGTCCAAAGCTAAGATAAGATTAGTTGTCCTCTGTCAATCATTTGCATCAGACAGTGTTAAATTTACCTGGAGGTGGCCTTGGAGACTTGGACAAGACTAACCAGTTATTTATTATTTTTTTGCAGGTATACGACGTTCACTATTTTAGCTTGGCTAATGAGCATGCTGCTGAGGCACGTGAATGTCATAGTAGTAGTTCAGTCAGACAACTCCCATTTGAAATTTTTATTATAAGAGCAGAACATTGTGTTTGGCGGCCAGACTCCGACCTCATCACAGCATCACAGCATGGGTTTACATGAGATATTGGGGAGTGATGATAAAGTAGCTTCCCCCTGGCCGGTGCTGGGGTGGTGGTGGGGCTAACAGCAGGCAGCGATACAGGTGCAGGGTCACAGCAGCATTGACAAGGCAGAGATGGGGAAATTGGGCAGCTTAAATGGACCGCCAAATTGAGGGTGTGTGTTTGGTAAATAATACGGGGAGTGAGGCATTTCACGTGTGCGTACGCAGTGCAACTCCAGTTGACTGGCTGAACTAGCTTGCAGGCGTCGCCCCATTATTGGAATGTTTGTTTTTTTTAAATGCATGTCCAGAAGTAAACATTAATGATGTAGTGGGACAAAGTCAGCCCGGGACCAGATGGAGCGGCATTTTATGAGAGCGGGTGAAGAGCACAGGTAGGACATTTTTTGGAAGGTTTTTTAATAGTAATAATACTACATAATGTATACAGATGTAAAATAATAAAAACTAATACAGCCTTGTGTTGTCATGAAATATGTGATACATATCTATTAGATCAAAGGCTGGATGAATGTGCTTTGTTGTCTTTATGTACTATATCAGTAAATGCTCAATAGATACTATTTAAATGTTAGAAATACACATACAGCTGGAGATTGAATTAAAAGTAGGCAGCAAAAGTTTCACAGACAATTATGAGGCCTATTTATGCAACCTTGCTCCTTCACTCCGCTCTCAGTGTCATTTCAGAGTACAATGTGTTAGCCTAACCCAGAGAGGGTGGCATGCTATTGCCTTGGGTGTATATCCACCTTACCAGTTTAATTGAACAGCTGCTCAGCATCTAGATTCATACACACATACTTGCTTCCTTGAATCCGATAGCTCCTTTATTGTGACAAATATGGGGGCAATTTATTGGTCTCCCTGGACAGTAAGGAGAAGGTTACATGCAGCAGCAGAGCTTTAATTGCATTGTCAGGAGAAGGTAATGTCTAACCATGGCAGCTCAGCTCTGTTGACATAAACTCACATGAATGTGCACATTCACACATCACCTACAGTTTGAATGCACACACTGCGTGTGTCTGAATAAATGTGCACGCACACACAGTGCGCTATCAAGAAAAATAAGATATTTTCTCAAGGTCCTCTTTCTATAGATTCTCCGTTTTCCCATCGGTTACACTTGGCTGCAGCCAACATGGTACGGATTCAGACACCCAGCTATTTGCAGGGGCTTTATACTGATAATACTGTCAGGGCATCAAGTGGATTACACAAGTCAGTGTTTCCTTTAGGATTTTTTTTAGCAGTGGGGGCAGATCTGTCGGAACCCCCCCCCCAGTCCCGCTCCCCGCCACCAAATGTTTTATGTATTAAACTTAATTGTGTTGCACTTCACTGCAACACAAACAAATATATTTATTCACCTCTATTCACACACAATGAGGCATATTTTCATTTCGTTTTGATTGAACTGTATTTTTGAGGAACTGTAGGTCTACAACATGAATTTTCCAAGAAATTCTTCATAGGGAAACCAAAACCCAAAGTAGGCTATAGTATGAAACCATTCATAATGAAACTAATTGCATATTTGCCTCAGTGGCAAAGTTGGCAGCCTTGCTGTGTGCATTTGATTTTTCTTGGCTTTTGGAAAAATAACTCCAAGGTTCGGTTATAGGGGAATTCAGAAAGAGATGGCCCATTAATGCTGAGTAGCATACATGCTGCTAGATGGTCCCCCTGTGGCCTGGATGGTCATTTTGACCGTTTTGAAATTTATATGTGTAATAACTTTGCTAAATAAAAAAATACAATCCTGTTGGTACCTGACTTTTCCTAAAAGAGTCTGTATTTTCATTTTAAATTCTTTTTAGGCTATATACATTACACAAAAGGCAAAGAAAATACAATCACTTTTACCTATTTTGGCCATTTTCGCGGTTTTGTTTTTAATCTTTTGCATGGTTGAAGATGCATCTTGGTTGCTTAGTAATAATCATAGTCTCTGTCAGAGAAACGGAACTAGCGGTCTCGAGTAACAAGTGTGGGCATTAAGGGCATTAAGGTGGTAGCCTAAGTGGGCAGAAGAGAGATAGAGAAAGAGGAAGCAGACGTGTTGTAGATGCAACCGGAGCAGAGTTAGTGGTTATTCATTTTATAACGTTGGCCCTGGAGGTAACCTAGTCTCCCCTGGTTTTCTGATCACGGTCGGAAACGAAGCGATCAGGAGAGGTTAACCCATTGAACATTTTAACAGCTTAAACGTGTGCTTGTTGCCCCATGCGCCAATGCGCTCATCTGTTGACATTTCCGAATGCCTTCCTACAGTTGCTTAATAAAAAAGGGCTTTCCCCACAAACAAACGTAGCCTACATGTGTCATTAGTATGAGGAAAAAAAAGAGATTTTAACTGTGTCGGGCTCGGACACATATTTCTTAATGCCTGTCGGGCTCAGGCCGGGTTCGGTCACGGCTCCGTCGGACACGGGCCGGCTCAGACAGAAAAATTCGGCCCGATCTGGACTCTAGTGGGCATCACCGATGGGCCGAAGGCAAAGCGAGAGTCGGTAACGCAGGCTACGGTGTGGATAGACTCTGTTCTGAATCAGAAGAAAAGCACCAGGCGCTCGCTCTGTGTAAGGCGCCGTAGGCCTAGACGTAGCCTAGATGGCCGGTAGCTGTCTACGTGTTCATATACATGTAACTTTATACATGCTACAACTGGCTGGAATCATTACACACATCCTCCCAAAGGAGTGCACCAGCTGTAAAATGTCCCGGAGGAAGTTCATGCAGCAACTGGCAGAGGAGCTGAGAGCGGAGTTTATAGAGGAAAAAAAGGGCAGCGGCGCACGGTCCGAGCTGCGCTGCGCACCGCAGCAGACACCAAAACGGAGGCAGTGCCAGTTAGGTTAGGTTATAAATGTTCAAATAACATAGCCTATTTTTAATTGTTATTTGGCTGGAATTATGTTGAATGAATTTCCCCCAATATGTTTCGGGACATGAATGTATGAAATAATCACGGTTTAGCCTACTATGCCATGATATGATATCAAGGGCGTTGTATTGAATCAATAGCCACGTGCAATTTAGCTAGCAGGTGAAGGTGAAACTAAAAATGTGCAAGAACTATAGACTAATACAGGCTTAAATGAACTGACAATATAAGTTAGGCTATACGACTTACAGTTCTCAAGGATCTCAACCGGGTCCTCCGGACAGCCTGTCTCTTTTTTCTTTCTCCCTTTTCTCTGAGTGGCACGCGTGCCCACTCGTGTTGTGAAGCGCGCGTCTGCGCTACTCTGCGACTCTAACAATCACTGCTGATAGACGCCTTTTGTTGATACCGTGGCGGGAGAAATCTAACCGTGGCGGACCGCCACTTGCCAATCAACAGAGGAAACACTGCAAGTTATCTTGTAAACACATGCTTTCAACAAAAATCTACTTTTATTCGTTTATTTGTTATTCATATCAGTATATTTGTTTTGTGGTCTAATATATATATATATATATATATATATATATATATATATATATATATATATATATATATATATATATATATATATATATATATATATATATATAGTACAGGCCAAAAGTTTGGACACACCTCATTCAATGCGTTTCCTTTTTATTTTCATGACTATTTACATTGTAGATTCTCACTGGAGGCATCAAAACTATGAATGAACACATATGGAATTATGTACTTAACAAAAAAGTGTGAAATAACTGAAAACATGTCTTATATTTTAGATTCTTCAAAGTAGCCACCCTTTGCTTTTTTATTAATAAGGGAAAAACTTCCAATAATTAACCCTGACAAAGCACACCTGTCAAGTGAAAACCATTTCAGGTGACTACCTCATGAAGCTCATTGAGAGAACACCAAGGGTTTGCAGAGTTATCAAAAAAAGCAAAGGGTGGCTACTTTGAGGAATCTAAAATATAAGACATGTTTTCAGTTATTTCACACTTTTTTGTTAAGTACATAATTCCATGTGTGTTCATTCATATTTTTGATGCCTTCAGTGAGAACACATAAAGTCTGTCCAAACTTTTGGCCTGTACTGTATATGCACCAATATGCATACGATTACAATTTTCTAGGCCGATTCAGATTTTTCATTGAGTTTGTCCTGCCGATACCGATTTTAGTTGATTCCGATTTTTTTAACCACTTTACAGCACGCACAAATATTTATTTTCCATCTTTTCTCTAATAGAACATTTTACATTTTATTATTTTTTGAACAGATAATTGATCGCTATAAAATAGAACTATATAAATTACTCCTGGTGTGGGAAATTGACACATCTAAAGTGCAATGTTATGGAAGAACCATTTCCTTCTTTTCACATCCAATATCCGACTAAAGAAATTTGATATATTTCGCAAACTAAACTTCTGTATAAAAACAGGGAAAACAGGTAATGACAATAAAATGTATAAATAACAAAAATAAATTAAATATAGCCTTGCAATATAAAGATGTTTCTCAAAACACACGCACAGGCCTTTTTGAACGTCAACAGTAATGTTACCTGAAAACAGCGTGTAGTTCCTTTTTTAGCAAGTTTGCTTTATTTGTCATTGTGCATAAATATGAACACTACCGTTGCTGTAAACGGGCTTATCTGCCAACGTTAGCTACCGACGGTTACCTTGGAACAATCCAGCAAATAGACGGTACCCTAGGGTGTGGTTACCTGAAACAGATGATTAAATATCACCGCTCATTTTACACACAGTTTAGCAACAAACCTAAACGCTGAGGGAAGATTACTACGTTTTTAATGTTGGTTTTGAGCAGTATGCATCTCCACTAACCTGGAAAGTGTTTTAAACAGTAAGGTTAATAAAGTTAGTAACGTTAATACAGCGTGTCGGAGGAATACAGCGTCTCCTGCAGCGGGCCGTCAGAGGCAGAGGGACTGCAGCGTTCGCTATTGTTAGCTTCTTGTCTCATCTGGGGTCTGATAAACAGTAAATTCATCAAAGTCAGTGTGCCCAACACTATGTTCCGATAAACTGTAGCTGTCATATTTCATGGGACCCGAGTGAGTGTGGTTTTCATGTTCCAGTTCTTCAGCCTCAGAGGGGAGAGAGAGCAGAGCCGTTTGACCGAGATCAGAGTGCTCTGCAGAGCCATGTATAATTACGACTTTATGACATTTTATAAACAGCTGACGGTGCGGAGGTGCGCCGCTGCTACATGCATATAGTGGAAACCCTGCGTGTGCACGTGATGCTGATGTTGCGCGATGTTAATCATGCGGCACCTGAGTGCATTTGACCGGTATAAAAATCAGCATATGTCAGACTGACCGGCCAGTCATGGCCGATCATGATCAATCTGTGCATATTATATATATTTCTAATTTGAGGCTTTGGTGACTACTGATGCAAGCAGGTATGAACAAGAAAAAATGTGAGCTTGTGCTTTGAGCTAAATGCTAATGTCTGCATAGTATCATGCTGATGATTAGCAGGGACACTGGAAGTCAGTCAGATTTGGGGTGCTGAGATGAAGTTGGTCTCTATAATGACGTCATACTTAATGCAGCGTGACATTTGTGGTTTTTGAATAACTTCAACATCATCTTACCGTATATGTCAGAGCACAACTAAACAAGCAAGAGCACTGAAGCCAAACATTAAAATTGCAAGGAGATGAAGGCAGCGTTGATGCGGGCCAGGAATGTGGCCCATGACCAGTATTGCTAGACTAGCACTTCCCCATAGCTGAAGAATAAAATCAGTTTTTTGTCTGTGAATCCGAAAGAGACTCACGGCAATAACACAATAGCTGATTGGCTGCCAATATAAGTTGCATGTTGGTCTCATTTGTAGTCGTAACACAGATAATTCTATTCGGACTAGTGAAAAAAAACCTACAACACCACGGAATCAAAGAACAAAACATTCTAAAGCGCTGCGGGAGCATTTTAATGAGCCTTAGAGGTAGCGTTACATGGATGTAGGAAAATTAAGACCAGTTTAGTAGTTTTTTTAGAACCTAGAACACAATACTTCAGCAAATGTAAGACTTTTTAAGGCCTAAAATTTTGATTTTGAAATTTTTGACTTTTTAAGACGTTTTGACCCCACAGAAACCCTGTTGCTTGCATTTCTTCAGACCAATTACAATCAACTTCGGCGGTGCTGCATACACAGTTAAACCTATTTTACTCCTACCAGTGTAGCCGTGTGCACTTCATCCATAGCAATCCCGACAATCGGTTCCAAAACGTCCCAGTTTGATAATTAATGTTGTATACATATTCTTTATACATTTAGTTTTTGTCTGAGTTAGACAGCGACAACATCCGAATGTTCCGGTGATTATCCTATAAATGAATTGTCATCGATTTAGACTACTTTCACTGTAATGTTCTATTTCACACAGGCTTTTACTTCTAAATTGTTATGTAAGGTTTGATTTATATTTGTGGATCAAGTGTAATGGTTAAATAGGCTGTACAACATGTTTAATTTGAAAAGACTGAAAAATATTCAATTTTTTTATTTTTAAATGTATTGATTTCAGTTGTTCAGTTGCCATTCTCGTGGTTTAATATTGAACCAAACATAAATGGCCACTTAAAACGTGTTTTAACACAACTGACAGAGTTAATGGCGTTCTAGAGGGATTAAAAGGACTTAATGAGGCTTCATCATCTCTTGAGATAGCATAAAAATACACATTTTCATTCATGGTGTTTGACAGTGTATTTTTGCCACTGTCTACTGCTCAGTACAAGCCCATTCAATGTGAATAATTCACATCTGCCCGTTTGGCTGTGTGCATTAAAGAAGAGCCAACCCTATCTTTGCTCACATGCAACTACTCTGTATTGAATGTTTACATGTAATGGCAACAGTTAGTGTTAAAGCAGGACGTTTTGTGACATCCATTTAACATAGCAGAGACACTGCTAAAAATTATTGCATTACAATTTTCCCAAATTTCTAAAATCATATATGGCTTATGCAACATTGTTACAGCTGAACTTAATTCGTAGAAGATAAGGTTGGTAGGGCAGAGTGCCTGGAGTGCAACAGGAGAAAAGACAAACAGATGCAGGGATGTGTTAGCTTTTGTTTGACATAGTAGGCCAAGTTCCTAAACAACCTCAATCCCAGAATGTGCAAGCATAACAAATCTACAAATGGTGCAAAACAAATGTAACCAAAGATCATTGTAAATCCATAAATAGTAGCTTAGTAGTAGTGCGCTCGTAACCGTCTATGCAAAAGATTAATTCAAAAACACAATTTCTTTTGAAACATCAGAGAATTTATGTATTCAGCAGAGACTGCAAAATTGTTCTACATAATTACAATGTATCCATGTCATAAGAAATCTCAATGAAACAAAAACACATTGAAATAGCATATGGTGTGTTGGTCACTTTACCTAGCTTTATTTTGCTGGAATGTATGGGTGTTTTGAATTCTTTAAAGTGCTTAGAGGAGTAAGGCAAAGCCTAACTGAATATGACATAATGAGTGCCAAAAAGAAGTGAAAAGTCGAATGCATAACTCTCTAATTGGTGTCTGCTTTGGCATGGGGGTGGAAGACCACCAGAAGGATAGAGCACAACTGGGGATAGAAGCAATAAATAGGAAGGAGCAGATGGTCTACTCCAGAGGACAGACACCCAAATGCATGCAACAAACTGGACACCATAAAAGTTGGAAGTCGGAGGTGGTGTATGTGAGTGTTGTGTGTGTGTGTGTGTGTGTGTGTGTGTGTGTGTGTGTGTGTGTACGTTTGTGTGTGAAGGGAGAAAGATAGAAGAAGAGTGTCACTACGCTGTACATGTATCAATGGCACATTAGTATACATGTTAAACTGTGTGATTACGATGCAACACATATTTCTATTTGTCTATTTATGAATTATGAATCCTTATACATGAGGCATATACGTTATAAAGCATACTCTGTGTGTGTGTGTGTGTGTGTGTGTGTGTGTGTGTGTGTGTGTGTGTGTGTGCTTTTATTTAAACTGACAATCCAAAAAGGATTTGATGTATTTTTTTATTCTAAATCTTAAAAATGGTGACTAAAATATAGTGCAAACATCATGTGTCAATCTGATGCACCTCACACATTTCATGGTTTTACCGCTTATAAAAGAAAAAA